>NC_091996.1:19947233-20299108 GCF_044704955.1 Pristiophorus japonicus
ATGGAAGTCAACCAATGGCAGGAGAAAAAGGGAAGATAGACAATGGAAGCCGAATTCACTGCTTTAAAGAGCTCCTCTGAGTCCCACAAGGAAACCTTGGGCCTCCCCTGTACCGGGACTACCTCCTTTCAGCTGTGGTTACCCTGTCTGACTCCTCCGATCCACTTATCTTGTGCCGGGGCCGTTTCTGAAGGAGCCTTGTGGCGGAATTTGAGTCCCCCCGATTTTAACAGCCGGGCATCCGATTCCCACTAACCTCCCAGCCATTTTGGTTGGGAAGTCGACAAGCAGCATGCTGATAAGACCTGGCCGTTAAAATCGTCTGAGCCTCCCTGCTATTGCTCCCAGACGGGCTGCCACTTGCTAAGCCGCGTTCCCTCCCAGGAATAAAAATCGACCACATTGATTGGATGACAATTTTCTCTGCCCGATTGCAGTCGAGGGCCCTAAATTAAAACAAATTTGGGTTGTCTCAACCAAGTTTTCGGTGAGTAAGAATCCTCAGGATGCAATGTGCCTCAAATTTAGCACACTTAGCAAACTCACAGGAATTACAGGGCTCAATAATAAAGCATAACATAGATTTAGCAAGCCAGTCAAAAGACATATCAACTGTCTTGATATTTTGATTTCCAAATGTGCTTGATGTCTTTTAGTGTTGATGGATTGAATCGATAGTATTATCAAAACCAGTCTGTAAAATCTTATGAAAATTACATTTTATATTCCATTCCCCACATTGGGTAATCTTCTCACCATGACAAGCACAATTACAGAACACAAAAAAAAAATCACAGCAACCTCCAGGAACATCAGAGTAATAAATACCAATTAACAGTTAAAGACTATGGGCCCAAGTTTCCACATGATTTGCACCTGATTTTTAGGAGCAACTGGTGGAGAACGGAGTATCTTAGAAATCGCAATTCTCCACATTTTTTTTTCTGCAGTTCTAGTCAGTTAGAACAGTTCCACTTTGGAACAGAATTTTTTCTTCAAAAGGGGGCGTGTCCGGCCACTGACGCCTGATTTCAAAGTTTCCACAGTGAAAATGTACTCCAAACTAACTTAGAATGGAGCAAGTGAAGATTTTTGTAGAACTGAAAAAACCTGCTCTACACATTAAAAAATCAGGCGCAGGTTACAAATTAGGCGTCCAGAACGAGGTGGGGGGGGGGGAAGGGGAAGTCATTAAATTCTATAATAAATCCTTATTTATACTTCTACAAATATTATACAAATAAATCCAACCTGAATAAACATTTATAAGCAAAGAAAAGATTAAATAAACCATCTTCCTACCTGTGTGAAAGTGCTTCAGCATCGTTCGTTCCCGCGGGGGAGAAAACCGTTTGTTCCCATGGGGGGGGGGGGGGGAGGGGGGAGGAGAAAGCCGTTCGTTCCCGATGGCGGGCGGGGAGGGGGAGGGAAACGGCTGCCTCAACTTTCTGAGGCTTCCTGCAGCCTTCTCAGTGCTGATGTGCTGAGGGCAATGTGCTTTTATTAAAAAATTTTCAAAAATTAAACAGCTACAAAGAACTACAAAAATGGCCGAGTGCCAATGTTTCCTTCACACTGCGCGTGTGCGAACGCTCCAACGCGCACGCGCAGCGTTGCCGGCAGGAAAAAAACTAATTTAAATGGTACCCGCCCCCTCCCACTTACAAAATTGGCGCGAGTGTAGGCTCCGCCCCCCTGGGCGCCGCGCCAAACAGACAAGGAGCTGCAGGGCGCTCCAGAATCACGCGTTTTCTTTCCGCCGCCGTTTTAGGCGCGAAAAACGGGCGCCCAGCTCGGAGGGGCGCCCGTTTTTTATCGTGTGGAAACTTGGGCCCTATAAATTGACACATTGGGTATTGTTGGGTTAATAGTTATTTAATCTGCTAATTGAGAATTAACAGTAGTTGTTTTAGCGGTGCAGGTCACTGCTTTTGAGGTTACACCAGGGGAATTTTTTTTATCACGTCAAACTGAATAAGGACAGTTGACTTTCAATGTATAAGGGCAAAATTAGTTATTGCCCCTATAAACCAAGGATATCTGATACACACTAATACCCTGTATAACGTAATAATTTTTTTAATGTTCAGGATCAACAGAAAATGTTATTTGAATACTAAATGATATTTGGTACCAAAGATGTATATATTATTCCATGATGAAAAATATATGACTACAATTCAATTGGTAAAACTAATTTCAATTATTAACTTATATTTTAAGAAGTTAAAAATTTGAATATTTTAAGTTTCAATAATGTTGCATTGCAGCACTGTTGAAAATGGTTTACTATAAAGAGTATGGTGAGACCTGCTCATCTCATCCCACTTGAATAGCTGAACTTTAAAATGAGCTTGCAGACCACCCCATAAGCCCATCTGGAGAAGGATATATATCAGCAAGGGGTGATAAAGGATAAGAAATGGGATTTAACAACACATTTTAATATAATTTTACACTGTTAGCTACTGCTGATTTTTTTTTGAAAGTTTGTTTCATATATTTAAAGAATAAACTTTACATTCGCAAAATAACATTATTAAAAAAACTTTTTTTGACAAAAAAGGAAAGTGTGTTGCACCACAGGATCCATTGCACCTCTGAAAAATTAAACTCGACAGATTCAAACTGTCCTATTTCCACTTCAAAAGAGCAGGGGCTCTGCTCTCCTCCTGACTCATCTTCAAACAGCAGCGCCCCAGAAACTTTCTTTCAGGCGAAGCTAAAGCAGCCTCCAGCTCCCTTAAGCACTGTACTGGTTACTGTAGCTGCTGCCTATGCCTGTCCTAATTATACCCATGTGAGTCTATTAATCAGTTAGTAAATTATTCAGTAACCCTTCTCTGCCTTCAGCTAGTACAAACATGCTCTAAGCAAGGGCTAGAGGGAAGTGCAGGGGAAGTCCCTGCGGATCTCACTCTGAGATATTCAGTTGTTCAATGTCTCCTGAACTCCCTGTTAATAACGAGGGAGAAAAGCTCTGGTGGTGTCTGAATCTTGCCCTTTGTTCAATATCAGAACACTATCAGTAGGGGGGTCAGGAACCTTACCTGGCTGCCTACTTTCAACATAGGGTTTAATGGCTTCGCCGAATCTTGTCTCAGCAGCAACAGACTCCTTCAGTAGCTGTCCACAGGAAACTAGAAAAACAAGTATTCTTTTTAATTAAGAGCATGATTAGAAGCAAAATTCCAGAAATAGAACAATCAGACAACTGACATTATATATAACTAAATGCTTAATAAATAAATATATATTGAAACACCAAATCATTATATGAATAATTTTAAACTGAATACCTTTATCTGTAAACTCTTAAAAGTAAAGACTTTCTTGCGCAGATTGCACATATTATGTTCGTTACATCCAAATCATTTGATCAGCATCTAATTCCTGTCCTATGCAGCTACCATGCCAATAGTCTTTATAAACTTTTCATCAAAGTACAGCCACAACATCCTGGGGGTCACCATTGACCAAAAACAGCGTATTCTGCAGCGAGTGACTCACCTCTTGACTCCCCAAAGTCTTCCCACCATCTATAAGGCACAAGTCTGGAGTGCGATGGCATACTCTCCACTTGACTGGATGAGTGCAACTCCAGCAACACTCAAGCAGCTTGACACCATCCAGGACAAAGCAGCCCATTTGATTGGCACTCCATCCACCACCTTAAACATTAACTCCCCCCACCACCGGTGCACCGTGGCTGCAGTGTGTACCATCTACAAGATGCACTGCAGCATCTCGCCAAGGCTTCTTCGACAGCATCTCCAAAACCCTCGACCTCTACCACCTAGAAGGACAAGGGCAGCAGGTGCATGGGAACACCACCACCTCCAAGTTACACACCATCCTGGCTTGGAAATATATCATCGTTCCTTTATCATCGCTGGGTCAAAATCCTGGAACTCCCTCCCTAACAGTATTGTGGGAACGCTTTCACCATACGGACTGCAATGGTTCAAGAAAGCAGCTCAGCACCACCTTCTCAAGGGGAATAAGGGATGGGCAATAAATGCTGGTCTTGTAGCGAATCCCACATCCCATGAATGAATGAATGAAAAAAAAAGTATTCAACAAGACCACATCAATACTGAAAATGTATTTTAACACAAAAATAACATTTTAAATGATACATTTTTATTCTAATTAAGTTTTAACTCAAGAAACATTCAACTCTTGTATATATTTAGTGGTTCCATTCTCGCCTCTGAGTCAGAAGGTTCTGGATTCAAGCTGCACTGCTGAAGTTGAGCACATATCTAGGCTGACCAGTGCAGTACTGAGAGAGTGCTGCACTGTCAGAGGTGCCATTTTTCGAATGAGAGGTTAAACCAAGGCCCCATATGTCTGTTCAAGTGGACATAAAAAGATCCCATAGCATTCTTTGATGAGCAGAGGCGTTCTTCTGGTGTCATGGCCAACATTTACCTCAATCTATACCAAAACCGATTAACTGCTGCACAAATTGGCTGCTGTGTTGGCCTACATAACACTTCAAAAATAGTTAATTGGCTGTACAGTGATTTGGGACATCCTAAGGCTATGAAAGGTGTTAAATAAATGCAAGTTTTTTTTCTTACATTCATTATTCAAAATTTATAAATAGCACAGCAGTTAAATCCAATCGGGCAGTGTCAGCTGGGTATCTGAAGAGGTAAATTACAATTCTTTATAATATTGTGCCATTTTTAAATGGAACTAACAGATTCTAAAATGGAACCTTGTTGGCAAAGTGTGGGAATATTCCTACGAGAAGCAAACGTTCTAGCCCACAGACCAAAGACCTTGGGAGACAAGAGAACAGAGAGATAACATAGAAACTGAACTGAATAACAAGATAAGGATAGAATACAAATGAAAAGTATAGACGGAAGCCAGACTGAAGGAAGTGCTGTATCAATCAATAATGTATTAATCAATCATCATGTATTGATTATAACTTGCGTAATTACATAATGATTTAATCTGAAATTGTATAAAGGAGAATGCCTCCAGCCACTTCTTTGAGCGTTACTTACGGAATAGCTACCCTGCTAGCTTGTATCAATTAATTAATAAAACTGCATTTATTTTAAGGCTAATGGACTCCGAGTGGTGGTTTGAAGTTAACCCTTACATTCCTTGGTGCTGCGAGCAGGGTCTGCTGGACGGGCAAATTCGACTTGAAAGCCGAACCAACCTAAAACCAAGTGAGTAGAGAATTGCCTTGAGAAATTCTCCTCCCAAGAGGCCCGGCCAGACATCCAACGAATCTGAAGCAGAGTCCGTGTAGCCGGTAAATCCAGTTGAGGGGCGCGTCAGGGCACTGTAAGTAAATACGTGTGTCGGGAGAATAAGTACTTATACGAGATACCTGGGAATCCTCGGTGAGGGCAGACTAGCTATCCAGCCAGAAACAAGGTTCCGCATAAGTAAAGGCGGAAAAAGATTCAGTATAAGTAAAGGCGGAAAAACGGGAACTGGGGAAAATTACCCGATGTGAGAAAGGGCAAAGGAAACTGCCAAGGCCCGTGGAGGGGTGAGGTATAAACTACCAGAAGAGTTTCTGAGAGATAAATATGAAAAGGTTAATAGGAAAATGGTTAAGGAAGGATAAGATAAAGGAAAAAAAAGATACTCTGGAAACTCAACTGGTGGTTGCAAAGGGAAACAAAAGGAGGGAGGCGGTTATAGTGTGTTTCACAAATGCAAGGAGAAAAGAAGGAGGAGTGGAAAGATAGGTGTAGAGAGAAACAGAAAAAATAAGAAAACAGCCAAAGCAGGATTAATGGTAATAAGTCAGTGCCTACAATTACGGAGATTAAGAGTAGAAGTGAGTAGTTTGAGAATGACGCCCACCGGTCGGTTGGAACAGAGATTGACGAAGAAAAACAAAGGAACCAGAAAATAAGTTGCTAAAAAAAAACTAATAAAAAAAAAGTAAATAAGCTTTGTTGAATGAAAGTTGGTGTGAATGTCTGTCTTTAAAATAAAGTGTCTGTTATGTTTGTTTAAGCTCCACCCATTTCTGTGCAGAAGCTAGCTGGTTAACCCTTTTATCATGGATGTGGGAAGTTTTATATTAATTGTTTACCTAGAATTGAATCACATTTTAAGTTAGAAACACAGATGCGGATTTATTTTGATTATGATTTACGGATCGATGAAATGCACAAAGGATGGGTTTGTTTAACAAAAGATATATCTAAAAAAAAGAAAATAGAACCGACGCAGAAGCTTCAGCTCTTGGACGTTCTAATTGGATTACAGTAAAAAAAATGCATGATCTCGTTTTTAAAAAAAATTCCGACCCACTCATTTACTTGTCAAAAGAAAACATGTAATCATTGATTACATTGGGTTGAAAGATACTAAATGCCTTTTTTTTTTAAAAGCCTGCGTGGGTTTCTCAAGGCTATAGGTTGGGGGAAGCATTGCCCTAGTTAATCTTATTTTAAATGACGTGAAAGCTTCTAGCTTAGTAAAAGAGATTTAAATAAAAAATTGGCAGTACAGTATTTGAATTGGGATTTTGAGATATTTTAGGTGATTCTCCTTGATAAACATTTTGGTTGTTTTGGAAAATCTTGGGTTTGGAAACCTTTTTAAAAGAAATAATACCAAACAGTGTAGGAAAAAAAAACTAAAAAAGTTTGGAAACAATCTAAAAATGTCATTTTCTCTGATGAGAGACAGAAAAGCTGTTTGGGGGAGATGAGATAAGATATGGAAGTAGCCTTGGAAATGATTTGCGAGAACTTGAATTGCGAGCACTTGTATGTTAAGGTAGTTTATAAACTATCACTTTGTTTTTGAATACAGGAAACCAGACAATCCTGGCCAGAATTACTACCCACGATACTAATGAGGTTACGCACCACACCAAATTAAATGACTGAATTAACCCCCTATGGGCTAATAAGGGTACAGCAACTACGTAAAGCAGCCCCTAGGGGGCAGCATCCGAGTGTCAGGAGCGTTTATCTTGAAGCCACAAGATGAGTGGGTAACAGAATGTTACCCGAACATTGTAAACCAGGGGAGTAAGGAAGGTATTAGGACTCTTTAATTATAGTCCGAATTTTATACCTCAATACATAACGATAGCGGAACCCATACAGAAATTAATTAAAGGAACCGGGGGACCCCGACAGAAGATAGATTGGGGACCAGAACCGGAAGAGGCATATGGTGAACTAAAAAGAGCTCTGATGTCGGCCCCCGCCCTTGGACTGCCAGATCCCAATAAATCTTTCCACCTTTATTGTGATCAGGATGATGGAAGCTATTCCACCGTGGTAATGCAGGAACATGGGGGCTGGCAGAGACCTATAACCTACTACTCGACGAAGAAAGACCAAGTGGTTAGTGGGATGCCCTGATGTGTGGCCGCCTTGGACTGTGCAGCTTGGCCGGACAAAGTAAGCGAACCAGTAGTGATGATGGGACAGACTATCTTGCACACACAACATACCCTGGTAGAATTACTAAATACTGGAAAGCTGCGGTCGGTCTCGGACAGCCAAAAGGCTAAGTGGGAGGCCGTATTGCTGCCCAAAGACAAGTCAGTAATAATAAAAAAGCAGAATGGAGTTAACCCCGCTAGCGAGGTGCTGACAGAAGGGGAGGAACATAGCTTGTAGGGAACAAGTAGAGGAGGAAACGGATAGTGGGGTAAAGGAAGAACCATTGGACAACCCAGATGAGAATTTATATGTGGACGGATCCAGAAAATACATTGATGGAGAAGCCCATACTGGGTGGGCGGTAGTAACACAGGAGGGAGAGACAATAATGGCCGGAGTGCTCCCAGGAGACAAGTCAGCTCAAGTGGCAGAACTGGTGGTCCTTATATAGGCTCTAGAGTCAGCTAAAGGAAAGCGAGTAAACATATATACAGATAGTCGATACGCTTTCGGGGTGGTTCATGACTATATGGCAGCCTGGTCACGACGAGAGTATGTGACATTTACTGGAGAGGTGGTAAAACATGGAAAGCTAGTAGAAAGGCTAGTGAAAGCAGCAAAGCAGCCATGGGAAGCAGCGGTAATCAAGGTAAAAGCACACACAAAACTAACCAGCAAGGGCAACACGCACCCCCAAGACCTACCCACCTTGGGGAATCGGTTTGCAGACCTCGCAACCAAACGAGCGGCAGCTGAACAGAAGCCAGAGCCAGAATTTAAGGCTAAGTGTTCAGACTGACATAAATATAGCACAGGTCCACCATAGTGCCGATCAGGAAGAAAGACATGAATGGAGTAAAACAAAAAGTAAGCACAGGGCTCACCAAAAGGGTGACATAGGGGTATGGGGTCTCCGGGGGCAAGTTGTGGCACCACAATGTTGTAGGCAACAACTACTAACATTATATCACGGGATAACACATACCGGGAGAAGTAACACGCTGTACCTGCTCTCGCAGTACTGGTGGTGGCCAGGAATGGGGAAGGATGTAGCTAAATGATGGCAAAGGTGCATTATTTGTGTAGGCAACATAATGTAGGCAGGGGATGCAAGGTACGAATGGGACATCAGCCAAGGTCACAGGGACCTTGGAAGAATTTACAGATCGACTTCACCGGCCCCCTACCAGAGGATAAGGGAAAAAGGTATTGTCTGGTAATCATAGACCAGTTCACCCGGTGGGTGGAAGCCTTCGCTACCAGGGACTTCTTCGTTCTGACGGTAACGCAAATCCTGGCTAGCGAGGTGATACCTCGGTGGGGAGTACCCCTACAGATAGATTCAGACAATGGGACACATTTCACGGGCAAAATAATGAAAGAAACGTGCCCTATTGGGAATCAAACAGAGGTACCACATAACATATCATCCCCAAAGTTCAGGAATGGTGGAAAGAATGAATAGGACCTTAAAAACGGCCCTGTCCAAAGCAATGCGGCTCAGAGCCACCCCAGGTCGATCCACGGGGCTAACACCTTGTGAGCTGATGACTGGACGGGCTATGAGACTACCAGAGGACGTAGCCGGAGGGACATGTGAAGCAGGACCAATTCAGGATAGGCTAAGGCGGTACTTGGTCTAGCTAAACCAAGAGGTGCAGGCTATGAATAAAGAAGTTAAAACAAACAGCAGGTACGAGATCTAGAAATCCAAAATGAGGCAATGAGACCTGAGACACTACCTAAAATAGGAGAACATGTCATGATAAAGGTAACAGGGATGCAAAAGGGAATGGAGCCCCGATGGATGGGGCCATATTCGGTACTAATGACGAGTGATACTTGTGTTTGTCTACAGGAGCCCACTGGGATTAGATGGAAGCACTGGACACAGGTAAAACCATATACCACTAAACAACCCCCGTCTGTTTTAACCGATAGTGACGGTGTACCCGGCGACCATGGAAGCATCCGATAAGGAAGCAGGCCAGAAAACAAAGGGATGAACCTGTGGATAGTGCTGGTGGCAACTGGGTTAGGGCCGCCCTGGCCCTCCTAGTGCCTCCACAGTTAGAAGGAAAAGGACGTAGACGTTATTTTATGTGGAAGGCCCACCAAAAAACAACCCAGGGAAACTATACATGCCCCGCGGGAATTGAATGTCATGTTTTTGATTTAACGTTTGACTGTAGACGATGGACCTATTCGGCACCAGTCTCTGGCAATTTTATACTGATCACCCATGAGAATGAGAATGTAACATTCAACTTTACATGGGTGGCCGACGGTCCTATGATAATGTGTAAGCGAGGTTGTGATAATACTCCCCCAGAATATAACCAAAATACGGAAAGAAGCCTGGAATACTAACAAAACGGAGTATACCGATAGTACAGAGTGGAGACAGGCAACCTTGGGAGACGGAGACTGGGTGATGTGTATGAATAATTCACTGTTTGGTGGGAGGGGTCCATGGCTGATCATGCTAAGTCTAAAATATCCCCGTCCAAACCAGGAACAGATGCCACACTTACAAAGGCTGCACGATACATGTCTGAGCACACTGATAGCCCCTTCAATAATAAATTTAACAATAAATATACAGTATGACCGAAAGATGGTACCCAGGTATTATAAGAACCCGGATCTTGCCCTAAAGATAACCAAAGCTCGTAATCGGCGAGATATACTAGATGAAATAGCAGCGCATTTGGAAAGCAGTGACAGGATCAGTCCAAGTCAGCATGGAAAGGGAAATCATGTTTGACAAATCTTCTGGAATTTTTTGAGGATGTAACTAGTAGAGTAGACAAGGGAGAACCACTGGATGTGGTGTATTTGGACTTTCAAAAGGCTTTGACAAGGTCGCACACAAGAGATTGTTGTGCAAAATTAAATCACATAGTATTGGGGTAATGTACTGACGTGGATAGAGAACTGGTTGACAGACAGGAAGCAGAGTCGGGATAAACGGGTCCTTTTCAGAATGGCAGGCAGTGACTAGTGGGGTGCCGCAGGGCTCAGTGCTGGGACCCCAGCTATTTGCAATATACATTAATGATTTAGATGAAGGAATTCAGTGTAATATCTCCAAGTTTGCAGATGACACTAAACTGGGTGACGGTGTGAGCTGTGAAGAGGACGCTAAGAGGCTGCAGGGTAACTTGGACAGGTTAGGTGAGTGGGCAAACGCATGGCAGATGCAGTATAATGTGGATAAATGTGAGGTTACCCACTTTGGTGGCAAAAACACAAGGCAGAATATTATCTGAATGGTGGCAGATTAGGAAAAGGGGAGGTGCAACGAGACCTGGGTGTCATGGTTCATCATTCATTGAAAATTGGCATGCAGATACAGCAGGCGGTGAAGAAGGCAAATGGTATGTTGGCCTTCATAGCTAGGGAATTTGAGTATAGGAGCAGGGAGGTATTACTGCAGTTGGACAGGGCCTTAGTGAGGCCTCACCTGGAATACTGTGTTCAGTTTTGGTCTCCTAATCTGAGGAAGGACGTTCTTGCTATTGAGGGAGTGCAGCGAAGGTTCACCAGACTGATTCCTGGGATGGCAGGACTGACATATGAGGAGAGACTGGATCGACTGGGCCTGTATTCACTGGTGTTTAGAAGGATGAGAGGGGATCTCATAGAAACATATAAAATTCTGACAGGACTGGACAGGTTAGATGCAGGAATAATGTTCCCGATGTAGGGGAAGTCTAGAACCAGGGCACTTAGTCTAAGGATATGGGGTAAGCCATTTAGGACTGAGATGAGGAGAAACTTTTTCACTCAAGAGAGTTGTTAACCTGTGGAATTCCCTACTGCAGAGAGTTGTTGATGCCAGTTCATTGGAAATATTCAAGAGGAAGTTAGATATGGCCCTTACGGCTAAAGGGATCAAGGGGTATGGAGAGAAAGCAGGAAAGGGGTACTGAGGTGAATGATCAGCCATGATCTTATTGAATGGTGGTGCAGGTTCAAAGGGCCGAATGGCCTACTCCTGCACCTATTTTCTATGTTTCTATACAGTACTAGGAAGGTTAGGAACAGGACTAGGAGCATTAAATTCAATGGATAGCGAGACGCTGCAGAATAAAATACAAAAAGCAGGACAATTGACTAAAGATGCCAGAAGGCTGTCAGATGTGTGGTAGGAACCCTTACAGGCCAATAGCCTGCAGGGATGGCTGTGAGACAAAATGATATGGCAGTGGGCAAACAAAACTAGCTGGGAACAGCAACAGGTATCGGCCAATGCCCCACAATGGGCTAAACCGTTTCAGTTTGACCAACTAAATCTAACACTCAGGCCAGATATGAAGCATACGTGATGTGATAAAGAGGGATGTAATATGACTATGTTGTTGGCTAATGTTACTAACAGTCAGATATGCTGAGAGTTTGTGACCCTACCACAGCTATTCGGTAAAAACTTATGGAAGCCACGGTTTTACGGAAAATAGATAGACCTGAAAAATAAAACGCACGAAGGGATGGACTGTGTAAAGTGGCCATTCGGGCAAGTATGCCCGCTACATACACCAGTGGTGGAACCATGCAGCATGGAAGGCACGGCAGGGGTTTGTGAATGGCAGCTGCGACCCTTAAACGATACCATAATACATAAAATCGGACAAAACTACTATGTGTAACCAGTACCCACATGGTATACTTGAACGCAGAGCGATTGGAACCTCTGGTAAATGAGTGTCGGAAGGAAATATATGTCATCTTCGACGTTAAAACAACCAAGTCCTACCAAATAGGACAATGGAAGAATATTGCATAGCACAGAAGCACCAGAGGACTATCAGTACTACCCCCGGGAGTGGACTTGAGAAAGTTAAGGGCCTTTTTGAAAAACACATTCAGGTGACCAAGTATCTGGGCGAAGAAAGGGAATGGTTACTCAGACAAAAGGTCTTAATGAGTTACACAAAACAAGAACTTATCCCGAGTGACGGAAGAACTAAGTGACTTCACGGTTCACCACTGGTGGGACATTTTTAAGGGCTGATCACCTAAAGCCTACACAGTCCTCAAATTGACGTGGCACCCGATTGTGATAATAATAGTAGTGGTAGGGATATGTATCGTAATCCAACTGTGTCTGATGTGTAAGATCCAAGGGATTATAGAACCACATGGTTCCCCCGAGCTTATACTCTGTATGTACAAAAACAAATATAAGTAGAATATGGTCAGGGGTAGTATGTAAAGACTCCGTTAAAAGACGGAACTACGAGCGATGGAAATGGATTTGATCACCATTTCCGGCAGATGGCTTAGAACATATATGTGGGTGGCTGATTATTTAGAAATAATCAGGGACCAACAGAAGGGATTGAAGAGGTAAATTACAATTCTTTATAATATTGTGCTATTTTAAAATGGAGCTAACAGATTCTAAAATGGAACCTTGTTGGCAAAGTGTGGGAACATTCTTACTAGAAGTTAAACAAATACTTTGGTTCTGTCTTCATGAAGAAAGACACAAATAACCTTCCAGAAATACTAGGGGACCGAGGGTCTAGTGGGAAGGAGGAACTGAAGAAAATCCTTATTAGGCGGGAAATTGTGTTAGGGAAATTGATAGGATTGAAGGCCGATAAATCCCCGGGGCCTGATAGTTTACATCCCAGAGTACTTAAGGAAATAGTCCTAGAAATAGTGGTGATCATTGGTGATCATTTTCCAACAGTCTATCAACTCTGGATCGGTTCCTATGGACTGGAGGGTAGCTAATGTAACACCACTTTTTAAGAAAGGAGGGAAAGAGAAAACCGATAATTATAGACCGGTTAGCCTGACATCAGTAGTGGGGAAAATGTTGGAATCAATTATTAAGGATGAAACAGCAGCACATTTGGAAAGCAGTGACAGGATCGGTCCAAGTCAGCATGGATTTATGAAAGGGAAATACTGCTTGACAAATCTTCTGGAATTTTTCGAGGATGTAACTGGTAGAGTGGACAAGGGAGAACCAGTGGATGTGGTGTATTTGGACTTTCAAAAGGCTTTTGACAAATCGCCACACAAGAGATTGGTGTGCAAATTGAAAGCACATGGTATTGGGGGTAATGGACTGATGTGGATAGAGAACTGGTTGGCAGACAGGAAGCAGAGAGCCGGGATAAATGGGTCCTTTTCAGAATGGCAGGCAGTGACTAGTGGGGTGCCGCAGGGCTCAGTGCTGGGACCCCAGCTATTTAAAATATACATTAATGATTTGGATGAGGGAATTGAGTGTAATATCTCCAAATTTGCAGATGACACTAAGCTGGGTGGCAGTGAAAGCTGTGAAGAGGACTGCAGGGTGACTTGGACAGGTTAGGTGAGTGGGCAAACACGTGGTAGATGCAGTATAATATGGATAAATGTGAGGTTATCCACTTTGGTGTCAAAAACACGAAGGCAGAATATTATCTGAATGGTGGCAGATTAGGAAAAGGGGAGATACAACGAGACCTGGGTGTCATGGTACATCAGTCATTGAAAGTTGGCATGCAGGTACAGCAGGCGGTGAAGGCGGCAAATGGTATGTTGGCATTCATAGCTAGGGGATTTGCGTATAGGAGCAGGAAGGTCTTACTGCAGTTGTATAGGGCCTTAGTGAGGCCTCACCTGGAATATTGTGTTCAGTTTTGGTCTCCTAATCTGAGGAAGGATGTTCTTCATATTGAGGGAGTGCAGTGAAGGTTCACCAGACTGATTCCTGGGATGGCAGGACTGACATATGAGGAGAGACTGGATCGACTGGACCTGCATTCACTGGAGTTTAGAAGGATGAGAGGGGATCTCACAGAAATATATAAAATTCTGACGGGACTGGACAGGTTAGATGAAGGAAGAATGTTCCCGATGTTGGGGAAATCCAGAACCAGGGGACATAGTCTAAGGATAAGGGGTAAGCCATTTAGGACTGAGATGAGGAGAAACTTCTTCACTCAGAGAGTTGTTAACCTGTGGAATTCCCTAGCGCAGAGAGTTGTTGATGCCAGTTCATTGGATATATTCAAGAGGGAGTTAGATATGGCCCTTACGGCTAACGGGATCAAGGGGTATGGAGAGAAAGCAGGAAAGGGGTACTGAGCTGAATGATCAGCCATGATCTTATTGAATGGTGGTGCAGGCTCGAAGGGCCGAATGGCCTACTCCTACACCTATTTTCTATGTTTCTATGTTCTAGCTCACAGGCCAAAGACCTTAGGAGGCAAGAGACCAGAGAGATAACATAGAAACTGAACTGAATAACAAGATAAGGATAGAATACAAATGAAAACTATAGACGGAAGCCAGACTGAAGGAAGCGCTGTACCAATCAATCAATCATGTATTAATTGTAATTTGCGTAATTATGTAATTACTTAATCTGCAATTGTATAAAGGAGAATGCCTCCAGCCACTTCTTTGAACGTTCCTTACGGAATAGCTCCCCTGCTAGCTTGTATCAATTAATTAATAAAACTGCATTTACTTTAAGGCTAACGGACTCCGAGTGGTAGTTTGAAGTTCACCCTTACAGTATCCATCATTAAAAATAGTAACTTTGTAAGCAGTGGGTCACAAAGACTGACTCTACTTGAAGTGGTTAATCTCATGTCCCATACCACTTTAGTCCAACTTGATGCATCGTATTATGTTGTTTAGTACAAAAATAGGTTTTATAGGCAAATATTTTTACCTAACTGAGTGCATGTTATTGCCCATATTTAGAAACATGCGCAAAGCTGCTATTTTTCGAAAGCATGGGTGTGCAAGCTATGCACAGGTCTATTTTTTTGCACACCCATCAAAGCTTTGAACAGAGATGTTAATTACAATGTCATGGAATCAATAATATTTAAATCTACATGTGGTAACCATGTACAAATGTAGGAATGGTGAAAATTCGAGGAAAGGTTGCTGACAGTGTAACATCAAAGAATAATCTTCAGTGTTAGGTCCCCACACAAAAGGGAGAGGGGAGGGGAAGGAAAGAAGTATATGGCTACAATTTGTAATGTCACTGCAGGTGGTGTTCTGGGAAAATACATCTATATTAGATGCCACACAAAGGATAAGCTAATCAACAACTTGTATTTATATAGCGCTTTAACATAGTGAAACGTCCCAAGGTGCTTCACAGGAGTATTTTGAGCTAAAGAATTTGACACCGAGCCACATAAGTGGAAATTAGCGCAGGTGACTAAAAGCTTGGTCAAAGAGGTAGGTTTAAGGCGCATCTTGAAGGAGGAAAGAGAGGTAGAGAGGCGGAGAGGTTTAGGCAAGAAGTTCCAGAGCTTGGGGCCTAGGCAACAGAAGGCACGGCCACCAGTGGTTGAGCGATTATAATCAGGGATGCTCAAGAGGACAGAATTAGAGGAATGCAGACATATCGAGGGGTTGTGGGGCTGGAGGAGATTACAGAAATAGGGAGTGACGAGGCCATGGAGGGATTTGAAAACAAGGATGAGAATTTCTAAATCGAGACATTGCTTAACCAGAAGCCAATGTAGGTCAGCGAGCACAGGGGGTGATGGGTGAGCGGGACTTCGTGCGAGTTAGGACATGGGCAGCCGATTTTTGATGACCTCAGTTTATGTAGGGTAGAACACGGGTGATCAGCCAGGAATGCGTTGGAATAGTCAAATCTAGAGTTAACAAAAGCATGAATGGGGGTTTCAGCAGCGGACAGCTGAGGCAAAGACGGAGACGGGCGATGTTACGGCTATGGAAATAGGCAGTCTTAGTTATGCCGCAGATGTGTGGTCGGAAGCTCATTTCAGGGTCAAATATGACACCAAGGTTGTGAACTGTCTGGTTCAGTCTCAGACAGATGTTAGGGAGAGGGATGGATTCAGTGGCTAGGGAACGGAGTTTGTGGCGGAGACCGAAAACAATGGCCGGTCTTCCTAATATTTAATTGGAGAAAATTTCAGCTCATCCAGAACTGGATGTCAGACAAGCAGTCTGACAATTTAGATACTGTGGAAGGGTCAAAAGAAGTGGCGGTGAGGTAGAGCTAGGTGTCATCAGTGTACATGTGGAAATTGACGCTGTGTTTTTGGATGATGTCGCCAAGGGGCAGCATATAGATGAGAAATAGGAGGGGGCCAAGGACAGATCCTTGGGGGACACCAGGGATAACGGTGCGGGAGCAGGAAGAGAAGCTGTTGCAGGTGATTCTCTGGCTACGATTAGATAAGAATGGAACCAGACGAGTACAGTTCCACCAGCTGGACGACGGTGGAGAGACATTGGAGAAGAATGGAGTGATCAACCGTGTCAAAGGCTGCAGACACGTCAAGAAGGACCAAGAGAAATAGTTTACCAGTGTCACAGTCATAAAGGATGTCATTTGTGACTTTGTTGAGAGCCGTTTCGGTACTGATGGAAGAAGCGGAAACCTGATCGGAGGGATTCAAACATGGAGTAGTGGGAAAGATGGTCACGGATTTGGTAGGCGAAAACACATGCAAAGACTTTGGAAAGGAAAGGGAGGTTGAAGATGGGTCTCATGGGCAAGATGAGCGTGGAGAGGTCATACGTGGAGATGTCATACGTGGAGATCGGAGAGAAACTGGAGAGCGATGTGCAGGGCTAGGGCAGGGGGGACAGTTGGGGTTGCTGCTCATAAGGAGGTGCTTCGATGGGATCTTCATAGGATACCGAGAGGCACAGAGGGAAGCTGCAGGCTTATCTAAGAGGAAATCAAGCCTAGGATGGCGGCAGGAGAGCAGGAAGGTCAAAGAGTAATGAAGGATTAGGGTAAGGATTTGGGAGGACAGAGTATCTGAGAGAGGAAAGATGAAAGGAGGCATGACAGGAGAGCACGCTCAGGGAGGGATAGAGATAAAAGGAAAAGGAAGAGAAATAAGTGGAAAAGGAATGGCTCGGATCCAGAGCGGCAGCCAAAGTGTGCACACGAATGGACACAGGGTAAAGCTGTTACATAGGCCTGGTTTTTAGTCATTTATGGGATACATATTTCCTGATAGCAGGAAACAGATTGGAGACATCCCATGGAGGGACAAAGCCGACGTAAGCAGGATGGAGCTCGCACGGAACATCGACGAACCGCTGTCGAAATTCAGTCAGGTGTAGCAGGCCAGTGAAGTCCAGAAGCTATTTGAAGAGTATTCTAAGATTGCAGAAGTAGTCAAATTTGTCAGTTTTTGTGTGAAAATCACTAAAAACTGAAGACTGAAAGCAAAGAGACAAGTTAATAACCCACCCACATGAGTCACTTCCTTTGCATATCACATCACAGAAAATAAAAACATTCTTGTTGCATCTTGTGTAGATCTGGGCTGCAAAGATTTGTATTTGGCTGGCATAAAATGAAGTAATGAAGGATTGGGGTAAGGATTTGGGAGGGCAGATTCCAAATCTGAATTTGATCTGAATTTTCAATAATAATTTAACACAAAAAAAGCTGTCAATTGACTTGCTGGTAAATTGATTGGATCAGTGCAAATTGAATCTAATGGAATTATGCATGGCCGAGAGGATAAACAAGGTTAAAATTACATCACTATTGAATCATCAGATAAGCAACATACCTGCAACCAAGATCTGGATTCAGAGAAAAACTTGCATTTATGTAATAGCTGATCAAATCTCTCAGTAATGTAGCAAAGTAATTCACATAAAATTAATTAATGAGTAACCTTTGTTATGCGAACACAGCAGGATCCCACAAAAACAATGACCCAGAATTTGCTAGGAAAATAACAGCAAGTTAAATGCACGTCATTATTAGTGTGTAAAAAAAACAGCAATTTGTGGTAAGAAAGAGATACGACATGAGCTGCGAATCGCTACGATTTGTGCTGCTCCGCCGATAGCCTAGCAAAAACCGGAACTCGCCATCAACTTCCCCATGAGTTTCAAGAAATTGTTGTATTGCACTGTTAAAATAAATTAAACTTGCCACTGAAAGTTAGGACTGGTATTTAATGACATAAGGACCCTTTTAATGAAATGTTGCTCACTCCTGCAGGTAGTAAATTGATCCGAGAGATTTTAAAAAATTTTTATTTTAATTTTTTTCTCTTACTTTTTCTTTCTGTCTCTTTTCTCTCTCTCTATTAATCCATTATTTCTTTCACTCCTTTTATTTCTCTTTCTGTACCTAATTTGACTCTAATTCACCCTATTTGCTTCTCCGTTGTTCATCAGTTTCTTTCTCAATCCTGTTCGGAGCACTGTTCGTCAGGTCACAGGGAGAACTTCTTTCTGTTCTTGAAATAGTGCCACCATGGGATCTTTAACATTCATCTAAAGCAGCATTGCGGATCCTTGTTCTGTTTTTCAAATTGATTTTGAGATTGATGTTGGGCATTATAAAGCATGTTATATTAAGTAACTGCATATTTTAATTTGTCCTTGGGATGTGGGCAATACTGGCAAGGCCACAATAATTGGCCATCTTAGTTACCCTGAGAAGGTGGTAGATGATGCTTCTCCTTAAACTGCTACAGTCCTTGTGATGATGGTGCTTCCACAGTAGCGTTATGTAGGAAATTGCTTGATATTGACCCAGTGACAACACAGGAACAGTGATATATGTCCAAGTCTGGATGGTGTGTAACATGGAGGGGAACTTGGAGATGATAGTGTTCCCAAGACATTGCTTCTCTTCTGTTTCCAGCATTGGACTTTTCTTTTATCGTTTATCATTGATAGCACTGTTTGAGCTGAACACGGTATCATTGCACAAAACTGTGCGAGCCAGACGCTTGGCTAAAAATTTAAACCTACATTCCTGCAGACAGAAATACAAAAAGGTATACTTACGACAAGTCACTGAAAATCTAAAATAAAAACAGAAAATGCTGGAAATCTCAGCAGGTCAGGCAGCATCTGAGGAGAGAAACAGAGTTAACGTTTCGGGTCAGTGACCCATCGTCAGAACTGGAAAAGTTTGAGATATAACAGATTTTTAAGGAGTCCAACATCTGCAGTATTTTGCTTTTTTATTCCTCAAGAATCTGTTACATCTCCAACTTTTCCAGTTCTGATGAAGGTCACAGACCCGAAATGTTAACTCTGTTTTTCTCCACAGATGCTGCCTGACCCGCTGAGATTTCCAGCATTTTCTGCTTTTATTTCAGATTCCAGCATCCGCAGTATTTTGCTTTTGTGTCACTGAAAATCGAACTTGGAAGCACTGATCTAGCAGCCACACTTCTGTGTTGTATGTTTTGGTGCCTCCGGAGGCAGTGCTGTATGTAATATAAACAGACCACTGACTTACCACGTATTAACTGTCAGATTGTAAAGTTTCAAATGCACTGCTTTTAGACAGCACAATGTACAAGACAAAAACTGGAGGGACAAGAGTTCAATAAAGACAAAAGCTCCAATTGAGATAGTGCTCACCATTAACGATCCTGTATTTTTGAGCAAGCAGTGCTGCCTGCAGGCTCCTACCACAGCCGGGGGGACCATGGAGAATGATTCTTGGCGTGTAGGGGGCGATGGATCGATGTCGGCTTTGGACGTGGCTCAAAACTGTGTAGAGTGGAAATGTAAAAAATAATAATTAGTGGTAGCCCTGAACACGAATAATACTTAGAGACAAGCAATGCTCATGCAGTATGAATGCTGTTAAGCCCCATTAGAAGGGGGTTCCTCCCCCCCGCCCCATTTATAGTATTTAACTACAGAGTAATTAGATGTAATGATTCCCTGCTGATTTTCTTTCACAGTTGCGAAAGTGTGGAAAGCTTGCAGCACATGAACAGTCTGCCCTAAGCTTTAAAGAAATCAGATTCAAATGAAATTTTAATTTTTTAATAAATTTTTCAATTAAGTTAATTGTACAAAATACAAACAATTATGTATAATACTCAACAGCCACTTGTGTAACCCTAGTTTTTCCTCAAAGAAAAATAATCATACTTCAAAATTAAAGTACATAACTGCACAGATTTTTTTTTTAAACCTTAGATTTAAAGTTGAATCTGTAAGATTCTGCTTAAAACCTTGTTAAAAATCAAATAACTTTACAGTTTATTGTTTGAGCTTTCTGGTCTTTCATGTATGAGACAATCCAGAACACTTTAAAAAAAAAACAAGGACACAATCAGTGAAACTAATCACAGCACATGGCAAAACTCACATATATTCTGACTGGTTTGATAATGCAACACATGTAAAACTATCCTGCATTGACGATGAGTTTACATCGATTAATGTTCCTATCTTACGGCTGCAAATTACGATAAGATTTTATGCTAAAAAAAAAAACGGGACTGAAATCTATGGAATGCAACATCAAATTTTCATGTTTTGTTTGTGAATGGGAACATAAAGTTAATTCCTGCAGTAATATGATGGCTGCAGACAATAAGACAGGTGATGGGCGCACACAAAGAAACAAGGTTCGTGATCAGTGGACTTTACATACTGTGCCGGAGCTGACATCTTTCTTTTGTTTTCCTGCTTATTAATATTTGAGTAGATGAGTAAAAGTCAACAAAATGGAGAATTTGCAGATATAAATATACATATAATGTTCATTTTGGGGGCTACTTTCACCACAATTACCTTATTTAAGTACTTTTGTCATACATAACAATGATATAGTTATTGAATGGAGTGATGGCACAGTACATTGAAACAACAAAGTGTGGTGCCGGAGCGCTCTGATGCTCCTCTCTTCCCCCACCGCACCTCGTAATCCACTCAGCTTTAATCTGTGGCATTGTTATGGGGTGGAAAAAAGGGACTAAATTAATACTTGAGGGAGAAAAATTGCAGGAATATGGGGAGAGAACGGGGGAATAGAACTCACTGGATGGTTCTTCAAAAGAGCCGGCACAGGCTCGATGGACCGAATGGACTCCTTCTGTGCTGTACTATTCTATGATTCCTTAAACACAATATACTGCCCAGTCCAGTGATAGAAATATATGTTTAAGAACAATTAGTGATGTTTCCTGGTGCTTTGATATTCAGAAAAATAATGGGCCCAAGTTTGAACTGTTCATTAGAATGGCGCACCTCCGAGCCTTGCGCCTACTTTTTAGAATTAAAAGTGCGCCTAAAAAGTACCTCGCTATTCTAAACTATCTGCAGGCCTCCATTCCAGTCAGCGCAGCGCAGCTTGAGCTGCGGGGAGTGGAGCTATCGACGTGCTATGTGTACACAGCCGGCATGGGGGTGGGGCTAGGGCCCAGCATGTCTGCGAGTGTCGGCAGCATTGCGCATACGCGTTGGAGCATGCGCAATGGCACAGAAATATTGGCTGGGTGAGCGCTTTCCTGCCTCTAGCCCCTGGCCAAACAGCCAAAGGTATGCTGCTGCGTACTTTAGTGAGCTGCTGGGTGATCGATTTCCCGCCCCTAGCCGAACGGATAGGCGCTGCGTGCTGCAGTCCGTGAGGTAGGGACTTTGATTATTGATGATGGTTCTTTATTTTTAAAAGTGAAGATGTTTAGTGCTCTCTCTTCCCTTCCCTTCCCTTCCCATCCGCCTCCCCGCCGCCCCCCCCCCCCCACCAGTCCCCCATCCCCAACCCCCCCCCCTCATCTCTGGCTAGCTGCGCTGATTTCTTAACTCTACACAAGGTTTTTCCTGGCGTACAAAAGTGGACAGTTACTCCAATCTAATTTAATTTGGAGTAACTTTTCGCAGTTCAAATTTGCAAAACAGGCGTAAGTGGCTGGACACGCCCCCGTTTGAAAAAAAAAACTGAACTAAAACGAAACTAAACTAACTCACTAGAACTGGAGCAAACTAAATGTGGAGAATTGCAATTTCGAGGATACTCCAAAAAAAACAATTGCTCCAAAAAAATAGGAACAAATCCAGTTGAAACTTGGGCCCATCGTGTGGAAAGTGAAATTAACCCCAAACTAAGTGGTTTAAAAGCATCAGCCTGTAAAACAAAGTGCTGGAAAGTTTGGACTCAGATCCAGTCCATCGATTGTGCATGTCCTGAGCTATGATATATAAAACAGTAAGCACTACTCTGGAATAGCACCAAAGAGTTGAATAAATCAGAACCCTGTGTCCAAAATTCTCTATTCCATAGTTAACTATACTCAGTTTGTACAAGAATTGTGAGGCCATTGTAGCTAAATTATCATTTCATCTGTTTAAGGAAAATGTTGTTCCATGTCTTTTTGTTGACAATAGGGTTTTTTAAAAATACATTATTATAATGCACCCACTAATATCAATCCGACAGTATCATTCATCTGGGTAGTTATGTACTATAGCACTTTCAGTTGTTTACTACAATGGATTAATGCCCGACTTTCAATTATTAATTGGAATTTTTAACAAGGAAGCATAGCAGTGAAAAGAATTGATAGTTGACTGCTGTTCATTGGAATATTCCTATTTGAACTAAATAACTAAAGGAGAGATGGACGAGAGGTTTGGAAGGTCGAGCAGTAGGGCACTATAATCCTAACCAGAGGCGTCAATTTGAATCAAAATTTCAGCTTGCCTATCTTTATTGTGTCAGCTTTGCTAGATTCCATTATGGCACTTTAAAAGGAGAGGAGAGGGAGAGAAAGGATAAGAACAAGAATACAAAGAACAAGAACCAGCAGAGGAAGTCCAGTTTTAAAAACCACATTGCCTGCTGGCCAAAACACAAACCAATATTCATAATAGCCATGGAGAAGTTTATGTCCAAAAAGATCTTCCTTCAAACCCTTCTGTTGCTTTGCAATGGTCCAACAGGGGGTCCAATTTGCACCAACGTGACTGGTCCTGCCAATTTTTTCCATTCCTCCCTCCAAGCCTTGGAAATGAAGAGTACTCGGTGGCCACATGGTGCTCTATGATGAGAACTGCTAGTTTAACATTGCACAACTGGATTCCCTGGTTGCACTCAAGTTTATAGACAATACTCTTTTGAAGTGTCTTATTGATAATATATTGATGTGCAATCATACATTTTTTTCATTTTATTCATACCTCAGCATTTTCCATATTTTTTTGTGATCATCAAAGGTGCCGTCATTGCAGATGAGCGGTTCACGTCTTGATTTTTTGCACCTAATACCCTCATGAGTACGCTTTACACATCCCCAAATAATTACCTTAATCCCAAAACCAAAAGGACCCTAGCTACAGCACATGTAAGATTTCTGCTGGCAAAACTCCTTGTGGCTTTGAGAATGTGTAAAAGGGTTGCGAAAGTGGTGGATGGCTAGAGAAGGTGGCAAAAGGATGGAGATAGGGAATCATGGGAAAATAGCTAAAGAAATGGTCAAGATGCAGACAACTGCTGAATCAACAGAAAAAAAAGGGGTTACCAAGAGTTGAAATTGAGGTTAGACACGGGTCATGAGAAAGCCCAAGGCAGCACAAAGAAAGAAAGCAATTCTAGTTAGAAAGGGAAAAGTAATAGCTTCTACTGATAAGGAGGAAAATAAACTAATTGGGTTCTTTACTGATAAGGGAAGACAGTGTAGCAAAGCTATAACTAACCTACCTGACACCAGCCCTAATTGGGAGACTTTCTTGCCTGCCATTGGACGTACTCGGGGGGGAGGCAGAAAGGGATTGGATAGACCAAGTGCTAATCAAATGTGTTCTGTTTTAAAAATGTATATCTACTGTGTTTTTCGCGCTGAAAAGGGCTTGTCCAGGGGAAGGTAAACAGGCTCTGATTGAGAGTGCTCCTTTGTCTTGACAAGTCCCGGCTAGAGAATCTTCAATAAAGGTCTTTTACAGAAAAGGCAAGAGGTGTTCGCGTGTCAGTGTATTCGCTGAAACAGATTGAGGGAAAAAGAATCCGTATTAACAGCTTCTTTAAAAAGTTGCCAATTTAAGTTGCAAACTCATTCCTACTAGAATGCCCAAACTCATTTTAAATAAGGAACCTTTCATAAAGCATATATTGGAGAATCCCATCCCATTAGTCTGGGTTGGAGTTCAAACCAATTCCCAGAAATAAAAGGATGTGCAACTCACAGTTCCACTGATTGCACTTTCTATCAAAACGCCAGCTCTCAGCAATGCAGATGATACCGTACTAGCTTTTCTTACAAAAGGTAGTTGATGTAATATTGCTTACCCTGTGAAAGGACATCAACACTGGGCTGATCAGCATTAACGATGTGGTATTTTTTCCTGTAGCTATTCAGTATCCCGTGACTGACTCTGCGGTATTCCAATAGTCTTTTTACAGTCTCTTCCTCTGTTATCCCATCGGGTTTCTCTAGGCGCTTCTGTATCTTATTGGATGTTGGCCAGTTGAAGATTGTATGATATATGTCTTAAGTATACAGGCAAAGGTAACATTTGAAGAATGCACTGGTAAAGTGTGATGTGAAATATCAACTACTCTGTTTAAAGGAACAATCGTCAAACTTTGTTCAAAAAAGCAAAATTAAGAATATAAAACCCATTTCATTGGTTACACATACATATGGGCTGATCAAGATGCATCAATAGCCTTTCTTATTCAATAATTATCAAGACTTTCTCTGAGAATATTCTAACTATAACTTGAACAACTGAGCTAACTGAGCTGATGCTAGAGAACATGGGATGGAGTGCAATTATGCAAGAGTATCTGAAATGAATGAATACCAGGAAAAGTGCTATAAATTACTGAAAAAAATCGCAGCAGAATAGTTTAGCCTATTACATAAGAACATAAGAAATAGGAACAGAAGTAGGCCATACAGCCCCTCGGGCCTGCTCCGCCATTCAATAAGATCATGGCTGATCTGATCATGGACTCAGCTCCACTTCCCTGCCCGCTCCCCATAACCCCTTATCCCTTTATCGTTTAAGAAACTGTCTATTTCTGTCTTAAATTTATTCAATGTCCCAGCTTCCACAGCTCTGAGGCAGCGAATTCCACAGATTTATAACCCTCAGAAAAGAAATTTCTCATCTCTGTTTTAAATGGACGACCCCTTATTCTAAGATCATGCCCTCTAGTTCTAGTCTCCCCCACAAGTGGAAACATCTTCTCTGCATCCACCTTGTCAAGCCCCCTCATTATTTTACACGTTTCGATAAGATCACCTCTCATTCTTCTGAATTCCAATGAGTAGAGGCCCAACCTATTCAACCTTTCCTCATAAGTCAGCCCCCTCATCCCCGGAATCAACCTAGTGAGCCTTCTCTGAACTGCCTCCAAAGCAAGTATATCCTTTCGTAAATATGGAAACCAAAACTACACGCAGTATTCCAGGTGTTGCCTCACCAATACCCTGTATAGCTGCAGCAAGACTTCCCTGCTTTTATACTCCATCCCCTTTGCAATAAAAGCCAAGATTCCATTGGCCTTCCTGATCACTTGCTGTACCTACATACTATCCTTTTGCGTTTCATGCACAAGTACCCCCAGGTCCTGCTGTACTGCAGCACTTTGCAATCTTTCGCCATTTAAATAATAAATTGCTCTTTGATTTTTTTCTGCCAAAGTGCATGACCTCGCACTTTCCAACATTATACTCCATCTGCCAAATTTTTGCCCATTCACTTAGCCTGTCTATGTCCTTTTGCAGATTTTTGGTGTCCTCCTCACACATTGCTCTTCCTCCCATCTTTGTATCGTCAGCGAACTTGGCTACGTTACACTCAGTCCCTTCTTCCAACTCGTTAATATAGATTGTAAATAGTTGGGGTCCCAGCACTGATCCCTGCGGCACCCCACTAGTTACTGTTTGCCAACCAGAGAATGAACCATTTATCCCGACTCTCTGTTTTCTGTAGTTAGCCAACCCTCTATCCATGCTAATATATTACCCCCAACCCCGTGAACGTTTATTTTGTGCAGTAATCTTTTATGTGGCACCTTGTCAAATGCCTTCTGGAAGTCCAAATACACCACATCCACTGGTTCCCCTTTATCCACCCTGTTGGTTACATCCTCAAAGAATTCCAACAAATTTGTCAAACATGACTTTCCCTTCATAAATCCATGCTGACTCTGCCTGACCGAATTTTGCTTTTCTAAATGTCCTGCTACTGCTTCTTTAATAATGGACTCCAACATTTTCCTAACCACAGATGTCAGGCTAACTGGTCTATAGTTTCCTGCTTTTTGTCTGCCTCCTTTTTTAAATAGGGCCGTTACATTTGCAGTTTTCCAATCTGCTGGGACCTCCCCAGAATCCAGGGAATTTTGGTAAATTACAACCAATGCATCCACAATTCCTGCAGCTACTTCTCTTAAGATCCTAGGATGCAAGCCATCAGGTCCAGGGGATTTATCTGCCGTTAGTCCCATTATCTTACTGAGTACCACCTCCTTAGTGATTGTGATTGTATTAAGTTTCTCCCCCCCATAGCTCCTTGACTATCCACTGTCGGAATATTGTTAGTGTCCTCTACCGTAAAGACTGATACAAAATATTTGTTCAGAGTTTCTGCCATCTCCATGTTCCCCATTACTAGTGGAAACATTCTCTCTCTATTCCTCTATCAAAACCTTTCATAATTTTAAAGACATCTATTGGGTCACCTGTCAAGAGAAAAGAGAAAAGAGACCCAGCCTGTTCATCCTTTCCTGGTATGTATACCCTCGCATTTCTGGTATCATCCTTAGATACATAGAAATTTACAGCACGGAAGGAGGCCATTTCAGTCCATCGTGTCCAAGCCGGCCGACAAAGAGCCGCACGGCCCTTGGTCAGCAGCCCTGAAGGTTACGTATAAACCTATGAACAATGACGGAAAGGCAAAGAGCACCCAGCCCAACTAGTCCCCCTCACACAACTGCGACGCCCCTTATACTGAAACATTCAACACTCCACCCCAACCAGAGCCATGTGATCTCCTGGGAGAGGCAAAAAACAGATAAAAACCCAGGCCAATTTAGGGAGAAAAAAATCTGGGAAAATTCCTCTCCGACCCATCCAGGTGATCGAAACTAGTCCAGGAGATCACCCTGGCCATATTCGATTCCCTGCAGTACTTACCATTAATACTGCGCCGGCCAACAAAAGGTCATCCAGTTAATCCCAATTATCAGCTCTAGGTCCGTAACCCTGCAGGTTACTGCACTTTACGTGCCCATCCAACCATCTCTTAAAAGTGGTGAGGGTTTCTGTATCCACCACTCTTCCAGGCAGCGAGTTCCAGATCACCACAACCCTCTGCGTAAAGAAGCCCCCCTTCAAATCCCTTCTAAACCTTCCACCACCCACCTTAAAACTATGACCCCTCGACCAATGGAAATTTAAGACAGAAATAGACAGTTTCTTGAGCGATAAGGGGATAAGTGGTTATGGGGAGCGGGCGGGGAAGTGGAGCTGAGTCCATGATCAGATCAGCCATGATCTTATTGAATGGCGGAGCAGGCTCGAGAGGCCGTATGGCCTACTCCTGTTCCTATTTCTTATGTTCTTATTGTGGGGAAGAGTATAATTAGAGGCCATCAATATAAGATAGTCACCAAGAAATCCAATTCAGAAATTCAGATTAAACTTCTTTACCCAAAGAGTGGTGAGAATGTGGAGTTCGCTACCATAGGGAGTGGTTGATGCGAATAGTATAGATGCATTTAAGGGGTGACTAGACAAACATATGAGAGACAAGGGAATAGAGAGTCATGCTGATGGATTTAGATGAGGAAAGACAGGAGGAGACTTGAGTGGAGCATAAACGCCGGCATGGACTGGTTGGGCCAAATGGCCTATTTCTGTGGCGTATATCCTATGTAATGTAATGTAAATGGGGACAATGACAAATAAGAACATAAGAATTAGGAGCAGGAATAGGCCACGTGGCCCTTCGAGCCTGCTCTGCCATTTAATAAGATCATGGCTGATCTTCGACCTCAACTCCACCTTTGCGCCCGATCATATCCCTTGATTCCCTTGAAGTTCAAAAACCTATCTATCTCAGCCTTGAAGATGCTCAATGACTCAGCATCCACAGCCCTTTGGGGTAGAGAATTTCAAAGATTCACAACCCTCGGAGTGAAGAAATTCCCCCTCATCACAGTCTTAAATGGCCGACTCCCGATCCTGAGACTATGCCCCCTAGTTCTCGACTCTCCAGCCAGGAGAAACAGCCTCCCAGCATCTACCCTGTCAACCCCCTCAGAATCTTATATGTTTCAATGAGATCACCTCTCATTCTTCTAAACTGCAGAGAATATAGGCCTAATCCATTCAAATATCCTTTAATATGTCAGGAGACAAACTTCACCTGTAATATTGAAAAAATCTAAAACAGATAATTGCATAAAAAAGGAAAAAACAAGATATAAAAGATTAAGAAAATGGTGGAACACGTTAAATTCAAAATAGTTCTAATAAATAAATTGGTAGCCATTGGACAATATGCACATTAAAAAAAATGAATGATGAGCCCATGCCGATGGAGATGTGGCGGGACACCATGTAGATAAGAATAGCAGAGAGAAAAGAGTGAATCTTGAGGTATTCCCAAGGTGAAATTGCAGGAGTGGAAGCAGAAGTCATTGCAGATGATGTGTTAGGACAGATAGGATTGCAACTGAACAAGAGTGATGGCTCATTGCTGGACCATGGAGGAGAGACAGTGAAGGAAGATGGAAGGGTCATCTGCATGGAACTCATGGTGGAAATGGATGGATAAAGCACCACAGTCATGGTCACAAAGAATTTAATTACTGACTTGATCAGTATTTTGGGCAGAACAGAAATTGAACGGAAAGGGTTCAAACAGAAAGGTCAGTGTGGAGTTGTGAGCACATTGGAGAAAATGGGGAGATTAGTGGTGACGCAATTGATAGGTGGGCTTTTTGACAATGACATATATGCCTAACTGAAAAGTTTTTGTTAGGCATATATGTCATTGTCAAAACTTCGGTTCTGGTCATTTCGGGGCAGTAATGGCGGAGAAACGGTGAAGTTTGCGCCCGGGAACAGTCTGCGCCTCAGTCAGTAAAATTCAGCAGCTGGGGCGGAGCGCTAATGGAGGCGTTACACACCTCTCTTAGGGCGCTAGGCCGGCTGAGCAAGTGAAAATCCTGTGCTATACAGCCGGCCTCGGAGCGCTCTGTGAGTGGGGGGAAAAAAACCTGAAAATAACCCACCAAAAAGATACCCAATAAATAACTCACGCCACCACAACATAAATCTTTAAAAAAAACAATCACACTACCTGAGATCGACACTGCTTACTTCACTGCAGCCGCTACAGCTCGGACCGCCTGCTTTCAGAGGGGGCCCCAGCACGACGCTCTACGGATCGGGTGGCAGCCAAAATTCGAGCCGGTGTCGCAAGCAGGGGCGTTGCACACCGGCTCGCCTCGTCCAGGCGGTAATGCTCCGCGCCCCGCGCTGGAAGCTGGCCGTACGTCCGGAAATGCTTACCGCCTCCACTGCCGCCCCTCCAGGGCAAAAGCAGAGGCGGCAACAAGCCAGAAATTCAGCCTAATGTCCGTAAGTGATTTCCATAATGATAACTAAATTACAGGGATGAAAGTTAAGTAAGCAGCTAATGAACTGATGGTCACACCTGTTATTGTACCCTATACCAAAGGAATCAGAGTGAACCAATTGTAAAATAATTGGTATTATAGACCGAACTGAATCAAAATCCAGGCTTCCCGAGTGAGTTTGTAAGCTTCTTTTCAATTATTAAATTTCTCTTTTTTCTTTAACAATCAGATGACCTCCTGTACGTGTCAGCCTTGGCTCAGCGGTAGCATTCTCGCTGATGAGTCAGAAGGTTCTAGGCTCAAGCCCCATTCCAAAGATTTAAGCACGTAACCTAGGCTGATACCTCAGTGCAGTACTGAGGGAGGTGCCGTCTTTTGGAGGAACTGTTGAAACAAGATCACGGGCATAAAATATCCCATATCTAATATTTATTCCTCAACTAACACCATCAAATAATTATTTGATGATTTATTTCATTGCTGTTTGTGGGCTTGTGCTGTGTAAAATCTAGCTGCCCACATTACAACAGTAGCTTCACTTCTAAAGTATTTCATTGGCCATGTAGTTGCTTTAATACATCTGGAGGATTTGGAAGGTGCTATATAAATGCAAGTCCTTTCTTTTATTCTTCTTCCATCAAGCCTCACTGTTCTCCTCTTCCCCAGGACACATGTCCATCACATTAGGGGTATCAAATAGACTTCAACCTTTTTTTCCCCGATAACATGCAGGCAGTTTTAAGATTCCTCACAGTATTTCTACAAAGATACCTCGCCTTTTAACTGTAATACATAAGCATCATGACGCAATTTGTTTTTTCTTGTAGAAAATTACAGTTTCAATGGTTAAAATAATGCAGCATAAAGACATACGGACTGCAAGAGGAGAAAGGCACAGAGAGAAATGGAGAGAAATACTAGCTACAGACCAGTATAAGGTGTATCTTTTGATAAGAGTTAATTTATAAATAATATATCTTACCTCCCGTGATCATGTCAATCCTTTTCCCCAGGTTTCTCTCAATTAGCACAGTATCAGGGGCATCAAGTATGACTATGGATGGAAAAGATGCAGTTAATGTACAATTGTAGTTACAATGGGATCATTAATTGAGCAGAAACTAGACTGAACTCACTTTGAGCCACAGCAAACTCTCACACCACCTTCAAAGTGAACTTGTCATCTTCCCAGGACTCACGATTGCAGTTCGAAAGACATTTTACTAGGTAAACACAAGGGGTGGAAAATTCGATATCGCCCATTTTAAGGTGGTAACACCACCTGGTTCGCATGGTGATGTTTACCGCCTCCAACTATTAGCTATTCACTATTAGTGCTCCAAGAGAGGTGGGGAGCGCCAAGGGAAGTGTTCCACGCTATTCATAGTGCGCTACGGGGCGGTAGTGTTGCAGGGATAATGAAGGTCTGGCTCGAGGAAACCGACATTCTAGAGCCTAAAGGGGAGGTCAGCTGGACCACCCGAAAAATGAGAGAAAGTTGAAGGGAACATTGGAAACAACAGCCGCAGGATGTCAGACCTCACAGGAGCACTGCAATGTTAAAAGATTTTACAATGAACACCCACCGGCTCCTGCTTTGTAATATCGCCCTGGGAGCTTCCACGGAACGCCTGCTCTCCGTTGGTGACAGCACCAGGCACGACGACAGGCGAAAGGAGTGAAGTTCAGGATCGCGGTGCTAACATCGCTTTGTACACTCCTGACGGCAACCAGTGGGTGGCGCTAGAGTGCACAGCACTAACTGACAGCGCCACCGCTAAACCACCAATGAAGTTCGAGGCAGGCACCAACAGCGCGGTGCTCGGGCGGTGAGCCTTTAGCGGCCCGCATTTAGCGGCCCATTAGTGCTCCTCTCGGGCGCTAACGGGTGTCACTAACCAATTGAATTTCGAGCTCAAGAAGTCACTTTTTGTTAACAAATTGTAATCATTCATTTTTAAAACGTTGGAGCAATTTTAAGCCTACCCGGGTGAGTTGACAGTTAAAGTCGGCTAAGTGACTTACCCACCGATATCCTGCCGGGGTTACATCAGCAGTCATTTCAACCAGCTCTTCTGAGCTGGCAGCAAAGCCGTCCGCTTTCTTTAAATATGCAAATCAAGGCCAATTTCGGGAAGGTGTCGTAAAACAGGTGTCAGGCCCTCTATTTTCACATGCAAAGGATCCAACGCTTATACTGGAACTTTTACCAATATGGTGGGCAGCGCACTTCAGGCGGGGAATGTGTGCGTGCTCGCTGCTAGCCATATTGAACGCTTAGGCGCCTGTTAAACAGGTGTGGTGCCGACGAATTTCTAGGCCTTAGTGTCCAAGAGGGTCAATGGATCTCCTAAGCATTGTCATACTACACTGGAGTTACAAGTAATTTATTGCAGCATGGTATCGCATAAATTTCTAGACTTACTATGTGCAGCTCGAGTTAGCTTAAAAAGTCTGAGTAGACAGTAGTCGCAAAGTTATGTTTCAACCATCCATGTAGAGAGAAGGGGCGAGTGCAATGTCATCATGCTCATTCCGTTGCCATAAATGCAGTACTTCTGCTGTAGGACACTTGAAAAGAAAAGGTTCATGGCTGATGGGGAGCAAAGAGAAGGAGCTATGACAGTAGTCCTCACTATGCTCATCTAGAATCATAGAATGGTTACAGCACGGAAGGCGGCCATTCGGCCCGTCGAGCCCGTGCTGGCTCTCAGCTACTCCCACTCCCCCGCCCTTTCCCTGTAGCCCTGCAAATTTTTTCCCTTCAGATACTTGTCCAACTCCCTTTTGAAAGATAACATTGAGTCTGCCTCCACCGCCCTTTCAGGCAGTGCATTCCAGATCCTAACTACTTGCTGCGTAAAAATGTTTTTTCTTATGCAGCCTTTGGTTCTTTTGCCAATCACCTTAAATCTAAGCTTGAGTGATCAATGACAAATAAATCCTACACAAACAGTAGAATTCATCAGTACTACTTTCTGAACAAACAAGGCACAAATTCACTAACTGGATCAAAGATAAAACTTCCTGAGTGTAAACAACTTGGGCAAACTGCCCAAATAAACAGCCTTTTTAAAAATTAATACAACAACAACTTTTATTTAATATAGCACCTTTAACATAGTAAAACGTCCCAAAGCACTTCACAGGAGTATTATGAGATGTAAAAAATATACAAATGGAGGCATATTCCTCACTCACAGTTGACATTGCTTATTTGTAATGTGACCCAGACAGGTTTATGTTAGCTATATTGCCCTTTAAAAATCCTATCTACTTTTAGCAAAACCATGTAGCAAATCAATTAGTTTCAATTCACCTCAGAAAAAAGTGACAACTATTTTCCCAGGTTGCAGTGTGTTTTCAAATGCATTCCGTTTTACAAATTGTATGGTACAGGTCAGTGTACTGGAATCCTACATGCTTCTGTGTATTTGAATGCTATTAGTTGCTGACAGGGTTGAGGTCCAAATACAGCATGGAATCTGGGGTCTGGGAGCAGTGAGTCAAGGGCCCTACTAGACATTGGTCTTGGGCATCACATGCTTCCCGTGAATGTTTCGGTGGGTGTAAGGTGCTCGAGCCACCCTTTTTCTATAGTCCCGAGAACCCTACGGTCTGGATTTTCGGCTTTGCTCATTTCGGGGCAGTAATGACGGCGGGGCAGTAAAGTTTGCGCCTAGGAACAGTTTGCGCCTCAGTCAGCTGAGCCCCGAGTGTGGGGCAGAACGGCAAGGGAGGTGATGCACACCTCTCTTAGGGCGCTAGGCCGCTGAGCATGCGAAAGTCCCGAGCTAAACAGCCGGCCTCGGAGCGCTCCAAGTGAAGCCTGGGGAGAAAAAAAAACTGAGAAAAACCCACCAAAAACATTCCCAATAAATCACTCACGCCACCACAATATAAATCGCAAAAAACATATAATAAAAAACAATCACAGTTACCAGAAGTCTACATTACTTACCTCACTGCAGTCGCTATAGCGCAGACCGCCCACTTTCACAGGTGATCCACGGAGCACTACAAATCGGGCGGGAGCCAAAAATCGAGCTGCTGTCGCAACCAGGTACGTTACACACTGGCTCGCCTCTTCCGGGCGGTAATGCTCTGTGCCCCACCGACACCAGCCCCGAAAACCCTGGCAGGGCGCAGGAAGCTGGCCACCCACCCAGAAGAGCTCACCGCCACCATTGCCGCCCCTCTGGGGCAAAAACAGAGACATCAACAAGCCGAAAATCCAGCCCTACAAGCTTTTGAGGATGGTCTGTGGTACATAGCCTTAAAACATTATTTTGCTTGCCATTTTTCTAGCAGGGATAATGGCCCCAAGTTTCCACACGCGGCAAAACAGGTGCCCCTCCGAGCTGGGCGCCCGTTTTTCGCGCCGAAAACGGCGCCCGAAAAAAAACGCGCTATTCTCGAGCGCTTTGCAGCTCGATGTCTGCTTGGCACAGCGCACAGGGGGCGGAGCCTACCACTTGCGCCGATTTTGTAAGGAAGGGGTGGGTACAATTTAAATGAGTTTTTTTAGTGCCGGCAACCCTGCGCGTGCGCGTTGGAGCGTTCGCGCACGCGCAGTGTGAAGTAAACATTGGCACTCGGCCATTTTAAAAAGTGCTGCAGAAAAAGTAAACATTTGTTTATTGAACCCTTGCAAAGGCTTGCATTTTAATTTTCTTGATATTTCTGTGTGTTAGGATGAGGGAGTGCATTCTGTAATTACAGATAGACTGTGATAAACGGGACACATGCACTTGTTTGAGACTATTCAAATTCTTTGTAGCTGTTCAATTTTTAACATTTTTTAATAAAACCATATTGCCCTTCCATGATCAGCACTGAGGCTTCTTGCAGCTTTCTCCCCCTGCCGTCCGTCGGGCCCGACAGCAAACGGCTGCCTCAAGTACTGAGACTTCCTGCAGCTTTCTCCCTCCCCCCCCCTGTCGTCGGTCGATCCCGACGGCAAACCGCTGCCTGAAAGGCCTGCCTGAAGCACTTTCACACAGGTAGGAAGATGGTTTATTTAATCTTTTCTTTGCTTATAAATTTTTATTCAGGTTGGATTTATTTGTATAATATTTGTATAAGTATAACTAAGGATTTATTGTAGAATGTAATGACTTCCCTCCCCCCCAACCCCCACCTCGTTCCGGACGCCTAATTTGTAACCTGCGCCTGATTTTTTTATGTGTAGACAAGGTTTTTTCAAGCCTACAAAAATCTTCACTTGCTCCATTCTAAGTTAGTTTGGAGTATATTTTCACTGTGGAAACTTTCAAATCAGGCGTCAGTGGCCGGACACGCCCCCTTTTGAAATTCTGTTCAAAAGTGAAACTGTTCGACCTGACTAGAACTGCAGAAAACTTAAATGTGGAGAATTCCGATTTCTAAGATACTCCGTTCTCCACCAGTTGCTCCTAAAAATCAGGAACAAATCATGTGGAAACTTGGGGCCAATGAGTGGAGTAGAGGTAGTGTATAACACAGAGAAAAGATGATGTGAAACAGAATTTGAAAATATATTATTTCTCAAGGCCATGTCAAAATGTTTTTCTGATAGACAATAACTGCATAATAAATATATAACAACAAAATTGCAGCCTCACCGACTGGGAGAACATATCAGGAATCTCGGAATATGTGCCCACATCCCCATGATATTCCACAGGAGCGGGATTTTGTAAAATTACCCTTGCCAAGTACATAATTGAGTTTTGTGTTATATCTGTGAAAGATGCATTCTACAAATATTCTCTCTCTTCTATTTTTTAATTCATGAGTGAAAAAAATTGATAGCACGTTGCCACCATCTATTATTCTGTTTATTAGGTCTGGGACAAAGCTTTGCGTTCTTGTGAAACTGTTCATTTAATAACAGGGGCTTTAAAAATGTTTATTAAATCCCTTGAAATTTTCAAACTCTGATGATCACCTGAAATAGTTACCTAAAATGAAAAATTCAGTACATTTAACTGGGTGGGGATTTGCAAGAACGTTATTCACTGGCAACTATAGAATAACCAGATTATTTTTCTTTTCATCTCTTGGCTTCCGCTGCATAACTTTCCCGATACCTCTATTTTTATTTCTTCTGACGAGCATAAGTGTACCTTACCAGCGGATTTCTTCTTATGCAATTAATGAAACGTCAATTTTACAAGTTTGTTAAGAGCTGTAAATATAAATTCTTTTGATAAGGAAGGCAAGGAATTATTAACATGTCCTTCAAAACTAGAAGAATTTGCATCATCACTGGGGTTAAAAAAATGAGACCAAGCTGAAGAAAGGCATTTTGCTCAAGATTAGAAGAAATATTCTTTTTACTATGGTTTTACACGTCAGATTAACGTTTGCTCTAATTGGTGTAGTAAATGTTATAATTGTTAACTGATACATATGATCCAGTATGAAATCTTAAGGCTACAGCACTGTTGGAAATACAGAAGAGTTTTTAGCCACTTTAGGTAAACATCTATTCAACCTGGAGTTTGAACTGTGAACTGATTAAGGCCCCGCTTCAGACTTTTGTACATCAGGCTTTACCTGTACACCACTGAATTTTCCAGTTGTTTTTGTGGTATATTTTCCTGAACATGCAAGCACAAATATACCAAGAACAAAGAAGCAATGTAATTTTCACCTTTCTTTTTAAAGTTTGGTCTTATGGGTATGCATGCAGGGAATCAATCTGATCCAAGCTTACAATGCAATATTTATAACTTTAGTGTTCCCTGATCATGCTTCCTGGAGATCATTAATTTTTTCATGTATTTACTTCCCTGTAGATTTTCAGCTTCCTCATTCCTATTCCTCTATCTGTATATAGGAATTCCGTTTAGATATTGACGCATTCAGGCAAACAAATTCACCGAATCACTAAGCGGCCACAATGCTTACATATAACTAAAAACACAAAGGTTTCTACAGAAAGAGTTTCAACGGCTAAAATAATCCCATTGTCCAGTGGAGCGGCTGAGGCTGTGGGTATTAACACTGGCCTGGTTTTAAATCCAGCTCCAGACAGATGGGATGAAAGTCTCTGACAGCTGTTAAGGGTCCTAAATGAAATCAGTTTGGGCCGTCTCAAGCCAATTCCCACCAGTCACAAGTTCCACAAAACTGGCTTCAAATTCAGTACAACTGGCAGTAAATGGTCGGTGATAATCAGAAAAGCCATAAGGATAGTCAAGGTGGGAGATGGCAGTGTTGCACTGATGTAATAGGAGATTTTTTGAAGCTAACATCCAATGCAGTATATTGAAAACTCGAATTTGCACCACATCTGAGCTAGACACTCTTGTTGAATACAAAGAAAACAAACATCCCATTCTCCAGCAGCTTAATGAACACAAAATCCTCCCAAAAGATCAAAGACTATTTTCTTTCAACTGTCGAAAAAGAGATTGATCTGAATTAATTCACTTGATTTCTACCACTGACTAATTTACACATCGGAGATGGATGGACTAAGAAAACAATTGGAAATGCACATTTTTATTGAACACATTGCCTGTAGCAAGACCAAATACGATATACCAGGAGGTACAGCAAATATGGATTTAATGCAGATTGAAAAAGTACCACCAATTCTTAATTTCCCACTGGTCCGGTACCAGCAGCAAAAGCATTTCTCATCATGAAGCAGGACAATTTTGTATGAGTGGATGCATATAAATTAATATGCTATTCATTGGATACTGGAAGTTATCCAGCTCAAAAATAATGTAAAACTTTTTTGTCCTTGGGGGTGAAATTCCCCAGCGCCCCATTTGGGGGCAATAACCCAGTCGGAAAGGGACTTCCTGTGCCCGTCGCAGAAGTCCCGCCCCGCCCGCAAAATTGGGGTTACAGCCCCTCACAGGAAGTGGAACACAATGTCACGTGCTCCACTTCCTGTTGGGGCGGTATCTGGGGGCTACTCGGGCGGGACCAGCAGCGCTACACGGCTTCTCCGCGTGGCACTGACGCGTTTCAACGCCCCTCCCCTTCCGTTAAAGGGGAGGGCCGGTGCGCACTCTGCAGGGCCTCTGATGCCCTCCACTGGGCCACCAGGGCAATGTGGTACTGAGGCCGCAGCCTGGCACCCAAACAGAGTGCCGGGCTGTACCACGCCACAGAGCCACAAGACGGGCCGACCGGGGAGTCGACCAAAACAAGAAAATGGCAGCGTGCAGAGTGCACCTAACCTTTAACTTCCGGCCCGCGAGTGGATGTCAGCCCGGTTCGTGACCCGCGCGGCTAGCGCTGAACCGCTCGCGGCAGCCTCAAGGACGCTGGCCAATTTCTGCCGCAGGGCACAAAGGGGTTGCCATAGGGCGCTAAGGGGTTCTGCACACGGCGATGACGTCATCACCGGTTGCGCGGCAGACCAGCGCAGCGCTACCGTGGCAGCGTCTCTGCTAACTCCTGCGCAATTTCACAAGAGCTGGTAGCGTCCACTGCACAAAAACAGGTTTGCGCCCTGTTAGCAACCCCCCCCCCCCACCCCTCCACCTGGAGGCACACAACAGGGGAATTTCACCCCCACTAAGCTTCCATCCCCACAGTATGGATCAGCTATCTTATTCAATGTTATTTTACACTTTTTTGTAACTATGTTCCTTAATGTACATGTATACACGGAGAAACCAATAGCTTTCATTTTTACATCAATAGCCTCTTTAGTTGGACCAAAGTGACTGCTACTGTGTTGATCCCATCCGTCTTTATCAGTACATATGTGGAAAAGTGTTTACAATAGCATTGCTTAACTCAAAAAAATACAGCTCACCAACAAGGATTATCTGCCAAATGCAAGGCTAATATTGTTTTTCAACTTTTTCTGTGTTAGCTAGATAGACAGAAAAAAAACATTCTAAATTTGATTTGTGTTTTAAAATTCACGTAGAACTAGTAAAGTAATCACAAAGTGTGCACAGAACGTAGCAGAGCTAGTAGACATGTGGGCCAGAGAATCTTCGCAGCACTGCAAGTGCGGGTTTGGAGGCGGGCCCACTGTCAAAGTGGCCCTGATTGACAGGAAATCGGCGCGGTTCCGGCCTGCAAGACCATCAGCAGGCCAGGGCCATCAGAAGGAGCAGCGTGCGGCGGCATACCACTGCAGGAGGGCGACGGCTGTGAAGGCCGGTCGCTGATTGCAGTGCGGGCAGGCACAGCAGGAAGGGCAAAGGAGCGGCAAGAGTTTGGAGAAGGAAGTGACCGGGGCCCAGGAGAGGCGCAAGTCTGGGGCCCAGAAGAGGCGAGGGCCCAGGGGCAGCACGGGCCAGCCCACACTGCGACATGTGTGCACACTAGGTCCGTGCAGCAGATCTCCAGTCATCTTGGTTAATCCTTGCCACTGGACCAAGACCTAGCTCTGTCAAGCCCGTGTGGTGGCTGGTTTGCAAAGGTCACCACACATTTTTGAAAAAAGCCACGCACAGGCATCTTTCACCCTCCAAGATGTAGTTCGGGATCTGGAATATTTGGTCCTTCACTGAAACACCTGTGAACTCATCCCTTTTTGGCATGGAAGCAAGTCATCCTCGTTTCGAGGGACTGCCTATGATGATGATGATGATGATAATGATTGACAGTGGGTCGCGATCCCGCTGGAAACCCGCCTCCGTGTCAGTTTCTCAGCATGCAGACCACAGACCCGACACCAAAAGACGGGCCACTTCATTAAGGTACTTAACAGTTAGTTTAGTGCTATTTAAGAGGATTAAAAGCATGCATCTACAATTTTACCAACTTTTTGACAGGTATGCCGGCCCTCGGGGAATACGCCAGGTAAGTGGAATCGGGTTCTCAGTGACTCTCTATTGCATTGGCAAGTTGATATTTGCAGAAGTGGTATAAAAGCTACCATTTCACAGCTGTTCACTTTCCAATGTCAGAAGCTTAAGCTTTCAGGATTTGGAAGAAACTTTTCAGCTGTATGCAGATTGGAAGTGTTTGCAGTGAACTCTCTATTCACTGTCACCTCCTTGAAGCAACCTCTCTCACCGTCGACAGGGTGCTTCTGTCATTTCAACCTCACCTGCCATATATTCTAACAGCATCGGTACCCTTGACAAAATCTCACCTTGGTCCTCAGAATCCCACCACAATCAGCCTAACACCAACATCACTAAACACACCAGCATCACCAAAAACACCAACCAACCTTCTCTGCAATCACCTGATGCTGCACAGGAACACATTGCTGCTAGGGATGGTCTCATCAGGGCCACATTTACTTCACTTGACGCTGTGCACCCTGGCTGCCATGTAATGCGCTAGGTTGGCACCACCCCACACCAGCACCATAAACCATCCCTGCAATGCCCAAGCCATTCCTTTCACACTCATCATCATTGTGCAGGGTACCCTTATGTCTCACTATTCACTACAACTCACTAAGCCAGTTCCAAAGGTGCCAACTCACAACTTACCGAGAACACAAAGTGTTCAAAATAAAGATTTCAATGTTTGACAGCACACTAGCAGAAAGTCTACATGAACATTGGCTATAACACCAAAGAGCCTACCCTTGCATTTTATTAGTTGGTATGATTGGACAAGGATGAGGGTGAATGTGAGGGGTGGCTAGTGAGATGGGGAAGTGATAATGTAGATAGAGAGAAAGCGAGGGATGGGTGGAGGTGCAAGGTCAGCTGATGTGAGTAAAGATGTGAAGGAGAAAGGTAGGGAATGCAGAGTCATGGGGATGTGATGAGTGGCACAGCAAGATGAGGTAGAGTGTGGATTTTCAGTAACGGTTCGTGATCTACGGAGACCACTGAAAGGTTTGCGCCACTGCAGCCAGATCCTCCTGACGACATCCCTGCTTGAGCCCTCCTGTGCAATGTGCACCCAGGCTGTGTTGGTGTCTTGGGGAAGCCTCTTCCATCCATTGGAAAGGAAGAGAACCTCCCTGCATGCTGTGACTCCCTCCACAAGCATCTGGAATGAAACCATTTTGTCTAGACTGCAATGATCTGACAAAATGTTGTTATATTACTCATATCAATCTCGAAGACCTTTGCTTCTGGATGTTATTCCAATCCATGACAACTTACCAACATGTTCTGGTGCAATTCCCATTTCCTGTAATGCGATTGCCTGTTCTCGTGTTCTGGGGTAACCCACCAGGACCCAGCCCTGAGAGAACAAACAAACAAAAATGAAGTTGGTTTTTAATAGAGGGATGAGAGTGAAGTATGCAGTGCTAGAATTTATGACTTAAATGACACTACATATACTATATGGCTTTGTTCAGAGCACATGATTAGCTGTCAGTGTTGAGAAACTGGTAATTTTGCCACTCTTTGCACTAGCATCAGCATCACGTGCTCCAGATATATAATAGCAGCACATCTTAACCTTAACTTCAGTTGAGCATTGTGTTTCTATATTACTCACCAACCATCTATGTGGCTTCTCGGAGTTCCTGTCCCACCCCCATTGGACTCACACTTACTAAGAACTGAAGTAATAGTGTCGAGGACGAAATCATGGGATTTATACAAGATAGTTTTCTAGATCAGTATGTTGAGGGACCAACTAGGGAACAAGCTATTTTAGATCTAGTATTGTGCAATGAGAAAAGATTAATTAATAAGCTTGTAGTAAAGGGGCCTTTGGGGAAGAGTGACCATAATATGACAGAATTTTATATTGAGTTTGAAAGTGATTTAGTTAAATCCAAAACTAGGGTTTTAAATCTAAATAAAACAAACTACGTAGGTATGAGGGGTAGGTTGGCTAAGGTAGATTTGGAAACTACATTAAAAGGTATGACGGTAGACAAGCAATGGATAGCATTTAAAGAATACATAATTTACAACAAATATACATTCCTTTAAGGCACAAAAACCCCACAGAAAAAGTGGTCCAACAAGAAGTTAAAAATAGTATTATATCAAAGGAAGAGGCTTATAATGTTGCCAAAAAGAGTAATAAGCCTGAGGATTGTGAGAACTTTAGAATTCAGCAAAGGTGGATCAAAAAATTGATAAAGAAAGGGAAATTAGAATATGAAAGTAAACTAGCGAGAGACATCAAAACAGACTGTAAAAGCTTCTATCGGTATGTAAAAAGGAAAAGATTAGCGAAAGTAAATGTGGGTCCCTTAGAGGCTGAAATAGGAGAAATTATAATGGAGAATAAGGAAATGGCAGAGAAATTAAACAAATACTTTGTGTCTGTCTTCACGGAAGATGCAAAAAAACTTGCTGGAAATAGTGGAGAACCAAGAGTCTAGTGAGGATGAGGAACTGAAAGAAATTAGTATTAGTAAAAAATGGTACTGGGGAAATTAATGGAACTAAAAGCCGATAAATCCCCTGGACCTGATGGCCGACATCCTAGGGTTTTGAAAGAGAGTGGAATACAGAAATATATTCCATTGAATATAGAAATAGTGGATGCATTGGTTATCTTCCGAAATTCCATTGATTTTAGAATGGTTCCCGTGGATTGGAAGGTAGCAAATGTAACCACACTTTTTAAAAAGGAGGGAAGAGAGAAAACGGGGAACTACAGTTAGCCTGACATCAGTAGTAGGGAAAATGCGAGAATCTATTATTAAGGACGTGGTGACAGGGCATTTAGAAAAGACGAAGAAGATTGGGTAGAGTTCAGCAGAGCGAGCAAGCATCGCGAGACCTGAATGAGCACGAGGCTTGAAAAGGTGGAGCACAGAGCGGGAGAGCCGGAGTTCGGAGGAGCTATCTGCAGCAACGCCAAACTGACCTGCGTGGGTATGAGATAAAAAGTAAAAAGAATCAAAGTGTGACGTCACAGCCAAGCAGGTAAGTGATTGGCCGGTTGGTTGGTGAGTATTTCTCTTTCTTTTTTTAAAACCTTGGACATTGGTGTAAGTTAGGAGCCGCAATTAAATAGATAAATTATATTTCTAATCTAAAAAACCTAATCAATTAATCAGCTGATCGTTGAGTAACTGTTGGGTGTGTTTTTGCTAAGGTTCAGAGTTTATTTCTGCTTGATAGTTCCGAGTCTAACTAGAGGGATGGCAGGGCAGTTCAGCCCCGTGGACTGCACATCCTGTGGCACGTGGGAAGCCCTGGATGACCATGTTTGCAGGAGATGTCTCCAGCTGCACCAATTCGAGCTCCGCTTGAGTCACTGCGGTGCATCCACGAGACTGAGAGCTACATAGATAGCACGTTTCTAGAGGTGATCATCCCACAGCTTAAGAGTGTGCAGGCAGTGAGGGAGTGGGTGACTGCCAGAGTCCATCTCGCTCTCCAACCGGTATTCTCTTCTGAGTACCGGTGGGGGCGATGGTGCCCCTGGGGAGTGCAGCCAGAGCCAAGTTCATGGCACCACGAGTGAATCAGCTGCACAGGCAGGGGGCGGGGAGGAAGAAAAATGGAAGAGCTATCGTGGTAGTGGATTCAATAGTCAGGGGAGCAGACAGGTGTTTCTGCAGCTGCAGACGTGACTCCAGGATGGTATATTGCCTCCCTGGTGCCAGGGTCAAGGATGTCACCAGCTGCAGGGCATTCTGGGGGGAGAGGGTGAACAGCCAGAGGTCGTGGTCCATATCGATACCAATGACATAGGTAGAAAGAGGGATGAGGTCCTGCAGGCAGAGTTTATGGAGCTAGTAGAGAGATTAAAAAGCAGGACCTCAAAAAGTAGTCATCTCCGGATTACTCCCAGTGCCATGAGCTAGTGTGTACAGAAATAGAAGTATAGAGCAGATGAATGCGTGGCTGGAGAGATGGTGCAGGAGGGAGGTCTTTAGATTCCTGAGGCATTGCGACTGTTTCTGGGGGAGGTGGGATCTGTACAAGCCGGATGGGTTGCACCTCAACAGAGCTGGGACCAATATCCTCGTGGGGGGGGGGGGGTTGCCAGTGCTGTTGGGGAGGGTTTAAACTAGCTTGGCGGGGGAATGGGATACCTGAGAATAGACTCAGTAGGGATATAAGTAAAGCTGGAATTGGAAAGCAAACATGTAGAAAGTGAATTTGAAGGACAGAGGAAACAAGGGCGAGAAAGTAGTCAACAAGGAGGTCTGGCTGTACTAAATGGAATATATTTCAATGCAAGAAGTATAGCGAATAAGGCAGATGAGCTGAGAGCACAGGTAGACACTTGGGAGTATAATATTATAGCTATTAGAGATATGGCTAAAAGAGGGGCAGGTATGGCAGCTCAACATTCCTGGTTACAGGATTTTCAGACAGGATAGAGAGGAGAGTAAAAAGGGAGGGGAGATTGTGGTATTGGTTAAAGAAACTATTACAGCTGTGAGGAGGGATGATATGTTAGAGGGATCATCAAAAGAGGCGATCACACTGCTGGGAGTGCGCTATAGACCCCCAGTCAGGGGGAGATAGAATAGCAAATATGTAGGCACATTTCTGAGAAGTGCAAAAACTATAGGAAGTAATAGTAGGGGATTTCAACTATCCTAATATTAACTGGGAGAAAATTAGTGTAAAGGGTATAGAGGGTGGAAAATTCCTCAAATGCATTCAAGAGAACTTTTTTAGCCAGTATGTAGCAAGCCCAACACGAGAGGGGGCGGTTCTGGATTTAGTTTTAGGGAATGAAGCTGGGCAGGTGGAAGGGGCATCAGTGGGAGAGCATTTAGGTGCTAGTGACCATAATTCAGTTAGATTTAAGTCCTGTAACCAGGAATGTTGAACTGCCATACCTGCCCCTCGTTCAGCCATGTCTCTGTAATAGTTATAATATTGTACTCCCAGGTTTCTTCCTGTGCTCTCAGCTCATCTGCCTTATTTGCCATAATCCCTGCATTGAAATATATACCATTTAGTACAGCCAGACCTCCTTATTGACTACTTTCTATCCCTTGTTTCCTCTGTCCTTCAAATTCACTTTCTACATTTTTGCTTTCCAATGGAAAAGGACAAGGATAGACCAGGAATAAAATCTCTAGAGGAGTATAGAAAGGTCAGAGGTGAAATTAAAAAGGCTATTAGGAAAGCAAATAGACAGCACGAAAAATTATTGGCAAGTAAAATCAAGGCAAACCCAAAGATGTTTTATAAATATATTAAGAGCAAGAGGATAACTAAAGAAAGGGTCGGGCCTATTAGAAACCATAAGGGTAATCTGCGTGTGGAGGCAGAAGATGTGGATATGGTTCTTACTGAATACTTTGCATCTGTTTTCACAAAAGAGGGGCACTGCACTCACTGCTATCAAGGAGGAGGAGTGTGAAATATTGCATGAAATAAACATAGTGAGAGAGGAGCTATTAAGGGGTTTAGCAGCTTTGAAAGTGGACAAGTCCCCAGGCCCAGATGAAAAGTATCCCAGGCTGTTAAGAGAAGCAAAAGAGGAAATAGCAGAGGCTTTGACCATCATTTTCTAATCCTCTCTGGCTTCAGGTCTGGTGCCAGAGGACTGGAGAACTGCTAATGTGGTACCTTTGTTTAAGAAGGGAGAAAGAGATAAACCTAGTAATTACAGGCCAGTCAGCCTAACCTCAGTGGTGAGAAAATTATTGGAAAAAATCCTGAAGGACAGGATAAATCTTCATTTAGAAAGACACGGATTAATCAAGGACAATCAGCACGGATTTGTTAAGGGATGGTCTGACTAACTTGATTGAATTTTTTGAGGAGGTAACCAGGAGGGTCGATGAGGGCAGTGCATATGATGTAGTGTATGGATTTTAGCAAAACTTTTGATAAGGTCCCACATGGCATCCTGGTCACGAAAGTAAAAGTCCATGGGATCCAGGGCAAAGTGGCAAGTTGGATCCAAAAGTGGCTCAGAGGCAGGAAGCAAAGGGTAATGGTTGATGGGCGTTTTGGTGACTGGAAGGCTGTTTCCAGTGGGGTCCCGCAGGGCTCAGTACTAGGTCCCTTGCTTTTTATGGTATACATTAATGATCTAGACATGAATATGATGACCCGCCACCACCTCAGTGAGACCCCAACACTGCACGAGTTAGAAAAAGCCATAAGACAGCTAAAAAAACAACAAGGCTACAGGAGCGGATGGAATCCCTGCTGAGGCACTGAAATATGGCGGAGAGGCACTGCTGGCGCAAATACACGACCTCATCTCTCCCATCTGGAGGAAGGAGAGCATGCCGGGAGATCTTAGAGATGCAGTGATCGTGACCATCTTTAAAAAAAGGGACAAGTCCGACTGCAACAACTACAGAGGAATCTCCCTGCTATCAACCACTGGGAAAGTCGTCGCTAGAGTCTTCCTAAACCGTTTTCTCCCCGTGGCCAAGGAGCTCCTCCCGGAGTCGCAGTGCGGATTTCGTCCCCTCTGGGGCACAACGGACATGATTTTTGCAGCGTGACAGCTGCAGGAAAAATGCAGGGAACAGCACCAGCCCTTATACATGGCCTTCTTCGACCTTACAAAGGCTTTTGACACTGTCAACCACGAGGGTCTATGGAGCGTCCTCCTCCGTTTCGGATGCCACCATCCTCTGCCTGCTCCACAACATCATGCAGGCTGTGATCCTTACCAACGGATCCATCACAGACCCAATCCACGTCCGGACCAGGGTCAAGCAGGGCTGCGTCATCGCCCCAACCCTCTTCTCAATCTTCCTCGCTGCCATGCTCCACCTCACAGTTGATAAGCTCCCCGCTGAAGTGGAACTAAACTACAGAACCGGGGGAAGCTGTTCAACCTTCACCGTCTCCAGGCCAGGTCCAAGACCACTCCAACCTCTGTCATCGAGCTACAGTACGCGGACGACGCCTGCGTCTGTGCACACACAGAGGCTGAACTCCAGGACATAGTCGACGTATTTACCGAGGCGTATGAAAGCATGGACCTTATGCCTAACATCAGTAAGACAAAGGTCCTCCACCAGCCTGTCCTCGCCGCACAGCACTGCCCCCCAGTCATCAAGATCCACGACGCAGCCCTGGACAACGTGGAACACTTCCCTTATCTCGGGAGCCTCCTATCAACAAAAGCAGGCATTAACGACAAGATCCAGCACCGCCTCCAGTGCGCCAGTGCAGCCTTCGGCCGCCTGAGGAAAAGAGTGTTTGAAGACCAGGCCCTTAAAACGGTCACCAAACTCATGGTCTACAGGGCCGTAGTAATACCCGCCCTCCTGTATGACTGAGAGACGTGGACCATGTACAGTAGACACCTCAAGTCGCTGGAGAAATACCACCAGTGATGTCTCCACAAGATCCTACAATCCCCTGGGAGGACAGACGCACCAACATTAGCGACTTCGTCCAGGCCAGCATCCCCAGCATTGAAGCACTGACCACACTTGATCAGCTCCGCTGGTCAGGCCACATAGTTTGCATGCCAGACACGAGACTCCCAAAGCAAGCACTCTACTCGGAACTCGTCCACGGCAAACGAGCCAAAGGTGGGGAGAGGAAACCCTCAAAGTCTCCCTGATAAAGTGCAACATCCCCACTGACACCTGGTGTTACGTATTGACAATGTACATTAAATGTATAGTCACAATGGTGCGCCACAAGGGGCACTGTGGTGGGAGACCCAAAAGTACCTGCGAGACAGAGTATAAAAGGCTGCCCACTACGCCTGAGGGGCACTCTGGAGTTACACAATAAAGGACCAAGGTCACAGCAGTTACTACAACACCAGACTGTGTGGAGTCAGTGATTTGAGTGCTACATACATCACAAATTGGCAACGAGGACATGGACGAGCTCTTCACGCAACCATGGCTACTTTGGGCACGCTAAAGGATTTCACAGAGGGTAATGATTGGGATGACTTTATGGAAAGGCTCGAGTACTATTTTATAGCAAACGACCTGACAGGGAACACAAACGCACTGAGAGAGAAGCGTAAAGCGATATTGCTGTCCAGTTGTGACGATGAGGTTTACCGTCTCGTCAGGGATTTGCTGGCACCCGCGAGCGCCAAGGACAAGTCATATGAGCAGCTGATTGAACTCATTCGTAACCAACTGAAACCGAAGGAGAGCATCCTCACGGCCCGGCACAAATTCTACCACCACTGCAGACCTGAGGGCCAGGATGTCACAAAATATGCTGTGGATATCAGGAGACTTGCGGCGCCGTGCGATTTTGGCACACACCTTAACGATGCATTGCGAGACGTCTTTGTTATGGGGATTGGCCATGAGGGTCTCCTTCACAAGCTGCTATCTACTGAACCTACAGTCAGCCTGCAGCAAGCCATCAACATCAGCCGGGCATTTATGTCCTCGACTTGCAGCGCCAAGCAGATGATCCACACGGTCACGAACCCGGCAGGTACTATTCACAGGATAGCGCCCATCATGGACAAAACTGCAGAACGTGGCTCTGCCCAGGGCAGAGAGCACGGACCTCAGGGTCCTGGAACTCAGAGTCCGCCAAGGGGGGCTAATCGAGTAGCACCATGCTGGCGCTGCGGAGGAAGCCATGGGGCTCACCAGTGCAGGTTTGCGGAGTATATGTGCAATAACTGTCACACGAAAGGCCACCTTCAGCGTATGTGCAAAAGAAACACGACTTATCGTGTGGCTGAGGAGATGGTAGATGATCTGCTATCCAGCGAGGAGATTAACGGAGTCCCAATGAGTATGGAAGTGGACACGGGGTCAGTTCAGTCGCTGACGAGTCAGGAAACTTTTGATAAACTGTGGATCAACCCAGCTGCACGACCCAAGCTGGTCCCGGTCACGGCGAAGCTGTGCACCTACACCAAGGAACAGATACCTGTTCTTGGCAAAGCGGATGTGCAGGTATCTCATGGTGGCGAGACGCACGCGCTTACCTTTGTGGATCATTGCAGGCGATGGGCCAACGCTACTCGGCAGGAGATGGATGGGGAAGATCCGTGGGTGCTGGGAAGACTTCATTCCTCCACAGACCGCTGTCCCCCGTGTTCACAGGCAGAGCAGGCCTCCACCTTCGGATGGGATGGCAGCGAAGGAAGCGTGTGTGGGGTTGGGCAGAGCAGCGGCGGCCGTCGACTCTCCCCTGCAAAGTCTGAGAGTGAGAAAGAGGCGCTGGAACCAGCAGCAGCGCCGACCGAGCTGGAGAAGAGAGAAGGGCTTCGGCGGGCTGCTCCAGCAGGCACCGTCGGCCCGCAGGCAGAGGCGGCCGTTCGCGGGGCTTGCAGCGGGAGGAGCGGTGAATCGGCAGCTCCGGGAGCGGGACTCGCTCGGCGACGTCGTGAGGGCCGGTGCTCCGAGGAGCGGGCTCGTCCAGGATCGGCTGCGGTATTGAGGAGGTCGGCTCCGGAGGACGTGTGTGTATACGGCGGCTCCCGGGCAAAAAGGTCAGCTGCGTGGGGTGCTCCGAAGGATGCAGCGGTGCGGGGGCCGGTGCGTTACGGCTCCCGGGTGCGTTCAGAGAGAGAGAGAGGGAGAGCAGGCAGCAGCACAGTGAGTTCAAGATGGCGGCGAGCCTCGTGGCAGCAGAGTTCTGCAGAGAGGCAGGCAGGCACCAGCAGAGCACCTAAAATGGCGGCGCCCAGTAGAAACCTTGTGGGAAAAACAAAATGGCGTCTTACAAGGGAAATGTACCCGGGAGACATAAGGGGTCTTACATCGTTGGCAGTCCCCACCACACTTTTGTAAGGGCAAGAGTGAGTCAAAATGATTACTGTGATTTGTATGATGACGTGATTTATGACAAGATTTAATATTTTGATGCTAAAATGATTACTGTGATTAAAATGATTGATATGATTGGTGAAAAGAATTAATATCACAATGCACAGTTAAAAGGGTTAATGGATCTGTGACGAACATGACTAATGGATTAATGCGTTTTCTGATTTTGTGATTTATGCAATTGTTCAATGGCTGCAGACAAGCCGCAAAGGCAACTATTTTCTGAGAACAGAGGCAACGCACTCGTTGCCATACCCTGTCTCAGCGCAGCCCATTACCTCAGGCAAAAAGGGGCAGTATGCCGCCACCATACCTCATCCGTGGAGCTGGGATTTAATAACTGTTCAGTGTACCTGCAACCTTTGGATATAACTCTTCAACGCATCTATATGTATCATACAAATGTACTGTCTATGTGTACCTGCTTTCTACTGGAGATTATGTTTGTGTACTTGTATCACCCATGTAAGGACTGCAAATACCACATGCTTGCACCAGATTGCAAGCATAATCCCTACATGGGTGGGGGAGAGGGAAGTGGATGGTCATGGACTCACACTCACAAATCAACCAAGACGAACAAGGCCGAGGTTACCAGCAATTTGCTTTTGGAACTGGGGGGGGGGGGGGGCGGGGGAGTGAGATGTTATGTATTGTCCATGTACATTAAATGTATAGTTACAATGGTGCGCCACATGGGGCTCTGTGGTGGGAGACCCGAAAGTACCTGCGAGACAGTATAAAAGGCTGCCCACCACACCTGAGGGGCACTCTGGAGTTACACAATAAAGGACCAAGGTCACAGCAGTTACTACAACACCAGACTGTATGGAGTCAGTGATTTGAGTGCGACATACATCACACACCTGGGAGTTCCTGGCCAAAGACCGCCCTAAGTGGAGGAAGTGCATCCGGGAGGGCGCTGAGCTCCTCGAGTATCGTCGCCGAGAGCATGCAGAAATCAAGCACAAGCAGCGGAAGGTGCGTGCGGTAAACCAGGCTCCCCGCCCACCCCTCCCTTCAACCACTGTCTGTCCCTCCTGTGACAGAGACTGTGGTTCTCGTATTGGACTGTACAGCCACCTAAGAACTCATGCTAAGAGTGGAAGCAAGTCTTCCTCGATTCCGAGGGACTGCCTATGATGATGATGATGAGACATGAATATAGGGGGTATGATTAAGAAGTTTACAGATGATACTAAAATCAGCTATGTGGTTGATAATGACAAAGAAAGCTACAGATTGCAGAAAGATATCAATCAACTGGTCAAGTGGGTAGAACAGTGGCAAATGGAATTTAATCCAGAAAAATGTGAGGTAATGCATTTGGGGAGGGCTAACAAGGAAAGGGAATGCACATTAAATGGTAGGACACTGAGAAGTGTAGAGGAACAAAGGGACCTTGGAGTGCACAGATCCCTGAAAGTAGCAGGCCAGGTAAATAAGGTGGTTAAGAAGGCATACGGAATGCTTGCCTTTATTAGCCGAGGCACAGAATATAAGAGCTGGGGGAGGAGCTATGCTTGAACTGTATAAAACACTGGTTAGGTCACAGCTGGAGTACTGCATGCAGTTCTGGTCACTGCATTACAGGAAGGACGTTGGGGAATTATGAGGTTGGTGGATTCCCCTCCGCCGTGGTTAACATGGCCCTCAATCGTGTCAGTTCTATTTCCCGCACCTCTGCTCTCACCCCTTCCCTTCCCTCTCAGAACCATGACAGGGTTCCCCTTGTCCTCATCTTTCACCCCACCAGCCTCCACGTTCAACGGATCATCCTCCGCCATTTCCGCCACCTCCAGCGTGATCCTACCACCAATCGCATCTTCCCCTCCCCTCCCCTCCCCTCTCAGCATTCAGAAGGCACCGTTCCCTCCCTGGTCCATTCCACAGTCACCCCCAGAAACCCCTCCCCTTCCTACAGCATCTTTCCGTGCAAGAGCAGGAGATGCAACACCTGCCCTTTTACCTCCTCCCTTCCCACTATCCAGGGCCCCAATTACTCCTTCCAGGTGAAACAGCAATTTATTTGTTCGCTTTTGTGCCGGGCTGCGGCCACGGTACCCCGATCCCCGGTGGCATAGTGGTGGCCCCTCGCCCCACTGCAGAGCTCGTAATGGAAGGCGAGGGTTCTGTGCTCGCGCCAGCGCTACGCTGGAAAATCCGCATGCTTACCGACCCGGTTCCGACCCCAAGAGAAAGTGGAGCGTTCCAGTTCATCTCGGGGTCGGTAACCCCAATTTCGTGGCCGGGGTGAGACTTCCACGTGAGTCACCTCGATTACCGCCCCCAAACAGGGCGTTACCGAATTTCGACCCCTTACTCTTTTTGCTACATTTTGTGAAAAAGAAAATGTGACTGTTATAAAGTGGTGTTCCTTCCTCTATAGTTACATCTACGCCTTGTTTAAAATTATTGAACAGGGGAAAATATAGCTCATTTTCAGGGAGTGGAATTTATTCATACTAAATTGTATTCTTTATACACTCTTTCTGTAACTGTACTTCATGGTTAGTATCTGTCTGCAGTAACTCATTTGGTCTCATAAGAAACAAATGGAACATATATTATAAGAAATGTATGGAACAAGAAAAGGCCATTCAACCCAGCAAGCTGTTCCTTGCCAGTGACTTGTACATGTGGCTCATTATCGACTCTGCCAAACCCACTCAAACTCCTGAGGAGGTAAACCAACCACAGGTAAATGTCCAGGAAAATAAGCTCTGTGAAATCCCTCCCAACCCAAGGGTAACTGTTGTGTATCTGTAAAGCATGCACTCCCATGTTCCACCACCAGGGAGCTCATCCCCTGAAGTCCCAAGGAATCCCAGCATCCCTTGGGAGCACTGTATATAAGCCAGCCCCTAAGGCCTGTTCCTCACTCTGGAGTGTCTTAATAAAGACTGAGGTCACTGTTACTTTAACCTCCCTGTGTGCAGTCTCATCTGTGTTAGGAACACAATAGTAACCAAACAAACCCCAGAATATTTATTCAACTCTACTAACCACAATTTGTATTCTACTTATACTCTACATGCGACTCATTGACTCTCCCAGGAGCACATGAACTGTCTTGCTTCAGAAAGTTTTCAAGTATCTGTGCCTATCCTTATTATAACTGATGTTTACCCGTTGGTTTCTGAAGGGGTTAAATTAGAATAGTATTCACCGTTTTTTGTTGAGAGTCTATTCCACATATTCATTACTATTCTAAAATGTCTTCTAATCTTCAGCCTCACTTGATAATCACCATGCTTTTGGTGGTGCAAGGAATTCAGTAGATACACCGTCTACCTCTAGACTTGACTATTCCTGGCTGGCCTCCCACATTCTACCCTACGTAAAGTAGAGGTGATCCAAAACTCGTCTGATCCTGTCCTAACTCGCACCAAGTCCCGCTCACCCATCACCCCTGTGCTCGCTGACCTACATTGGCTTACAGTTAAGCAATGCCTCGATTTCAAAATTTTCATACTTATTTTCAAATCCTTCCATGCCCTTGCCCCTCCCTATCTCTGTAATCTCCTCCAGCCCCACACACCCCTGAGATATCCGCGCTCCTCTAATTCTGCCCTCTTGAGCATTCCTGATTATAATCACCCAACCATTGGTGGCTGTGCCTTCTGTTGCCTAGGTCCCAAGCTCTGGAACTCCCTGCCTAAACCTCTCCGCCTCTCTTTCCTCCTTCAAGGCGCTCCTTAAAACCTACCTCTTTGACCAAGCTTTTGGTCATCTGAGCTAATTTCTACTTATGCAGTTTGGTGTCAATGTTTTTAATCTCATAATACTCTTGTGAAGCGCCTTGGGTCATTTCACTACATTAAAGGTGCTATATAAACACATGTTGTTGTTGTCATAAATCTATATTTTAAAAAGCTACCCTCCATTTATCAATTCTCGCACACTATTATGCTATCTCTACTTCCTCTAAGTCCTTGAGTGAATCATAGCCTCCCATCTATGTGCATAACTCTCCAAAAAGTCTATTTTTGAATCGTTTTTGTTCTGTTCTGCCCTTCTCAGAGCACCGAGATTGCTCTGGCCAAAGTCATAAACAGTGCCCACGGTGTGGTTTCCCTCCTTGCCCTCCCTGCAGTGTTTGATACAGACCGTGCCATCCTTCTTCATCTCCTTTCCCATGCATTGTTCCATTCCTACCTGTCCAAATGCAGCCAAACACATCTCCAGTAATGGCTTTTCCTCCCACCACTACATGGTACCTCTGAAGTCCCCAAGGATCCATCCTTGGCCTCCTCTACATAGGTCATCTCCAACTGTATGCCAATGACACCTAGCCCTACCTCTCTATCACCTCCCTTGATTGTTCCCATGCTGCTCGACTGGCTAACCGCTATCAAATCATGGTTGAATATAAACTTTGTTTAACTGAGCATCAGGAAGGCTAAAGCCATTCGTTTCAACCCCTAATCATAAACCCCTCTCTGTTGCCACTGGTTCTCACCCATGCCCACCACCACACAGCCATTCTCAGCGTGAACCAAGTGATGCAAAACTTTGGCATCCTGTTTAACCCAGAACTGAGCTTCAGAACCCACATCCTGTCCATCACCAAGGACGCTTATTTCCACTTCCACAACTTTGCCTGCCTCCATACACAGCTCAACCCCTCTGGCACCGAAACCCTCATTAACGGTTCTGTCACGTCTAGACTTATTGCTCCGATGCCCTTTTCTTTTTAAGTTCTTTGTAGACTTCTAAATGTAAAGATATTACGGACTGCATTATATGGATGTAAAAAAAATATATATTTGGAGATTTATCAGCAGCATTCTATTGATACAATTGGATTGTGTGGTCTTACCTGAACATACTCCTGTACATCGAAACTTGTATTTTAAAATTATCTTACACATTTAACTGCCGAATTTTAGAAATCAAAATTTGGAAATTCAATAAATCACATCGCACAGTATTCAAACATAACTGTTTATTTATTTTGATTCTTAATTCAGTATCATTTGTGAGGATTTATTATAATTGTTATTTTGTGTAATTACAGCCACATGCTGCCAAACCCAAACTCATGGTTATTGTACCTGTGATTTAGCAAGCATTGATAATAAGTGGGAACAAAGAGACCTCCAGAGCAACTCTTAGGTACAGTGGAATAAAATCTGTGCTATTCTCAGATGGAATTAGGCAAACATTTTTCAAGTTTTAAGAACATAAGAAATAGGAGCAGGAGTAGGCCACTTGGCTCCTCGAGCCTGCTCCACCATTCAATAAGATCATGGCTGATCTGATCTTGGCCTCAACTCCACTTTCCTGCCTGCTCCCCCCATGACCCTTGACTTCCCTGTCGTTCAAAAATCTGTCTATCTCCGCCTTGAATATATTCAATGACCCAGCCTCCATAGCTCTCTGGGGTAGAGAATTTCAAAGATTCATGACCCTCTGAGAGAAGAAATTCCTCCTCATGTCTGTCTTAAATGGGCAACCCCTTCTTCTGAAACTATGCCCCATAGTTTAAGATTCCCCCATGAGGGGCAATACCCCCTCAGAATTTTATGTTTCAATAAGATCACCTCTCATTCTTCTAAACTCCAATGAGTATAGGCCCTTTCTTCATAGGACAACTCCTTCATCTCAGGAATCAACCTCGTGAACCTTCTCTGAACTGCCTCCAATGCAAGTATATCCCTCCTAAATAAGGAGCCCAAAACTGTACACAGTACTCTAGGTGTGGTCTCACCAATGCCCTGTACAGTTGGAGGAGGACTTCCCTGCTTTTATACTCCATCCCCTTTGCAATAAAGGCCAACATTCCATTTGCCTTCCTAATTACTTGCTGTATCTGTATGCTAATTTTTTGTGTTTTATGTATGAGGACACCCAGATCCGCAGCATTCGGCAGTCTCCCTCCAAGTAAGACATTTTCAAAATTAAACACTATTTGGTAAGACATATTTAATGTCTCCATCGCTTTTGCATTAGTCTTTTGCTTGCAGACTTAGCTGCTAAAGATTCAGATTGCAGAACAAAAAAAGAAATGCACTATATTGAGAATCAGTCTAACGTGTATTTAATTTATATAATGAAAAGCAAATGGAAGAAAATCCTACTAAAATGTTGGGAATTTTAAAAAAAGCAAAGGAATAAAAGTCAAGCCAGCAGTGAAACAATCAGCATAAAGCTCAGGCTCGTTAGTTACAAATGAGAGCATCTTGCTAAAGGAACACTCACTCTTAGGACTACATGCAGTAACAGAGCTGAAAATTCCCACATGCCCTTGTTATTAATGTAAATGTATTACCAGACTACACTCTTTGAAAACCCACATTTATAGACCTAAATATTATCTCAAGAGCACTCTTTATTAAAATTTCAATGTGTTTTGAATGCCATAGTGACAGACACAGATCACTTTGCTTTTTCACAATACCGAAGACATTTGTTGTACAAGTGATGATGAAATAAAGATGTAATATATCCAAGTTTACTGATGATACAAAGCTAGGTTAGAATGCAAGTTTTGAGAAGGATGCAAAGAGGCTGCAAGGGCATATAGACAGGTTAAACGAGTGGGCAAGGACATGGCAAATGGAATATAATGTGGAGAAATGCGAAGTTATCCACTTTGTAGGAAAAATAGAAAAGCGGAGTATTTGTTAAATGGTGAGAGATTGGGAATGTTGGTGTTCAGAGGGACTTAGGTGTCTTTGTACACAAATCGCTGAAAGTTAACATGCTAGTTAGCAGGTAAGCAATTAAGAGAGCAAATAGTATGTTGGCCTTTATTACAAGAGAATTTGATTATAAGAGTCTTACTGCAATTATATAGGGCCCTGGTGAGACCACACCTGGAGTATTGTGTACAGTTTTGGTCTCCTTGCCAAAGGAAGGATAAACTTGCCAGGAAGTGCAACAAAGGTTCACAAGACTGGCTCCTGGGATGGGGGGATTGTCCTATGAGGAGAGATTGAGTAGCCTAGGCCTATATTCTCTAGAGTTTAGAAGAATGAGAGGTGATCTCATTGAAACATACAAAATTCTTACAGGGCTTGGCAGGGTGGATGCAGGGAGGATGTTTCCTCTGACTGGGGAGTCTAGAACACGGGGCCACAGTTTCAGAATAAGGGGTCGGCCATTTAGGACTGAGATGAGGAGAAACTTCTTCACTCAGAGGGTGGCGAGTCTTTGGAATTCTCTACCCCAGAGGGCTGTGGATGCTCAGTCGTTGAGTATATTCAATGCAGAGATTGATAGATTTTTGGATATTAAAGGAATCAAGGGATATGGGGATAGTGCAGGAAAGTGGAGGTTAGGTAGATCAACCATGACCTCATTGAATGGTGGAGCAGGCTTGAGGGACCGAATGGCCTACTCTTGCTCCTATTTCTTATGTCCTTATCTAAAGAAACCTAGTAATATAGATTCAACCCATATAATTCTTTACAAAAACAAGCTGCTTGTCATCGGTATGTTTTTCATACAAAATAAAATTACTTACTCAAGGTATACTTCATCCTGTAACACTCAAGACTCCATCCTTGGTGTCAGTAGGGATGTTGCACTTTATCAGGGAGATTTGAGGGTGTCCTTGTGACATTTCCGCTGCCCACCTTTGGCTCGTTTGCCATGAAGGAGCTCCGCATAGAGCACTTGCTTTGGGAGTCTCGTGTCTGGCATGCGAATTATGTGGCCTGCCCAGCGGAGCTGATCGAGTGTGGTCAGTGCTTCAATGCTGGAGATGTTAGCCTGGACGAGGACGCTGATGTTGGTGTGCCTGTCCTCCCAGGGGATTTGTAGGAGCTTGTGGAGGCATCGTTGGTGATATATCTCCAGAGACTTGAGGTGTCTACTGTACATAGTCCATGCCTCTGAGCCATACAGGAGGGCGGGTATTACTACAGCCCTGTAGACCATGAGCTTGGTGGTAGATTTGAGGGCCTGGTCTTCGAACACACTTTTCCGAACACACAGCCGAAGGCTGCACTGGAGGCGGTGTTGAATCTCCTCATCAATGTCTGCTTTTGTTGATAAGAGGCTCCCGGGGTATAGGAAATGGTCCACATTGTCGAGGGCAGCACCATGGATCTTGATGACTGGTGGAGGACCTTTGACTTACTGATGTTTAGCGTAAGGCCCATGCTTTCGTATGCCTCAGTAAATACGTTGACTATATCCTGGAGTTCAGCCTCAGAATGTGCGCAGATGCAGGCGTTGTCCGTGTACTGTAGCTCAACGACAGAGATTGGGGTGATCTTGGACCTGGCCTGGAGGCGGCGATGGTTAAACAGCTTCCTACTGGTTCTGTAGTTTAGTTCCACTCCAGCGAGGAGCTTGTTGACTGTGAGGTGCAGCATGGCAACGAGGAATATTAAGAGGGTTGGAGCGATGATACAGCCCTGTTTGACCCCGACGTGGATTGGGTCTGTAATGGATCCGTTGGTAAGGATCACGGCCTGCATGTCGTCGTGGAGCAGGCGAAGGATGTTGACAAACCTTTGGGGGCATCCGAAACGGAGGAGGACGCTCCACAGACCTTCGCGGTTGACAGTGTCAAAGGTCTTTGTAAGGTCGAAAAAGGCCATGTATAAGGGCTGGCGCTGCTCCCTGCATTTTTCCTGCAACTGTCGCACTGCAAAGATCATGTCCGTTGTGCCCTGTAGGGGACGAAATCCACACTGTGACTCCGGGAGGAGCTCCTCGGCCAAGGGAGAAGACGGTTGAGGAGGACTCTAGCGACAGCTTTTCCAGTGGCTGATAGCAGGGAGATTCCCCTGTAATTGCCGCAGTCGGACTTGACCCCTTTTTTTAAAGATGGTCACGATCACTGCCTCTCTGAGATCTCCCGGCATGCTCTCCTCCCTCCAGATGAGAGATGAGGTCATGTATCTGCACCAACAGCGCCTCTCCGCCATACTTTAGCGCCTCAGCAGGGATTCCATCCGCTTCCGTAGCCTTGTTGTTCTTGAGCTGTCTTATGGCTTTTCCTACCTCGTGCAACATTGGGGTTTCACGGTGGTGATGGCGGGTCGCATGCTGCGGGATGGAGTCGAGAACACTCGAGTCAAAGGCAGAGTCTCGATTGAGGAGATCTTCGAAGTGCTCCTTCCAGCGGGCCCTGACTGCCTCGGTGTTCTTGATGAGTGTTTCCCAGTCCTTGGCCAGCAATGGGGTGGGGCCTTGGGAGTTTGGACCATATGTGGCCTTAACTGCGATGAAGAATCCTCGCACATCATGGCTCTCGGCCAGTTGTTGTATCTCCTGTGCTTTCTCCATCCACCACCTGTTCTTTAGGTCCCGGATTTTTTGTTGGACCTCAGCCTTGAGCCGCCTGTAATATTGCTTTGCTGCTCCAGAGTTGGGTTGTTGCTTGAGGCTCAGAAATGCTCTGCGCTTGCGATCTATTAGTTCGCCCGAGGATACACCCTTAACCGCTCTATCCCTCCCAAGCACCAGCACAGACACTGGCAAACCCCAGCATAAGTGAGCAGGTACTGGTAGCAGGGACAGCGATGGAGAGAGCTCTGCTGAGCAGGACAGAGATTAAGACTTCAACAGCCCAGCCACGAGAAGCAAGCTGCTTGCCTTTCACAAGCAATTACATCAGGCTTTGTAAGGGTATTATAAGGTCTGCCAAAGAGTTTCAGCACAATGGCTGAAAGAATGGAGGAGTCCGATTCCAGCCTGTGTGGTGCCATCTTGCATGGCATCAGCACTCTGCAGTCTACCTTAGAGAGTATGGCCACCTCCAGGCATACTGTAGTCATGCTCTTATACCAAAGTCACCAGCCTTAACACAGGCAAGAAATGAATTGAAGGCAATTATTGTGTTGGGAATTAAATTGGCACTTTCGTCTGCAGTACGGTTTTATAGCAGCTTCGGAGTCTGCATTGCCAGTATGTCATTGATATAGAAGTTGACTGAAAGGTTTCATTGTTTTTAATGCATGAGTAAGGATGTAACAAGGACTGTTAATGCAATGGGGCTTTGTGTAGGTTTTTAGGGCAGGTCATTAGAATCGCTGAACAATTAACTCATCACATCTCTTACTACAAGGTGTTGAGGTAGTCCTCCTTCTATTGCTTCCTCGCCTTCACCCCGGTCTTCTTCTTCACCCAATGAAGACTGCTGCTGTTGCTCTGCCTCCTCCAAATGCAGGCTACTCTGATGTCAATATTGTGCAGTATGCAGCACACCACTATGGCGCAGGAGACTCTTTGTGGGGAATAGCGTAGGAAGCCCCCGGGAGACCGATCCAGACACCTGAACTTCTGCTTGAGTGGCCCTGTTATGTGCTCAATAATCATCCTAGTGGTACCATGGCAGTGATTATGCCTGTGTTGCTCAGACATCATGGTGTTGCGGAGGGTGTCATGAACCAAGTGTGCAGTGGGTATCCCTTATCACCCAGCAACCATCCTGTCACGATAGTAAAGGGTAAAATATTGGGAATATGGTTGAGTGTCACAAGATAAGAGCATTGTGATAGCTTCCGGGATACCTTGCACAAACGTGCATAATCCTGGATCTGTGATCAGACATTAATGGAGTAGTATCCCTTCCTATTCACCAATGCTGCTGGCTGGTACTCTGGTGCCCTGATGTCAACTGTAAAGTCCTTACTCTGCAGCATGAAACACGAGGCACATTCCAGGGACAAGGCCACTCTGTGACCCTAGCTCTTTATTACAGGACTCCAGAAGTGATGACCCTGCATGGGACCTCCCTTTATATACCTGTGTGATCAGGTAAGGAGTGTCTCCCACAAGTTCACCCCCTGTGGTCAAGGTGTGCATCTAAGGTGAGTGTATATAGTCATACAGTGGTGTTACATTGCAGTTACAAACATGACATCATCTTCCACCCCACCCCCCAAAGTCTTACTGGGATCATAGGTTCAGTCTTTCAGCTGGTCTACGCTCCCTCATGGAGCGCCGCAGTTGGGGCTCTGGTTGTTGGACACTGATGTGAGTGTCTGTCACCTGTGATGATTCCGGCCTGTCCGGGCTGACCTCAGGAACTGTGCATTCTTCCGATTGCTCTTGTTGCACGTTCGCTGGCCGTAGTGTGAGCTCCATCTCATGGTCTGCTTCAGGTTCCTCCGTGTCCATGCTGAACCTTTTTTTTTTACTTGCTCCAGATGCTTACAGCATATCTGGCCATTGTTGAGTTTTACCACGATGATCCTATTCCCCTCTTTGCCAATTACAGTATCCTCAAGCCATTTGGGCCCCGTGGCGTGATTGAGGACGTATACAGGATCATTTATTTCTATACATCCCCCCCTTGAATTACGGTTATGGTACTCGTTTTGTGACTTGCGCTTGCCCTCAACTATGTCGGTCAGGACTGGGTGGATGAGGGACAACCGTTTCATGAGTAGCTCTGCGGGCGGGACCTCAGTGAGCGAGTGCAGGCAGGATCTATAGGCCAGCAGGAGGCGCGATAGGCGGCATTGTAGGGAGGGTCCTTGAATCCTGAACATACCTTGTTTAATGATTTGGACTGCACATTCCGCCTGGCCATTGGAGGCCGGCTTGAACGGCGCAGTCCTGACGTGGTTGATGCCATTGCCCGACATAAACTCCCGGAATTCATAGCTCGTGAAACACGGGCCATTATCACTAACCAGGATGTCAGACAAGCCATGGGTTGCAAAGATTGTATGTAGGCTTTCCACGGTGGTGGATGACGTGCATGAGTTCAGGATGATGCACTCGATCCATTTCGAGTACGCATCTACTACAATGAGGAACATCTTCCCCATGAATGGGCCCACGTAGTCAACATGAATGCGTGACCATGGCTTGGTTAGCCAGGGCCACGGGCTGAGCGGGGCCTCCCTGGGGGCATTACCCAGCTGGGCACAGGTCGTACACCTGCGAACACAGTGTTCCAGGTCTGAATCAATTCTAGGCCACCAAACGTGTGACCGGGCAATGGCCTTCATCATCACAATGCCTGGGTGCTCGCTGTGGAGTTCCATGATGAATGCCTCCCTGCCCTTCTGGGGCATGACTGCCCGGCTGCCCCATAGTAGGCAGTCAGCTTGGATGGAGAGCTCATCCATCCGCCTGTGGAATGGTCTGACCTCCTCAGGGCATGCTCCATGTGCAGGTGCCCAATCCCCAGTCAGGACACATTTCTTAATCAAGGATAGAAGGGGATCTCTGTTTGTCCAGATTTTGATCTGGCGGGCTGTGATGGGGGAGCCTGCACTGTCAAAGGCATCAACAGCCATGACCATCTCAGCGCTTTGCTCAGCTGCCCCCTTGGTGGTGGCCAGTGGGAGCCTGCTGAGTGCGTTGGTGCAGTTTTCAGTGCCGGGCCGGTGCTGGATGGAGTAATCATAAGCAGCTAGCGTGACGGCCCACTGCTGTATGCGAGCTGATGCGTTGGCATTGACAGCCTTGCTGTCTGACAACAGGGATGAGAGTGGCTTGTGGTCCATCTCTAATTCAAACTTCCTACCGAAGAGGTACTGATGCATTTTTTTTTTACACCATAAACGCATGCAAGCACTTCCTTCTCGACCATGCCATATCCCCGCTCTGCTTGAGAGCGCGACCTGGAGGCATAAGCCACAGGTTGTAGCTGACCCTCAGCATTACCCTGTTGCAACATGCACCCAACCGCATAGGACAATGCATCACAAGTCAGAACTAAACGTTTACAGGGATCGGACAGGGTCAACAATTTGTTTGAACAAAGTAGGTTTCGCGCCCGATCAAAAGCCCGTTCCTGACAGTCCCCCCAAAACCAATTGCAATCCTTACGCAGGAGCACGTGTAGCAGCTCAAGTTCGGCAGAAAGTACCCGAAATAGTTCAACAGTCCCGGGAATGAACGCAGCTCTGATGTGTTGCAGGGCCTGGGTGTTCGTCGCATTGCTTCTGTTTTGGATTCGGTGGGCCAAATCCCATCTGCAGCAACCCTCCTGCCCAGAAACTCAACCTCAGGAGCTAAAAACACACATTTAGACCTCTTGAGTCACAGGCCTACCCGGTCCAGTTGGCGTAGCACCTCCTCCAGGTTGTGGAGGTGTTCCTCGGTACCTCGACCCGTGATGAGGATGTCGTCCTGGAATACGATCGTTCCAGGAATGGATTTAAGCAGGCTTTTCATGTTACGTTGAAAAATCGCGGCCGCTGATCGAATGCCAAACGGGCACCTGTTATACGCAAACAGTCCCTTGTGCGTGGTGATGGTGGTCAGTAGTTTGGATTCGTCGGCCAGTTCCTGGGTCATATAGGCTGAAGTGAGGTCCTAGTTGGTGAACAGCTTGCCACCTGCCAGCATGGCGAAGAGGTTCTCCGCTCTTGGGAACGGGTATTGGACTTGTAAGGACACCCGATTGATGGTGGCCTTGTAGTCGCCACAGATCCTGACAGAGCCATCCGCTTTTAGAATGGGAACGATGGGGCTCGCCCAGTCACTGAATTCAACAGGCGAGATGATGCCCGCTCGCAACAGCCGGTCCAATTCGCTCTCGATTTTCTCCCGCATCACATACGGCAATGCTCTGGCTTTGTGGGGCACTGGCCTGGCGTCCGGGGTGATGTGTAGCACCACTTTAGTGCCTTTGAAAGTTCCGATGCCCGGTTGAAATAGTGACTCGAATTGTTGTAGGACTTGTGAACACGAACTTCGCTCCACCGAGGTCATTGCGTGAACATCCACCCATTTCCAGTTCATCTCGGCTAACCAGCTCCTCCCCAACAGAGCGGGACCATTGCCCGGGACTATCCAGAGTGGCAGCCGGTTCACTAGCCCATTGTGTGTGACAGCCATCATTGCACTGCCTAACACCGGAATGATTTCCTTGGTGTAAGTCCGTAATTGTGTCTCAATACGTCCTTAATTTGGGTCTACTGGCTTTGAGTGGCCATAGCTTCTCGAATTGCTGAACGCCCATGAGTACTGGCTGGCCCTAGTGTCCAGCTCCATGCGTACTGGGATGCCGTTCAACAAAACCCTCATCATCATTGGTGGCGTTTTGGTGTATGAACTGTGAATATTCGCCGCATGGACCCGCTGAACCTCGGCATCCATCGATTTGCCCCAAAAGTCATCCTGCCTTACAAAACCCTCTTCTGGTCCCTCTGTCACATATCAGTCTGGTTGCAGGTTTTCTACACATTCGAGCTAAATGGCCACTGAGATTTCAGTTTCTGCAGACAAAATGTTGGAATCAGCAAGATCTGGCTGAGTGTTTTCCCCCACACCTCCAGCATGAGCTAAAGTTTCCATTGTTAGGGACAAAGGGACTATGGCCAGGAATTCCGCGCTGACTGTCCCTTTGACTGCTCTTAAGTACCCTATTAGTGGGTGTCAATGGCCCCATCCCGGGCCACATTGTCCACTGTGATGGCGTGAACATCCGTTCAGCCTGTCATTGTCTCTGTTGAGATCCTGCTCTGGGATCTATTGCTGCCTGGTAAATGTCGGACTGCCCCTGCCTGCCTGCGGGGCTCTGAGTAGCATTTATGATAGTGACTCCCTGATCCATCGCCACGTTAGAGGCAGAATTGCACGCGTAAATCATTTTCGTCTCTTCCTCCCCCGCCATGAAAGTTTGAGCTAACAACGCTGCCGCTTCCAAGGTCAAGTCCTTGGTGTCAATTAACTTGCGAAAAATTCCCGCATGACCAATACCCTCGATGAAGATGTCCCTTAGCATCTCCCCCCTGCAGGCGTCTGTGAACTTACAGAGGCTGGCCAAACGCCGGAGGTCCGCTACAAAGTCCAGTATGCTCTGTCCTTCACGGCGTCGGTGGGTGTAGAATCTGTGTTGAGCCATGTGTATGCTGCTCGCCGGTTTGAGGTGCTCCCCGATTAATTTGCTGAGCATTCAAAGGTTCTGTCTGACGGCTTTTCGGGTGCCAGTAAGTCCTTCATGAGCGCATAAGTCTTTTGCCCACAGCTGGTCAGGAGATGAGCCCATCGCTTGTCGGCTGCTGCATTCCCTAGTCAGTCTTTAGTTACGAAGCTTTGCTGAAGCCTCTCGACAAAACCGTCCCAGTCTTCCCCAACACAGTACCGTTCCTCTGTGCTACCGGTGGCCAGTCTCATGGGTCGGGAATTCCCGTTTCTCATGGCAGTCAATGAAGCACCGGATGCAAGGGAAACCAGTCACTACTGCAAATTATCTAGCTCTCTCTTGTTGACTGGCGAGGTCAATGAGGAAGTTGATGAACTGTTTAGTCCTGGCAAACAGAGCATCATTGACCTGCTTAATTCAGCTGTGTACTGCAGAATGGGATATGCTGGAGATATCCCCTGCAGAAGACTAGAATGTGCAAGTGGCAAATAAGTCAAGAGCCACTGGGAAAGCATGGGGCCCTGGTCCAGCAGGCTGCAGGTCCTCTTGCAGGAGGCTGCAAAGCTGCAATCTCTCATGGCAATCCAAACAGCACAAGAACACACACATCCGATGACCCAATTACATGCATGTGAGTGCCCTTTTAAATACTACTTCAGCTACTCTGAGGAACCAAACCCTTTAGGCTTTATTGGTTGGTTGAGCACGGAGCAGGACTCCTGTGATTTTGTGTTAAAATGGTGTTAGCATCCTACTTGCATCATAAGACGCCCACTTGTATGTATTCATGAGACCCTTGCCTGCCTCTGGCAGGTGTCTCCGCCAACAGAAAAAAAACTGTGCAGTTAAAATGGCGGCCGGCAGCAGGTACTCTGCAGCAATTTTTACCGCCGTTCCCACCGGGTGGCAAGATTAAAATCGCACCCAATATGTCAATCCGAATGTCTCTGTTGTGAGTCATTTTAGTCACTTCATCAAAGTCAGTAAAATAAATATATATATATGTCACCACCATGCATTCCAGATAAAGCAAGGGGAAAAAAAACTTTTGCACACGTGAAGTTTATAGCTGTGCAATGGCTGTCAACTGTACTTGATTATAAACTGAACAATGTATCACAGATGAACTCCAGCTTGTTTAGCCAAGGTTAATTGACATTCTGATCATCTTCTCCTTACCTCCAGCGAGTTGGTTCTTTTTATCAGACTTCAAAAGCCCGTGTACTCTCAGCTCCTTAAGCACGGCACTGATCTATGGACAGAACATCTGCACGTGCAAAGGAACTGAGGAGGGACAGGCAACTGAGCAGATGTCACAGGGAAAAGAGCTACCCTGGGAGTCAAATGGACGAGCATAAAACACGCAGACTTGACCTAGCTCAACATTAGACAATAATGTACTGAAATTCATCCTTGCTAGATTTCACATCTGACTGCATGAACATAAATTCAGTTATCAGGGGTTAATTGCATACTAGGCACTAAAAGCAAACCAAACAAGAGTCTATTAAAAAGGAATTATAATTACAAGCCATTTACACATAGACAGTGCCTGCGGCCAACTCTATAATAATTGTTGGTAAAAACTACACATATACTAGCTTTATTTGGAATATGCTTCTGAAGAGCGAAAAGTAAAACCAAAAAGCATGTTGGTCACACATTTGCCTACACAATTGGGTGATGTATAATGTTGGGAGACCCTCGTCAAGGGGTAGAAAATTGAAACAACTTGGAAAAAGTAGATAAATTCATAATAGCAATAATTTAGTTCATTCAGGACAGAGTCACAGTGCATTAGAGCCCTAATCCTCATGTCACAGAACGAGATGGTTATTGGTCCAATTCCCACTCTGTTCAGCTTCCAATCGGAGTTGCAGCAGCCAGGAAATATCAAGTGGAGGCTGTTAATTTTCCTGCCAGGCAAGGAAAGATCAGAAGGCAGAGTTAAGTCGGCTACATGGGGACACTTGTGGTTGTCTGGGAGCAGGCTATTTGCCCATTCTGTCAGCAGCATAGGCACAGAAGGCAGACAGAGTGAAGAAACAGGTACTAACCGACCATGAAAAATTAATAAAAATAAAAAAGTGTATAAAAAAAAGTAACTTAATACTGAAATGTTCTTAGAACGGGATGATGTAATTGTGGACAATAAGTATATGATGCAATCATATGCCATGCTCTGTTACTTCCTGTTGCAACCACTTTCTGAATACTTAGTTAGCTTTTCCGAACACATTATGCAATTGCTACTTTAAACTTCAGCTGAGTTGGATCAGGAGCAACATATACTCAAGTCTAAATATCCCACTGATGGTTAAATTCTACTAATCACTTTTTTTTTCACTTCTTGTCCTTAACAGCATGTACCAAGTGCATTCTATTTTTAACCTTTACAGTACTGGAAGTTTATTCTGTATCTTTCAAAAATGCATATGCTTTTTAAATCTACCATACCCATATGTAGAAATCTATTCTACACAAAGAACTACAGTAATGTACAGACAGAACATTTCTTCATTCTCATTATTCTCTGAAAAAATTTAACAGGGGAAAAATCTGGAAAATAGACAATGCAGTTGATGAAAGTTTTCAGCAACAATAATAAATGTCATTTATATAGTCCCTTTTACGTAGTAAAACCTTGCAAGATGCTTCACAGGAGCATCATCAGACAAATTTAGACACTTGAGACACACAAGGAGCTATTAGGACAGGTGACCAAAAGCTTGGTCAAAGTGGTAGGTTTTAAGGAGCAACTTAAAAGCAGAAGGGAGATGTTTAGGGAGGGAATTCCAGTGCTTATGGCCTGAACAGTTGGTGGGGAGAAGGAAATCGGGGATGCACAAGAGGCCAGAATTGAAGGAACGCAGAGTGGTTCCTCAGGCTGGAGGTGGTTACAGTGCTGGGGAGGGGCAAGGCCATGGAAGGATTTGAACACAAAGATGAGCATTTTTAATTTGAGGCGTTGCTTAACCGGGAGGCAATGTAGGTCAGCGAGCAGAGAAGTGATGGGAGAACGGGACTTGGTGCGATTTAGGATACAGGCAGCAGAGTTTTGGATGAGTCCAAGTTCACAGAGGGTGTAAGGTAGGAAGCCGGCCAGGATAGCATTGGAATTGTAGAGTTCGGAGGTAACAAAAGTATGGCCGAAGATTTCAGCAGCAGATGGGCTGAGGCAGGGGCGGAGACAGATGATATGAAGGAAGGACTTCTTTAACGATTGAACACACTCTGTTTAATATCTTGAGGCTGAATTTAGAAAAATCCTCAGGCTTTGCAGCACTACAAAGCATGCTGAAAGAAACCTGGTGGATTTCGAAACCTTACGGGACAAAATAAATAGCTTATAAAGGCAACAAAATGTTGACATAGCTTAATAACACGTCTGCTGCAGGTGTACCTGGGGAAAAGCAAAACCACAAAATTCCTTTGAAATCAGGAATTAATTTGAATAAGCTTCTGTTTTTGCTTCCATAACACAGCAACATGCAGTTATTTTACTTTACTCAAATGAAGTACTGTAAGGCAATCTCCTGCAGATTCATGTTTGAAGATTGTTTACATCGTTCACAATGCTTTGGGGGGTAATTTCAATCGATGAATATTGAAGTTGCAACAGTAATTGAAATCTTTATATAACTAGTTGAATTAAACTTTAAAATTTTACTTATTGCAGTATTTATTTAGGTGGGCAGTCTGCTCAGTTTTTCCGGTGCTTAAAAGGGATCATAAGAACATAAGAAATAGGAGCAGGAGTAGGCCATTTGGCCCCTCGAGTCTGCTCTGCCAATTAATACAATCATGGCTGATCCGATCATGGACTCAGGTCCACTTCCCTGCCCGCTTCCCATAACCCCCTATCGGTTAAGAAGCTGTCTATCTCTGTCTTAAATTTATTCAATGACCCAGCTTCCACAGCTCTCTGAGGCAGTGAATTCCACAGATTTACAACCCTCTGAGAGAAGAAATTCCTCTTCATCTCAGTTTTAAATGGGCGGCCCCTTATTCTAAGATCATGCCCTCTTGCTCTATTCTCCCCTATCAGTGGAAACATCCTCTCTGCATCCACCTCATAATCTTATACGTTTCGATAAGATCACCTCTCATTCTTCTGAATTCCAATGAGTAGAGGCCCAACCTACTCAACCTTTCCTCATAAGTCAATCCCTCATCTCCAGAATCAATCGCTGGAAGCTGCCAAAGAACAGTTAAACTTATCTTAATGTGGATCTGGGAGGAGCAGAACTTTACAGAGCTCCGAACAATAAACTCTCCTGCCTTCCATCCTATCCCCTATTGTTCTCCCATCCGCCCTCCCCTTTCCCTGCCTCTGCACTTGCTTAAAATCTGTTACATCTCTAACTTTTATCAGTTCTGACGAAAGGTCATCGACCTGAAACGTTAACTCTGTTTCTCTCTCCACAGATGCTGCCTGGCCTGCTGAGTATTTCGTGCATATTCTGCTTTTATTTCAGATTTCCAGCATCGGCAGTATTTTGCTTCTGCGCCGGGATTCCGATTGGTGTCTGCAGCTCGCCCGTATTACGAAAATGAGGCCCGAAGCCCAATTTCCAGAAAGCCTCGGGCCTTCATCTTTGGGCCGACATTGCAGGCGTGCTGCCCATTTCGCGGCAGTTTTCCTGACCAATGTCCTGAATACCACTTGACAGTACATTTTATCCATTTTCAACTAATGATTAATCACATTTGCTCATATGCTACTGATGAACTAATAGTATCTCAAATAAAAACAGAAAATGTTCTGTTTGTATTTCAGATTTCCAGCATCCGTAGTATTTTGCTTTTGCAACAGTAGCTCAATCTTCTCTACCATCACCTGTAATTGCTTTTACATTTTAAAAGTAAACCTTAAATTAAAATGTTAGTGATCTTTGGCACTGCCAGTCACAACTGAATCTGTGATTGTTAAATCGGGATTATGAATACCGATTGCAAAAAGACTGTGCTTGCTGGTCTAAAGATGTTATTATCTTAACAGTTTGTCGTGAATTGAACTGTGACCTTATGGAAGAATCGTGGTTCTAAGACAATTTGATAATTTACAAGTTACAAATTATGCATAAAAAAGTAAGTTGGATTGTGAGTAGGAAAATGTTACCAAATGTTGGTAGCAACTTTCCAATATAAAACTCTCCCTTGAGCATCACAGAAAACAGATTACAATTACATTTGCGCTATTGCTCCATATTATTTTATTAAAAATAAACAAAGCTCAAGACAGCTAATAAAAAATAACTAAAGCTAAGGGGATAAGGCAGCAAAGTAGAGTTGAGGTAGAAGATCTGTTGGAATGAAATAAAAATTTCAGGAGCTCTCCACCTTCAAAGGAATAAAATCAGAATTCATATAAATAGTTGGCTAGTATAAATAGGAGCACTTTTAACAACGTTCATCTGGTTATTACAATACAATGGCATTCTTTTAGGTTGAAATTGAAGCAAATAGTTGAGTTATTTTAAAATTTGAAGAGCCTCAGAGCAATTGGTACATAGATTATTATAGCTAATGTTACAAAATGTGAGTATTTAAGTATCAGAACTATATTAACTCTATTCTGGATATTTAAAACCACTTAGGACAAAGGAAGAGTAACAGCACAATTAACAATACAAAATCTAATAGAAGGAATTTGCATTTATATGGTGCCTTTCATCCTCAGCATCTTCAAAACAGCTTCACAGCCAATGAATTACTTTTGAAGTGTAGTTATGTGAGCAAATTGGAAGCTCCCACAAACAGTAACTGAGATAAATGACCCATTGTTTTGTTTTGGTTCTGTTGGTCAAGGATAAATGTTGGCTTCGGGGATAAATGTTGGCTAGGACACCGGGAGAACTCCCTTTCTTTGAATGGGATCTTTTATATCCACCTGAATAGACAGAAGGGGTCTTAGGTTTAACAGCATTCAAACCTTGGCACCTCCAAGAATGTAGCATTCCCTCGTATTGCACTGAAATGGTTCTTTGGGCTGAAGTTTGGTGAAAAAATGTGGAAAAGACAGCCCAGCGGCAAAAATGGACTTTGCACGCCGATTCTAGCAGCAGTGGGCGGTGGGTCCCATTCTGGACAGCAAATGCGATCCTTGGCAAAGTACCGCCGAGGGTAGGGTCAGGACCGGGGTGGGGGGGGGGGAACGGATAAAATAAAAACATTTCACATCAATAAAAAAAAACACCAGATAACCTTCAGGGGACCCCATCCACCTAAATCCCTGCAAAAGAAATAAAGAAAACAACTAACCTTTTTTTGCAGGTTTTCATACTTACCGTTCAGGTAAGACCTGGCTCCACACGGCAGTCTCTTCTCCTGCTGCAGCAGATGAGCTGAGGCAGGGGGCGGAGATGGCCAATGTTATGGAGGTGGAAATAGGCGGTTTTAGATATGCTGCGGATATGTAGTCGAAAGCTCATTTCAAAGGGTGGTTGGTTGTTTTACAGGACGTCTTTGTCTTAGCGGCAGTGGGAGGTGGGAAGATTGGTCGTTGCATGTGCTTCTGACATCAGTCCACTGGTGCAACCTAACTGAATATTGCATTGGTAAAGGCAACCAATGTTGCTTTATTTATAGTAATACAGGCAACTCTCGATTATCCGGGGCCCTCGGGGATTGGGCTATGCCGGGTAAATGATTTCTCAGTTAGAGCGATTAACATTATAAAGTTAAAACCCGATGCTTTCCCAGGCCAAAAGGACTCCGAACGCACCAGCCCGATACCTTTCCAGGCAGAAATTTTAAATCCCGTTACAACGGTTTCCCGTTGGATCTGTGTGCGGATAATCGAGAGTTGCCTGTGCATGGATCTCACTTAAAAGATTGTCTTACAAAAATCTTTTTCAATTCCTTTTCATTCATAGGCTTCAAATCAATTTCACCTTTTATAAACAACCTAAATTACAGTACAATGTTTTAAGCTCAATATACAACATTATTGGTTTATATATTTGAATTTTGTTACTTCCAATGACAGATGTCACTATTAATCCCTCTATTTAAGTAGCCATGAGATTTTACTATTTCATGCAAATAGAGAAATAACTAATAAACCTAACTTTATAAAGCATCATCACCAGTTAACAATATATCTCAATTAACAGTGTGCTTTAGTACGTTATACTGGGAGAACTATGTGTTCAGACTTCAGCTTTTTTAGTGATATTATAGATTATTTACCTTACGAAGACCCCACAAGTAGCATTAGCAGAAACAATTGCTTTTCAAACAACAGTGTTAGAATATTTGTAATGAAAGGTCATCGACCTGAAAAGTTAACTTGGTTTCTCTCTCCACAGATGCTGCTTGGCCTACTGAGCATTTCCAGCATTTTCTGTTTTTCTTGCTACAGTATTTGTGCCCATTATTTACAGGATACCTTGTATTTGTGAGCTCTTCTATTCAAGTGTCAGCTGTGGCTCAGTGGGTAGCACACTCGCCTCGAGTCAGAAGGTTGTGGGTTCAAGTCCCACTCCAGGAACTTGAGCACATAAATCTAGGCTGACACTCCAGTGCAGTGCTGAGGGAAGGCCGCACTGTCAGAGGTGCTGTCTTTTGGATGAGACGCTAAACGGAGGCCTTGTCTGCTCTCTCAAGTGGATGTAAAAGATCCCATGGCACTATTTCGAAGAAGAGCAGGGGCGTTACCCTGATGTCCTGCCCAATATTTATCCCTCAATCAACATAACAAAAAAACAGATTATCTGGTCATTATCACATTGCTGTTGTGGGAGTTGCTGTGTGCAAGTTGGCTGCCGCGTTTCCCACATTACAACAGTGACTACACTCCAAAAGTACTTCATTGGCTGTCAAGCACTTTGAGACATCTGGTGGTCGAGAAAGGCGATATAGAAATCCAAGTCTTTATTTTCTTTATGGCACTACAAGTTTCTGATGGGTAAAAGCAGAAAGTATTTCATTGGCTATAAAGTGCTTTGAGTTGTCCAGTGTTCGTGAAAGGCGCTATATAAATGCAAGTCTTTAGTTTCTTTATGGCACCACAAGTTTCTGATTGGTAAAAGCAGAGTGAAGTACATTTATTTAACTATTATGATTGTTTACATAACTGTTAGCTAACTTGTTAGCTTGGCTCAGCGGTAGCACTCATTTCTGAGGCAGAAAGCCATGGGTACAAGCTCCACTCCAGGATCTCTGGAATTCCCTCCCTAATCCTCCTCCCCCCGTAAAACCTCCTACTTTGACCAAGTTTTTGGTCACCTATCTTAGTATCTACTCATCAAATTTTCTTTGATAAGGCTTCGGTGAAGCACCTTGGGATATTCAACTACAATAAAGGCGCTACATAAGTTCAGGTTGTTATTGTGTTAAATCAAGGCCTCGTCCACCTGAGCTGGCAGACATAAAAGATTCTTTAGCACAATTTGAAGAGCAGAAAGTTCTTCCAGTGTATTGACCAATATTCATCATTCAGCCAATATGACCAAAACAATTTGACTAGTTATTTATCTCACTGATATTTGCAGGACCTTACTGTGTGCAATTTCATGGACTCTTTGAAGTTATGCATTGGCTGTGAATCATTTGGGATGTCATCAGGACATGAGAGGTGCTAGATAAATGGAAGCTCTTTCTTTCTAACTGCGGAATCGGGAATGGTTTTCTGGCTATTCCTACGCAATTCAATTATCCCACTCAATTCAATTATTTGTAAATATTAACATTAGTTGAAAAGTTTGTGGTGCCCTATTGCAATAGTTCCCTTGTGCTACATAAATTTATTTTCAGAAAAAAATAGGCACTTGCAAACAAGCATCATTATACAATCACTCCAGAACAAGCCTCTATAATGATTAAGACAAACCAGGAAAAGAAATGTACTCTCAGCCTTTGGAGCAATTCCATGGCTTAGGAGGCTGGGAGAGCTGAGAACATTGGGCAAGATAGATCCTGAGATATTATGCTTCATCACTCACACGCTTCTTGAATCTTTCATGTTACCATCTAAATTTTGCAAAACAGATAAAGGAGTCAAGGAAAATGGGATGGGCTTAAAAAAAACACGCACACACAGGGGAAATAAAAAGGAACAAAGCAGGAAATCAATATTGAAAAATCCAGCATTAGACAAATGATTTCTGGTCTGTTTTTTGTTCTTACAATGTATCAACAGGTTGAGAGAAATAGTCGTACACAGTAAAGGGAGACAGTAAGGAATTACAAAATAACAATTGTTACATATTTAATAATAATTACAAACAAACCAGCTGAGGACATCAAAGAAGGAGAGAACATAACTGAAACAAAGTAAAGAAATGCAGGAATACGGGAACATTGAAGGCAAAAAGAAAAGTAGATTCTAATTCAGGAAAGACAAAAAAGGTAATCAAATAGAATCAAAAGGAAATCACGTACTGATGGACAGATCCCAAGAGTTAAATAATTTAAGACACTGGCATTGAACACCAGATCTGCACAAGTAGAACAATGGTTAAATAAACTTCAGTATTTTCTAATTTAAATTCTTAAGTCTAGTAATAGAATCTTACAGCAAGCAATATAAGCCACTAGCAATGTTCAGAGGTATTTTGAAATTGAAAGAGCAGTTCTTTTAAAAAGTGCCAGCATACAATAGCACAGGTTGAACCTCCCTTATCCAGAACTCTCTTATCCGGAACCACCCCTCGTCCGGAACCATTCCCAGCCACCGGGAGGCGCATGCACAGAACCCCAACATGAACAAATTAAAGTCCTTCCTCGCTGCCGACTCCCGCAATCGCTGGCCTGATCCAGTGATCCACCGCGCCCACCCCCCCCCCCCCCCGATCTCTCTGCCGCAATCCCAGCCCCGATATCCCCTTGCTCAGTACCTGTACCATCCAATTTAATGTGACCACCCCTCATCCGGAAAAAACCCTTATCCAGAACAGGCCAGGTCCCGAGGGTTCCGAATAAGGGAGGTTCAAACTGCACAATAGTTTCAGTGTGATTCCATTTAATGAATGTATTGGGAATCCATTTAAACTAAAGAGATGTCAACTGTTCAGACTACGATAAACAACCCAATATCTTATTCATAGTTTTTACCATATTAATTCTATTTCAACTCAAATGTTAAGCAAACAAACAGAGACTATTTGAATCAATGCACTGAAGCAGAATTTTTAAAAAACATTTTTCCTCTTTTTGGGAGGGTAACAAATGATTTCTAGGAAAACCATGAAATGGGCATAAGGACGTCTATATGCTTTGTTCAATCCATATTAACTTTAAAAAGCCTAGTGAAGGTGAATTAAAAACGATAAACAAAAGCAACAAATGCTTAAAATTCAAAATAAAAAACAGAAATTTTTTAGAAAGGCACAGCATTTTCTCTCTTGGGAGCAAATAAAATTTGCCGCTTTTCAGTTCAATATTAGTTTCGCTAAATAAAAATGCTTCCACACAATTGAAACCATATGGCTCATACAACTGTCATACGTGGGTAATACCTTACCTCAGAGATTTATTCTATATATGAAGTAACAACATGCCATACCTACTTTCTAACAAGACACCAAAAGTTGGAAAAAAATTCAAACAGATGTGCTGCCACTCAGCAACAGCAAGTGCCAGCTGTAACCATAGCAACTCATTGCTAATAACTGCGACTGAGCTGTTTGTGGCATCAGTACAACAAACAAATTACCCTTACAATACACAGCAAGCACATTTTATAATCAAGCACCCTTAAAATGGCACTCTTCTGCAAGCATCCTCCCTGAAGTTACCTTGCCCTATTTCCTTCCAATTCTCTTTCTTTCCTGAACCTCACCCTCAAAATAAACTCTCCTATCCACAATCCATTATCGCACCTTGACCTTGCAATCACATACCTTGCTATCTACAAAATTATAATCACCAGCAAAGCTATAATGTCTTCACCTCTGTAACCTACCTCCTGATAATCATGCTATCTTCTCTTTCTGCCCTGTGGAAACAAAACTCTCTAACTCATTCAATAGCACCCGTTCCCAATTCACAACTCCCTCGGCTTTGGTCCAGCACCCTTACTGTTGTCAGCACCTCTTAGCAATCTGCTCAATAATTACGTTACATCGCCCTTCGATGACCTCACCCGATCAGATCCCAGATGGTATCCCACTATCAAGCCCCTCTCCACGGTCTTAAATCTGTGGAGTAGAGACTAGAGACTAGAGTATGACCAATCTAGCTGTCCACATCAAGTAGCAATACCTTTTCCTCTACAGAGCCAGATCCTCATTTCAGGGCAATCCTCAAGGATAATCTCAAACTTCCACTTCATCATCACCAACTACCTCCTCTGACCTCCCTCGTCATTCCTTCCATCCTCACCTAGGTTTCTCGATGTGGACTTTTTAAATAAAAGCCTTCTGTTTGGTTGCCTCTGTCTAACTCCTTATAATGTTCCCTTCCAACTCAGCCCCACACTGCAGCTAATCCTCTATATCCACGCTAATTCCCTCTATGAAATCCAACACCTACTCCCTGCATCCCCTTCCAACCCAATTCCTGACGACCTTTTTTGGCCTCATATAGGCCAACATCACTAACTTTTTCCTTTCTTCAGATATTATTCCCACTCCTTTTAAACTATTGGCCATCACACTCTACTTCCTTAAAGTCCTCCCCTGAACCCTTTATCCTCACAAATACCACCCTATGTCTAACCCAACTTTCTCTGCCAGATCTTGAATAGGTCACTGCCAACCAAATATGTCATTCCGATTTGAGTCCCTCCAATATAATATCTGACCAGTTTATAGCACTGATACTTACCTCAGTAACATCCATTGTGCTTGCAACTCACGGTCCCCTCCTCAATCTTTCCATTGCCTTCAACACTGTAGATCACCGTGCATTCTTCTCCACTACCTCTCCTCCATAGTCCTCTCCTCCAGCGAAACACACTCATGGTTCCAATCCTATGTATCCCAATGCAGCCACTCCATCTCCTCAAGTGGTTTCTCCTCCTGTCCTCAGATGGTCACCTCTGGCATGCCCAATGGTTCCATCCTTGGTCCCTTCCTAGTCTTCATCCACTTATCTCTGGTAACATCCTACAAGCACTGCATCAGATTCTACATGTTCATCAATGGTACTCATGTCTACCTCTACCATCTCTATTGACTCTCGGGCTATGTTATATTATTATGTTCTGTTCTTAGGATGAGAAAGGACCATGAGACTCATATGTACTCACCCTATTTCTTACTGGATTCATCCCCATATCCCACCGTTCCCTCCTCCTTATTCCTCCCCTGCCCTCCACCCCCCCCTTTCCTGGGACAGGCACAAAACAGGGATCCATAGCTAATTCAGGAAACTTCAAAAAAAATTCCTTGGACCACTCCAAGGCAATCAGGCAAGCCCCGGGAGGCTACAAACCCCTTATCAATATTGAAAAACATGTGTCAATCTTGGGCACACTTTCTCAACTTATCCAAATTGAGTTATAATTGACTTCTTCATGCTAAGATCCTGACTGTACCAGACAATTTAGTATCATTCACAAATTTAATAATCGAACTATCTATGCCCTTCTGCAGATTGCTAATAAACATAATAAACAGAAGGAGACTAGCACCAAACCCTGGGAACCTTATTAGTAATTGGATCTCATTGGGAGGCAGCTTCATTTAAGATTACCTTTTGGCTAGGGTCATAAGAACATAAGAACATAAGAATTAGAAACAGGAGTAGGCCATCTAGCCCCTCGAGCCTGTTCCACCATTCAAAAAGATCATGGCTGATCTGGCCGTGGACTCAGCTCCACTTACCCGCCCGCTCCCCATAACCCTTAATTACCTTATTGGTTAAAAATCTATTTATCTGTGATTTGAATACATTCAATGAGCTAGCCTCAACTGCGTCCTTGGGCAGAAAGATTCACAACTCTCTGGGAGAAGAAATTCCTTCTCAACTCGGTTTTAAATTGGCTCCCCCGTATTTTGAGGCTGTGCCCCCTAGTTCTAGTCTCCCCGACCAGTGGAAACAACCTCTCTGCCTCTATCTTGTCTATCCCTTTCATTATTTTAAATGTTTCTATAAGATCACCCCTCATCCTTCTGAACTCCAACGAGTAAAGACCCAGTCCGCTCAATCTATCATCATAAGGTAACCCCCTCATCTCCGGAATCAGCCTAATGAATCGTCTCTGTACCCCCTCCAAGGCTAGTATATCCTTCCTTAAGTAAGGTGACCAAAACTGCACGCAATACTCCAGGTGCGGCCTCACCAAAACCCTGTACAGTTGTAGCAGGACCTCCCTGCTTTTGTACTCCATCCCTCTCGCAATGAAGGCCAACATTCCATTCGCCTTCCTGATTACCTGCTGCACCTGCAAACTAACTTTTTGGGATTCATGCACAAGGAAAGGCAGCTCCTGTTTGTGAACTTGGGGGGTGCCAGGACCGCCCTCCGGGAGCTGCCTGTCTTTTACAGGGAACTCATCAGGGTCTGGAACAAAGTCTCCACCAAGCGCAGCTCTCCGCCGGCTGGAGTGGCGGCCGTCCTGCAGGAACCGCTGCTCGGGAATCCGTACCTCCACGGCCGAGGTTTTATGTGGCGGTCGGAAGAGAGGGCTGTGGCTGGTGAGGTGACCAGGATCAGGGACCTGCTCGATGGCGGAGGAGCGGGCTGGATGGCGCCAGACACGCTGGCGCGGCGCCTAAACTCTGCCAACGTCCGCCACGCTGCCGATGCCATCGAGTCGCTAAAAACAGCTCTGGGCCCTGACTCCGTTAGGTGCATCGAGGAGGCTCAAGCACGTGGGGAGATCCCGTCCGAACTGACCCCCGTCCGGACGGAATTCCTCATCGGCGCCAAACCCCGGAACCTCCCTCGGGGGCCGGCGCCTCACAACTTGAGCCGCCTCGGGGAAATCCCCTCCGTGCCTTTCAGTTCCGCGCGGAGGGGTTTCCTGTACGGGCTGCTCCTGCACACCCTCAACTTTGCCATCCTCGCCGGCCGTCCGGACACGCCATGGCGTACCATCTTGCCGTCCGGAGGAGGCGGGGGTCCCCGATGGAGGGCACTCTACGCAGGGGTCCTCCCACTATTCATCGGGGACTTGGCCTGGAGGGTGGTGCACGGAGCAGTGCCGTGCAATAAATTTTTAAGCCGGTTCACGGACTCCCAGGCCGCCTGCAATTTCTGCGGTCTGGAGGAGTCCGTGTTCCATGTTTTTATTGAGTGCACGAGGTTGCAGCCCCTGTTCCATTATTTGAAGGGGCTGCTCCTGAAATTCTGGCTGCACTTCAGTCCCACTCTCCTGATCTTTGGGCACCCTGTGCGGAGGGGAGCGGGTAGGTCCGAAGGCCTCCTCGTAGGACTGCTCCTGGGCACGGCCAAGGGTGCCATCAGCCGGTCCAGGCAGCGGGCGGTCGAGGGGGTCGTTCAACCTGACTGCCTGCCTCTCTTCCGCTCTTACATCCGGTCCAGGGTGTCCTTGGAGATGGAGCACGCGGTGTCCACCGGTACGCTCGCGGCCTTCCGCGAGAGGTGGGCACCGGAGGGACTGGAGTGCATCATCACGCCTGGCAACCAAATTTTAATTTGATTTTACGTTTTAAAGTTTAATTTGTTTTCATTGCCGGTGCTTTTAGTGTCCCCCTCCCCTTTTATAGGGGGCACTGGAAAAATTTGATTTTAGCGCCCCAAAAAAAAACAAAAAAAAAAGAAGAAAAAAAAAGGGGCCTTGAAAATGTCTGCTGTGTCACCCAGGCGGGTGGCATGGTTTTAATGTTTATGTTTATTTTCAGGTAAACTCAAAAGAGTTTCATGCACAAGGACCCCCAGGTCCCTCTGCACTGTAGCATGTTGTAATTTCTCCCCATTCAAATAATATTCCCTTTTACTGTTTTTTATTCCCAAGGTGGATGACCTCACATTTTCTGACATTGTATTCCATCTGCCAAGCCTTGGCCCATTCGCTTAACCTATCTAAATCTCTTTGCAGCCTCTCTGTGTCCTCTACACAACCCGCTTTCCCACTAATTTTTGTGTCATCTGCAAATTTTGTTACGCTACACTCTGTCCCCTCTTCCAGGTCATCTATGTATATTGTAAACAGTTGTGGTCCCAGCACCGATCCCTGTGGCACACCACTAACCACCGATTTCCAATCCGAAAAGGACCCATTTATCCCGACTCTCTGCTTTCTGTTAGCCAGCCAATTCTCTATCCATGCTAATACATTTCCTCGGACTCCGCGTACCTTTATCTTCTGCAGTAACCTTTTGTGTGGCACCTTATTAAATGCTTTTTGGAAATCTAAATACACCACATCCATCGGTACACCTCTATCCACCATGCTCGTTATATCCTCAAAGAATTCCAGTAAATTAGTTAAACATGATTTCCCCATGTTGCGTCTGCTTGATTGCACTATTCCTATCTAGATGTCCCGCTATTTCTTCCTTAATGATAGCTTCAAGCATTTTCCCTGCTACAGATGTTAAACTAACCGGCCTATAGTTACCTGCCTTTGGTCTGCCCCCTTTTTTAAACAGCGGCGTTACATTAGCTGCTTTCCAATCCGCTGGTACCTCCCGAGAGTCCAGAGAATTTTGGTAGATTATAACGAATGCATCTGCTATAACTTCCGCCATCTCTTTTAATACCCTAGGATGCATTTCATCAGGACCAGAGGACTTGTCTACCTTGAGTCCCATTAACCTGTCCAGCACTACCTCCCTCGTGATAGTGATTGTCTCAAGGTCCTCTCTTCCCACATTCCCGTGACCAGCAATTTTTGGCATGGTTTTTGTGTCTTCCACTGTGAAGACCGAAGCAAAATAATTGTTTAAGGTCTCAGCCATTTCCACATTTCCCATTATTAAATCCCCCTTCTCATCTTCTAAGGGACCAATATTTACTTTAGTCACTCTCTTCCGTTTTATATATCGGTAAAAGCTTTTACTATCTGTTTTTATGTTTTGCGCAAGTTTACTTTCGTAATCTATCTTTCCTTTCTTTATTGCTTTTTTAGTCATTCTTTGCTGTCGTTTAAAATTTTCCCAATCTTCTAGTTTCCCCCTAACCTTGGCCACCTTATACGCATTGGTTTTTAATTTGATACTCTCCTTTATTTCCTTGGTTCTCCACGGCTGGTTATCCCTTCTCTTACCGCCCTTCTTTTTCACTGGAATATATTTTTGTTGAGCATTATGAAAGAGCTGCTTAAAAGTCCTCCACTGTTCCTCAATTGTGCCACCGTTTAGTCTGTGTTCCCAGTCTACTTTAGCTAACTCTGCCCTCATCCCACTGTAGTCCCCTTTGTTTCAGCATAGTACGCTTGTTTGAGACATTACTTCCTCACCCTCAATCTGCATTACAAATTCAACCATACCGTGATCAATTTGCTATCTATCTCACAATATCACCCGTGACATCATGGAACTTAATTTTAGTGCACAGTTACTCATGTGACGCTTTATCAAAAGCTTGCTGGAAATCCAAGTAGATGATGGCTACCAGATCGCCATGATTTACCATTCTAGTGACTTCTTCAAAAAACTGGATAAGATCTTGCTCTCTGTTCAACTCTTTTACTGTACATCAATAATTCTAACCGAGTCACTTTGCAATTGTCTCAATTGTTCTCAAATTGACCTACGACTTTCTCATTATTTTGGCTATGATCAACTATCCTCCTTTCTAGGATTCGTTGTAGCTTGAGCGAACTGCCGGTTATTGTTATACCAACTGCCTGTCTGGGTAAGTCAAACACTTCCCACAGCTCAAAGTCAGAATAGCTAAAGCAATCCTGTTTAGCTTTTGTCAGCAACTACATGCCTCTAGCATTCTCCTTAACTCTGAGCGTTCTGTTCCATATCTGATCCACTGCCAAGACCACTTATTCAACCTCCAAAATATTGTCTGCTGATGCCCGTACCACACCGCCTGCACTGCTGAAACGCTCATCCTCATCATCATCTAAATGATCAATTTCTCCCCAACTCCACACATTTCTGCTAATGCAGAACCCTGCATCCGAGATTCCTCTGACATAAACTCCCACACACCCATTAATCATCCTCACCCAGCTCCAGTGAAGCCTTGTAACCCAGTGAATTGACTTCAATGTTTGCATTCTTCATGACCTCAGACTTCTCTAAACATACACCTTGTCCTGCATCTTTCATTCCTTGGAGTCTGGATTACTACATCCCACTCCTCAGCTCCAGACAAAGCTTATTGCTCAGTCATTACACCCTGCCCTCTGGAACACTGGGGTGGAAATTCATCTGGGCCCGTTCTTGGACCCAGAATTTGCACTGCGCAGACAGCAGGTGCCCCCAACTGGGCCCCAAAATTGGGCCCAGTTACCATTTTTGCGCAAGCTGCCGGTGCCTGTCATGTGTACGCAGGCAGCTCATGCATTCTGCGTAGAAGAATTTGCACCGCAGAAGCTAAGTCCCGGGAGGGGTCTTAGAGTGGGCACTGATGGAGGAGATTGTAAAGATTATATTAGGGTTAGGGTTAGCGCTCTTCCTCCTGACTCCACAGGCAATTTATTCAAAAAAATGATGTAAATAAACTTACCTTTCATTGGCAGCTGCTTCTTCGGCCACAGGAACCACTGAAGAATGCTGAGCAGGGCAGGTCCAACACCTGACTTACTCATCGTTGCCCAATTACCGCGAGAGGACTTTAAAACAAGCATACTGAAAAATGACCCAACCCAATTCTCACCCAGCAGAATGTCACAGGCAAGAAATGCTCAATTTCTCCTGCACACAGAAAATACATTCTTTGAAACCTTAAATGGTGTTAGTGCTGGCCTGGGGGCATGTCCTTTAAAATGAGGAGTCCATATATTTATACCCAGTAAGTGACTGGAATTCCCACGTTAATCCATCTTGGGATACCAAAATCATTATAATTGCTTGTCAGGTTTATAGGTTTACACCATTCTTAGGGATTAGCAGTAAACGAGATGCTGACTTATTGTTTGTAGTTTACTTAAATTTAGTTCCAGTTGGAAGTGACATTTTACAATATCTTCAGTAATTCTGTTTTTAAGGGCTTACATTCAACAGTAAAAATTAACAAAACACATGGGAGTTAAAGTAAATAAAATCTCATTTTATATTTGTTAATACAAAAATGGTCCTCCAACCAAGTGTTAAATTAGTCGAATTTAATAAAAAAACAATTCTGAGTATTCTCATTAAATTGGTTTATATTAACGAAGTGACTGTGGAGGATCTGTAGAGTCTCCGCCCCCGATCCTCTCATCTGGTCGAGTCCCAGCCCCCCTGATGCCTGCCGCCCGAAACGGAAGTGTCATTCCGACCACGTTTCCCGATCCAAGTCGCCCCTGTGAAATTTCAAATCCTGTTTTGTTTCATCATGTTTTAAAAATACAATGACCAAATCAAAGGATTGGGACCCATCTAATAGTGAGGTGACGCTGCAGGTAGTAGCCTAAGAATACGTTTAGCAGAGATATTAATCTGTCTCTATGGTCGCTCACCTGTTTTAATGGGCTAAAGCTGCCCAGAGCTCCGAGTGGCCCCGACCTGCGGGGGGTGGGGGGGGGGGGGGGGGGGGGTGGAAGAGAGAGAGAGAGAGAGAGAGAGAGAGAGAGAAAGAGAGCACGCCTGGGGGGGGGGGGGGGGGGGTAAGAGAGAGAGTCTGGGTGGTGGGAGAGGGAGAGAGTGGAGGGGGGGAAAGAGAGCCTGGGGCGGAAGAGAGGGAGAGAGTGTCTGGGGGTGGGGGGGCGGGGGGAGATAAAGACTGGGGAAAAGAGAGTCGGGGGTGGGAGGGGGAGAAAGAGAGTCTAGGGGGGTGGGGAGAGGGAGAGAGAGAGTGTGGGATGGGAGGGAGACAGCGCGCGTGCCGGGGGGGGGGGGCGGGAGAGCCTGGGGTGGGATGAAGGGAGGGAGAGAGTCTGGGAAGGGGGTGGGAGGACAGGGGAAGACAGAGAGCCTGGGTGGGGAAGGGGGAAGAGACACGGATGGGGGGATCGGAGGGGATAGAGGGAACTCAGGGAAGATGGAGCACATTCTTACATCCCCCTACAAGGGACATCGTTGGAGTGGATGAAATCCAGAAGTCACTACACTGTCACTATTCACTTCATACCCAATAAACCTATTAACAATCCGTACACAATGCCCCATCTATGGTGAGGGGGGTGGGGTAAGGTCATGCACTTGCGCTGGTGTAAGGAGGGACTTCGGCTGGGGGATGCAGCACGTGCTGGGGAGCAACAAACTTCGACTGGGGGGGCGGGGGGGGGGGATGTACTTGCGCTGGGGTAAGGCACTTCGGCTGGCACTTGATGGCTTCTGGGGAGATCTATCCTCTGTAGCTTCTGGAAGTCAAAGTGGATCCAGTTACAATTTGCGAAGTCAGTGAGAATTTGGGATGGGCGGTTCCAGTTACACATTCCAGAGAAAGTTCAGGTTGTGGCTTATCCTCCAAGGGGACCAATCAAAGCAGCCATTTTTACAGTATAAATAAACGCATCCTTATATTAACTACATACTTGCAAATGCAAATTATTAACGGTGAATTAAACTCAACATTTAATTTGAACAGCTGATGCAGTAAAAGGTATAAAACAAAATAATTTGAAAACTCAGTTCGGAGATGCAGTTTCAGCAAATATTGTGGCATTATATAAAATGTACAAATTGATACTCGTACCATAATTCCATTTTATTCACCTGTCCCTATATTCTTTTATATCTTTAATTTTCAAATATTTATTTAATTCCAATTTAAGTGATGTTATATTCTCTGTCAAAATAGTCACTTCTGGTAAAATATTCCATGCTCTAATTAACTACTGTGTGAAAAGAAACTTATAACTTACCCTTCGTTCTAGAAACATAGAAACATAGAAAATAGGTGCAGGAGCAGGCCATTCAGCCCTTCTAGCCTGCACCGCCATTCAATGAGTTCATGGCTGAACATGAAACTTCAGTACCCCCTTCCTGCTTTCACACCATACCCCTTGATCCCCCGAGTAGTAAGGACTTCATCTAACTCCCTTTTGAATATATTTAGTGAATTGGCCTCAACTACTTTCTGTGGTAGAGAATTCCACAGGTTCACCACTCTCTGGGTGAAGAAGTTTCTCCTTATCTCGGTCCTAAATGGCTTACCCCTTATCCTTAGACTGTGACCCCTGGTTCTGGACTTACCCAACATTGGGAACATTCTTCCTGCATCCAACCTGTCCAAACCCGTCAAAATTTTAAACGTTTCTATGAGGTCCCCTCTCACTCTTCTGAACTCCAGTGAATACAAGCCCAGTTGATCCAGTCTTTCTTGATAGGTCAGTCCCACCATCCCGGGAATCAGTCTGGTGAATCTTCGCTGCACTCCCTCAATAGCAAGAATGTCCTTCCTCAAGTTAGGAGACCAAAACTGTACACAATACTCCAGGTGTGGCCTCACCAAGGCCCTGTACAACTGTAGCAACACCTCCCTGCCCCTGTACTCAAATCCCCTCGCTATGAAGGCCAACATGCCCTTTGCTTTCTTAACCGCCTGCTGTACCTGCATGCCAACCTTCAATGACTGATGTACCATGACACCCAGGTCTCGTTGCACCTTCCCTTTTCCTAATCTGTCACCATTCAGATAATAGTCTGTCTCTCTGTTTTTACCACCAAAGTGGATAACCTCACATTTATCCACATTATACTTCATCTGCCACGCATTTGCCCACTCACCTAACCTATCCAAGTCACTCTGCAGCCTCATAGCATCCTCCTCGCAGCTCACACTGCCACCCAACTTAGTGTCATCCGCAAATTTGGAGATACTAATCCCCTCGTCTAAATCATTAATGTACAATGTAAACAACTGGGGCCCCAGCACAGAACCCTGCGGTACCCCACTAGTCACTGCCTGCCATTCCGAAAAGTACCCATTTACTCCTACTCTTTGCTTCCTGTCTGATAACCAGTTCTCAATCCACGTCAGCACACTACCCCCAATCCCATGTGCTTTAACTTTGCACATTAATCTCCTGTGTGGGACCTTGTCGAAAGCCTTCTGAAAGTCCAAATATACCACATCAACTGGTACTCCTTTGTCCACTTTATTGGAAACATCCTCAAAAAATTTCAGAAGATTTGTCAAGCATGATCTCCCTTTTACAAATCCATGCTGACTTGGACATATCATGTCACCATTTTCCAAATGCGCTGCTATGACATCCTTAATAATTGATTCCATCATTTTACCCACTACTGAGGTCAGGCTGACCGGTCTATAATTCCCTGCTTTCTCTCTCCCTCCTTTTTTAAAAAGTGGGGTTACATTGGCTACCCTCCACTCGATAGGAACTGATCCAGAGTCAATGGAATGTTGGAAAATGACTGTCAATACATCCGCTATTTCCAAGGCCACCTCCTTAAGTACTCTGGGATGCAGTCCATCAGGCCCTGGGGATTTATCGGCCTTCAATCCCATCAATTTCCCCAACACAATTTCCCGACTAATAAAGATTTCCCTCAGTTCCTCCTCCTTACTAGACCCTCTGACTACTTTTATATCCGGAAGGTTGTTTGTGTCCTCCTTAGTGAATACTGAACCAAAGTACTTGTTCAATTGGTCTGCCATTTCTTTGTTCCCTGTTATGACTTCCCCTGATTCTGACTGCAGGGGACCTACGTTTGTCTTTACTAACCTTTTTCTCTTTACATACCTATAGAAACTTTTGCAATCCGCCTTAATGTTCCCTGCAAGCTTCTTCTCGTACTCCATTTTCCCTGCCCTAATCAAACCCTTTGTCCTCCTCTGCTGAGTTCTAAATTTCTCCCAGTCCCCAGGTTCGCTGCTATTTCTGGCCAATTTGTATGCCATTTCCTTGGCTTTAATACTATCCCTGATTTCCCTTGATAGCCACGGTTGAGCCACCTTCCCTTTTTTATTTTTACGCCAGACAGGAATGTACAATTGTTGTAATTCATCCATGCGGTCTCTAAATGTCTGCCATTGCCCATCCACAGTCAACCCCTTAAGTATCATTAGCCAATCTATCTTAGCCAATTCATGCCTCATACCTTCAAAGTTACCCTTCTTTAAGTTCTGGACCATGGTCTCTGAATTAACGGTTTCATTCTCCATCCTAATGCAGAATTCCACCATATTATGGTCACTCTTCCCCAAGGGGCCTCGCACAATGAGATTGCTAATTAATCCTCTCTCATTACACAACACCCAGTCTAAGATGGCCTCCCCCCTAGTTGGTTCCTCGACATATTGGTCTGGAAAACCATCCCTTATGCACTCCAGGAAATCCTCCTCCACCGTATTGCTTCCAGTTTGGCTGGCCCAATCTATGTGCATATTAAAGTCACCCATTATAACTGCTGCACCTTTATTGCATGCACTCCTAATTTCCTGTTTGATGCCCTCCCCAACATCACAACTACTGTTTGGAGGTCTGTACACAACTCCCACTAATGATTTTTGCCCTTTAGTGTTCTGCAGCTCTACCCATATAGATTCCACATCATCCAAGTTAATGTCTTTCCTAACTATTGCATTAATCTCCTCTTCAACCAGCAATGCTACCCCACCTCCTTTTCCTTTTATTCTATCCTTCCTGAATGTTGAATACCCCTGGATGTTGAGTTCCCATCCCTGATCATCCTGGAGCCACGTCTCCGTAATCCCAATCACATCATATTTGTTAACATCTATTTGCACAGTTAATTCATCCACCTTATTGCGGATACTCCTTGCAATAAGACACAAAGCCTTCAGGCTTGCTTTTTTAACACCCTTTGTCCTTTTAGAATTTTGCTGTACAGTGGCCCTTTTTGTTCTTTGCCTTGGGTTTCTCTGCCCTCCACTTTTCCTCATCTCCTTTCTGTCTTTTGCTTTTGCCTCATTTTTGTCTCCCTCTGTCTCCCTGCATAGGTTCCCATCCCCCTGCAATATTAGTTTAACTCCTCCCCAACAGCACTAGCAAACACTCCCCCTAGGACATTGGTTCCGGTCCTGCCCAGGTGCAGACCGTCCGGTTTGTACTGGTCCCACCTCCCCTTCTCTGCTTGTGAATCCTGAATCTATACCTCCTTGTTACTGAATCATCAAACCCATGGAAACAATCGATCACTATTCACCCCCTGAAAACTTATTGTCGAAAATTGTCTTAGATTCTACTTATTCTCTATTCCAATGGAAAAAACAATGTTTGAAGTTTTTCTTCGGAATTGTAACTTGTCACTTCTGACATAATTCTGGTAAATCTTTGCTGATCCCTTTCATTGGCTAAGTAGCCTTATAATAGGGTACCTAGATGGAATAAAATACTCCATCTTGTACAAAGTTAGTATCACTTCCTTGCTTTTACACACTATGTCCTAATATATAAAACCAGATATCTCATTTGCATTTGTAATGACCTTTTAACCCTGCACTCCCACCTTTAAAGATCCAAAAACTGCACACTTCCTTTCAATCTTCTTTTTCACAAAATGCATGATTTCCATGGTCTCTTCCACCTATCAGTAACCCACCAATTTGCCCATTCCACTAACTTACCCATGTCCTCCTGCTATCTTCCTCACGGATGGTTATGCCCCCTACTTTGATATCAACAGCATATATTGATATTATATATACTGACGTGCATATGCCCAAATCATTTATATGAATGAAAAACAAAAAAGACCCCAGCTCAGATCGTCAAGGCACACTAGTACTCACATATATTCACCCCTACTCTTCGCTGTCTTGATCCTTGTAGTTATATTCCCTTTAATACCATGTGCCTTAATCTTCCCATCTCTAATGCGGCACCTTATCAAGTATCTTCTGAAAATACACACAATGCTGTACACTCTGATTTCCACAAAAAAATTCAATTAAAATATTCAAGTACAACCTACCTTTTACAAATCCATGCTTACTGCTCCTGGTCAATCCATGCCTTTCTAAGTGCTCACTAATTTCATCCCATATCATTGGCACGAGAGCTTAGATTTTCCAATTACCATTGTTGTAATGTCAGTGGAAAATGGGTCACCATCTCGATTCAGAAGTTTACTCATAACTGAGTTAAGACTAACTGGGCTACAAAATAGTTGGATTTATCCCATTCCCCTACTTGAACATTTGCCACTCTCCAATCCTTTGACAATTCCCATTTCCAAAGATTGTGCAAAATGATGCATTGATACCTCTATCATTTCCTCTCCAGGGTCCTTCAGTGTTCTGGGATAGTCACCATCTGGTCCTGCTTACTTTTTTACTTTTAGTCCCATTAACGTTGTTAGTACTGTTGTTTTGAATATTTATCTCCAGGAACCATTCTTCAATATCCTTCTCAGATTCCACTTTCACCCTCCTCTGTAAAAGCTGAGGCAAATTACTAATTATACATTTCCAACATCCTCTGACTAAAGATTTAGATGGCCTTTTATGTTAGCTTTCCTAATCTGTTTTATTTGCCATTGCTTTCTTCTGTATTATCTCAATCACATTTATTACTACCTTATTTTTGCCCTAACTTCTTTTTATCCATGGAACCTGAGCCTTTAACACACATACACTTTACTCCTAATAGGAATGTCAGTATTATTGTGGCGATTGAGCAGAACTGGCAACATTATACTTCACATTTACCTCCTGTATGTTAGATAGAATTACATAGAAATTACAGCACAGAAACAGGCCATTCCACTCAACAATTTAACATGTGGAAAATGTCACAAGTCTGATGTTTGCACACCCATAAAATAATTGGGATTAAAAACATTGCTACTGCTCATCTTAGTGGTTAGAATGTAGAACTTTCTACCACATGGAGTAGTTAAGGCAAATAGCATAGATGCATTTAAAAAATAGTTAGGTAAGTACATGCAGCAGAAAGGAATAGAAGGATATGTTGGTTGGGGGAGATGAAGGAAGGTAGCAGGAGGCTCATGCAGAGACATGTTGGGCCGAATGGCCTGTTTCTGTGCTGTAATTTCTATCATTCTATAAAACATACAGGAGCTAAATGTGAAGGATAATGTTGCCATTTCCGCTCAAAATCTTCAAAGCTGGACTGGCAGGAGAGAACCTAGAACAGCTGGATTTCCACTGCTAGTGCTGCACATCAACAATAATATAAATGCAAAATAGGGAGAATATGAGTCCAGAACGCATCATGCCACAAACATCGGCATTCTGGATGTGACATAAAGCTCGATTCCTGAGCCTGCAGTTTTCAATTTCTTGTTAGTAGCCCGAACAACATCATGCTGTCCAGCCACAGCACGCTGAAAACAATACCAATATCTCACCACTGTAACTGCATGAAGGAAATTGAATTTATTTTACTATACATCAGCTGGACCCAACAAAGATGACAATAAAACTGAGGGAACTTTTAGCCCAACCACTAAGCTGTATTACTACAACAGCTAAAGTATGACCAGAAATTGTAAATATTAAATTTCTTTATACCCCGCCCGAATCGGTACGCGATCCACCTAACTCGCACCAAGTCTCGTTCGCCCATCACCCCTGTGCTCACTGACCTACATTGGCTTCCAGTTAAGCAACGCCTTGATTTAAAATTTCTTAGCCCTATTTTCAAATCTCTTCATGGCCTCGCCCCCTCCCTATCTCTGTAATCTCCTCCAGTCCCACAACCCCCAACCCCCTCCCAGAGATGTCTGCGCTCCTCTAATTCTGCCCTCTTGAGCATCCCCGATTATAATCGCTCAACCATTGGTAGCCATGCCTCCTGTTGCCTAGGCCCCAAACTCCGGAATTCCCTGCCTAAACCCCTCCGCCACTCTTTCCGCCTTCAAGACGCTCCTTAAAACATCTCTTTGACTAAGCTTTTGGTCACCTGCGCTAATTTCAACTTAGTGTCAAATTTTTATCTCATAATACTCCTGTGAAGCGCCTTGGGACATTTCACTACGTTAAAGGTGCTATATAAATACAAGTTGTTGTTGTTGTTGTTAAACAAGTGTTAGACCAGCTATTTGCACATGCAAAGGCCTTACACGCCCTAGATGCCTATACATGAGCCTTTAGAAATATAGCGAGCAGCGCACTTCCAGCGCGCACCACCTGCCATATTGGATGCCTAGGCACCAGTTGCAAAACAAATGCCAATAAATTTCATGGCCATTATGTAGTTAACTGAAACTGAAAATATAATTCTGAAGTAGGAGGTACCTACTCATCTTGGGCGACTCAACTGTTTTCGACTTTCAGAAAAACAGCAAGTTGAAGTTAGGAAAATCATTAAAAATAAAATATGATTGAATAGTTATATAATTGTTTTCATAACTGTTGCAATGTGTGTTCTTTTACACATTTTAATATTGCAATGTATATTCTAATAAGTAAATACTCATGCTAAATAAAATTGTACTGCAAATGGCTTACTCACCAAACGGGAACTGACTGTACGGTTTCTATTTGACTGTTTTGTCTGGTTTCTGGGTGACATAGCCCATCCCAGCCCTGAATACTGCTCCAGGCAATCAGTTGGATTCTGTGTTTAGTCTTTGATCAACACTCAACTATCAGATTAGCATATGCACACACTCATCCTGCACTTTATCCTCTTAATAAACTTTCAAACTCCCCCACTGCTGTTCGACAAAGCAATCAGCCACTGCCTGAACCAATCCCCCACTCATTCCACTGCTGAATACCAAGTACGTCTGCACGCTGTGTAATTGCTCTTTGACTATTCCTACAGGAGCGATTCTTACCCGTTTGATGCAGTCCGTTTTTGACAGCCATTCTAGGATCAGCTTTGCCCACAGTGTATTGGGAATTTCCTGCAAAGCAAAAGAGAATTGCAGAGAGATGAGAGGGTGAATATTCAGAGCGAAGTTCAAAAGGAATTCCAAAGCCCCTACATGATTAGGCTGAAGGAGAAAAGTGAAGAGAATCGGCAGGCACTTTTTTTTTGACAGTTACTGGGTCCCAGGGGTGGTTTGGCTCGAGACCCATGGTCCAGCGCAGTGGGAGTATGGACTCACTGCTTTTAGTCTCACTGTCTGTTCGTGGTAGATCATGCTGCTTGCTGCAGCAGCTAGTGTCTGCTTCATCCCTTTGAAGTGTCACAGTGACAGAGGTTATGAAAGTTACAGACTCATTTCGTGTAGTCCTGCTATACCAAGCGATCTTTTAAAGTTGCTTTAGGGTTTTTAGAAAATCTGGCGGAAAAAATTAGTAAGAATGTCCAAACTGGTTACGATTCATGTCTACCATCTGGAGTTACAGTACTGTAACTTCCAGGACATAGAGGATGCACAAAGAATACAATTTATATGTAGTGAGTGAACAAACTAACCAGAGTGATGGTCAGTCCTATAAGTGGGATATAAAATTATCTCCTCAGGTCATCATCATATTTCCTATTTATAACAAATTAGCACTAAAAGTAAAATTCAAATCATAAACATTAGAACAGAAATAATTTTAATTGCAAACTATACTGATAGGTCGATTGGTTCCTGGATCATTATCTTGAATGGCGTTCCCCCACCCCCGCCCGCAGTGTTATTTGTTCTCAATTATAATGGCATTTCCATGAAATTTAAATATTTCATGGAAATTATATGATCACATGCCACATAAAAATGTACTGCTGCTTGGGTTAGAATTTGAATTTTTGCCCAATTGTTTAATTTTTTTCTCCATTTAAAATGTGAAATAATTTTGCTTCCTAATTGTAAGTTTCATAACATTGTTGATGCCAATGTAATTGTACAGCTCCTTATTAAAACAAAGATAAATTGCTAATGTATTCAGTCACAAAAAAGGAAATTAAAATGTTAACAAAGTGTATTCATAATCTTAAAATAATTGAATTTATTGCCTTGCAAAATTGACCTTTATTCCACTGCATGCAACACTGACCATGGAAAGATGTTGGTTAACAATTTTAAGAGTTTCAGGGAGCCAGTAAAATACTAATTTTACCTTGAGAATGTTACCTTTCAATTGGGGAACAGGAAAGAACAAAGTTTATTGGTCCCACTGAAAACAGATCATTGGCCTGTTACAGAGCGAGATTGATGGCATTTTTGGAGCAATCAGCGACACTAAGCACTGCACCTTTCCAACTTAGGAAGATGCGAGAAAAATCAATAGTGCACACAACGTAAAACTACCGAGTGGCTAAACATGCCTGGGGCAAACGCACAGCAAAACCTCAGAGTTGTTATTCCTTCTCCTGCAACCTTCCCAAACCTCTGCATACTATTCCTTTAAACAGGCAGTATGTGACCGAGTGTGGCATTCAAGGAGCCCTGGTAAAATTGAAGTCAGTGAGAATGAGGGGGAAAACTCTTCAATGACTGGAGTCATACCTAGCACAAAGAAAGATGGTTGTGGTGGTTGGAGGTCAATCATCTCAACCCCAGGACATTGCTGCAGGAGTTCCTCAGGGTAGTGTCCTAGGTCCAAATATCTTCAGCTGCTTCATCAATGACCATCCCTCCATCATAAGGTCAGAAATGGGGATGTTCACTGATTGTTCAGTTTCATTCGCAACTCATAAAACTAAGCAGTCCATGCCCGCATGCAGCAAGATCCAGACGACATTCAGGCTTGGGCTGATAAATGGCAAGTGACATTCGTGTCACGCAAGTGCCAGGCAATTTGCCTGGGCCTTAAGCTCTGGAATTCCCTCCCTAAACCTCTCCGCCTCTCTACCTCCTTTAAGACGCCCTTAAGGCCTACCTCTTTAAACAAGTTTTTGGTCATCTGCCTTAATTTCTGCTTTTGTGGCTCGATGTAAAATTTATCTGTTTTGTGTTGTAAACAATGTACTGAGGCGCCTTGGGATGTTTTACTATGTTAAAGATGCTGTATAAATAAAAGTTATTATTAATGACTATCTCCAACAAAAGGGAGCCTAACCATTACCCCATGACATTCAACGGCATTACCATTGCCGAATCCTCCACCATCCTGGGATCATCATTGACCAGAAACTTAACTGGACCAGCCACAGAGCTACTGTAGCTACAAGAGCAGGTCCGAGGCTGGGTATTCTGCAGTGAGTGTCTCACCTCCTGACTCCCCAAAACCTTTCCACCATCAACAAGGCACAAGTTAGGAGTGATGGAATACTCTTCACTTATCCGGATGAGTTCCCCTCAAGTTACGCATCATGCTGGCTTGGAAATATATCACCGTTCCCTTATCGTCGCTGGGTCAAAATCCTGGAACTCCCTCCCTCACAGTACTGTGGGAGAACCTTCACCACACGGACTGCAGCGGTTCAAGAAGGCGGCTCATCATCACCTTCTCAAGGGCAATTATAGATGGGCAATAAATGCTGGCCTTGCCAACAACACCCACATCCCAGAAACAAATATAAAGGAAAAATCATCAAATGCTCATTGTCAAACAGACCAATATATAGGAACATCAGCATAAATAGGGCAATACTGAGGACCATCTTCACAAAAGTATAGTACCATCGGGCTAATGTTACACTTATTTCATTTGAACAAATGAGAACTGTACTGTATTAAAGTATCTTGAATCACAAAATAGTTACATTCAAATCTGAAGTACTAGCTAGCCACAGGAATAACTGCATGATATGTGAACATGCCCATAAGCAGTAAACTTAACTGTCCTGTAAATAAACATTTGTAATTTTTTTGTTTGCGCCTTTGTGAAGCAAGCCCCTTGGGTCGTTTTTCTGTGCAATAGAAAGGCAAGTTGTTGTTGTAGTAGCAATCAACTTTGAAACAATCGTAAATTAGCAACATTTAAATCATTCTCTTCCTGTTTCAAATCAACATTTGTGAAAGGATTCTCTACATCAACTCTGATCTAATTCCTGTACTGAGCTGACCATATCTCCCAAAGGTCAAAATTAATGTTAGAAAAGTGTTAGCCAACCAAAACTTTAAAGCCCAGAAAAGGCTATCATTACAGCGTGACTCACAATTACAATTTTTCAAGGCAAGAGCCACTATACTAAGAAGATAATTAATGCCCCTGCTGCTCTTTAAGGAGCTGCACTACAATCATTTTTCCAGTGCCGTCATCTCCCTTGAGCAGAGTTTTACTCCTCTAATTAGCACCGAGTAACTCCACTTATTTTCATCCATTTTCACACTACAGCACTACTTAAATTAATTTAAATGGGCAGTATTTATGATACAAAAAAAATGAAACAGACCATACTCTCTCAATTGCTCCAATTGAATCAGGATTCATCGGATGCAATGTATGACAAAAACAGCAAGGTTGTCAATGTCACAATATAGCCATAAACTGCAAACACACACGGAGGAACAATTCACTTTGGCCAGGAGAATGAATTAAACATCTGCTTTCACGTCTCTGTGAACATTATTTGATTCCTAACCATGGTCTGCAGTGCCTCAACTTGGTCAGTAGTTGGGACGTTAAATTAGCATCAGCATTCCTGAGGTAAGAAAGGGGAAGTTGAGGGATATCAGCCAGAATTTGTACACCTGACTGCTATCCAGGACAAGTACATCTGTGTGCAGATCAAGTAAGGATATGATCATACAAAAGCAAAATACTGCGGATGCTGGAATCTGAAATAAAAACAGAAAATGCTGGAAATCGCATTGGGTCAGGCAGCATCTATGGAGAGGAACAGAGTTAACGTTTCAGGTCGATGACGATCATGCTCACTTGTGGCAATCCCAAAGGTCAATCAGCTTTTTTCTATCTGTACATTAAGAACAGCCACAGTTGAGACTGCTGAGGGCAGCCAAGCTAGTAAAGCCATATGCCTTCAGGAAAAAAAATTGTACAAAATATATTTCCCATTAGTCATTTCAGCGTGAAGATTCCTTTTGTATGAACCTATTTCAGCATGCGCAAGTATATATAATGCTGGCAGTTTGTTGTGATCATCAATTTCTAACATCTGCTATTTGGCAACATGGAACAGGCCACATACATGTTCGAAATGGCTGCATGCAACAAAGTAGTAGCTTAAGCTCTATTACTGTACCTTACTTTTGCTGTTTAATCTGTTAATTTCGTTAGCAAATTCAGATTTTACATCTGCTAGCATACTGTCCAAAGTGAGCAGGTTGGTATTGATCCGGTCACATAGCAACTTGGCCTAGTAAAAGTAAAAAGCAAAATCTCACATCTGGGAATAATGCCAGACAGTAGCTTAAGGCTAAATCTTTAGGGCTTTAAGAATTGACCATGCCATACCATATGTACAGATATTTTTTAAAGAATTAAGGCAACACTAAAACATCGCAGATAAAAAAAGTCAATAGTACATCTACATAAATATGGTCTTTGGATGAATATTGGGCACAGCAGGCGTCAGGCCTGTTCTGCTCAAGTTTTGGTGGATTACTGTGACCTAAGGTGCAGCCGCCACCAAAAAGTAACTAGTTTCCAACTTACCTTCCTATGGAGTTGAGAGGGGCACTCCTGCTCCTCTCAGCACTCCCGTGGGCCAGTTTTTCTCCCCCTCCCCCTCCAGGACTTACCTTAGGGTTGCCGCCAGCATGCCAGCGGTCCTAAATTTCACCTCCGACTTCGGACTAGCTGCCTCTAAAGGCACAACACGGGTCAGCAGTTTGCTAGATTATTAAAATGAGGCCCGAGGACTCATTTCGGATGAGCTCCGATCCTTATTTTGGGCCCGAAAATAGGACAAAACCAATTTTTATCCGATTGTCTCAATAGGTACCTGTGGTAAAGCATTCCATATTCAAATGTGTGAAATTGTCTTCTAATACTTTCCTTCATTTTTCTAATGGTGATCTTCAGTTTTTTCCCACTTTTAACCAATTTGGCAACTAGTGGAAACAATATTTCACTGCTTATCTTGCCAAAAACATTCATAATTTAAAAAAATTCTATTAGATCCCCCCCTTTAAACTTCTCTATTCCAGTGAAAAAGATTATTTCAAGGCTTTCTTTATAACTATAATCTCTCAATTATGATCTCATTCAAATGAATCACTGTGATAGCCTTCCAATGGCCTAATGCCCTTTATATAGTGGTGCCCAGAACTACTCCAACTGTGATCTAGCCAATGTCTGTACAAATTGAATATAATGTCCTGCTTTTATAGTCAATGTATGAAACTCAGAATCCTATTTGACTTTTTATGGCCCTTTCTATCTACATTCCCACAATTAAATACCTATATACTTGCATCCCTCGATCTCTCCATTCCTCTATTCCGTTAAGCATCTTACTATTAAAGGAATATTGCCTTTCATTGCTCTTTTCCCCAAAATGTACTTCATATTTCTCTGCACTGAACTGCATCTACTACGTACCTGTCCACTAATTAGGCTGCCGATGAACTGCCAGGCAGGTCACATTCCAGGTTTTTTTTTCAAATTTACAACCTGTGGATTTGAGGCTACCATTGTACCAAGGGGAATAATGTGCGCGCAAGTCTGGCCAAGATCTAATGAAGGTGAGATCGTTGAAGGTGGAGGCTATGCAGTTATGGAGGAGATCAATATCTTTATAAGAGCCTGAAAAGGAGTTTGAGAAGGTGCTGGTATGGGAGATGTGGCTTATTTTTTCTAAGGCTAGAAAGTAGAGTGGCCTTGGGTTGTCGTGGGGATGTGTATACAAAGGGAGCTAAGAAAGCAGTCTGAGAATGCTCATCATAAATGAGCATCTCAAAAGTCTTGAGATCCATCTAATCGCAAGGTCAAGGGGTGATCATGCGTGTGGGTAAGGAATCAATGTGGAGGATGATGAGAGATGTGCGCAGGGCAAGAAATTCTGTGCCAGTTGGGAAAGGTGACTTTAAAGAGGTTGAAATCCCCAAGAATCTGGATTTGTTGGATACAGAGATGGAACTAATGTGGCGGGGTGTGAATTCAGTGGGATAAGGACCTAGGTCTAAGGTGGGGGGAGAAACAAAAATGGTGGAGGATTCTAAAGGGGGGATTTGGCAGGGTGGTGAAGAATTGTGCTCAAATGCAGAGCACGGGCTAGATGTATAGGGGTAGAGGCCAAGATGGGATTTGGAGAAGACAGCTACATCACCACCACAGCAGTTAGGGGTGGGAGAAGACATGAAAGAATGAAGACCCAGGAGAAGCAACCTTAGCAAGGGGGAATAGACTGTCATTGATAAGCCAAATCTGTATAAGGCTGATAACGTCAACACGAACTTCACAATGACGTCATGGATGAATTGACTTATTTGCAAAGCAGCAGACATTTTGAAAGGGACCATGAAGGGGGGTTGTCAATTTTGATTTGAGAGGACAGAAGAGGTGGGAGGAAATTCCAGGTGACATCGGAGAAAGGAAAAGATATGGGCATAGGAAGGAGGTTGGAGATAATAAACTCAGAGGAGAAGGTTGGTAAAGAAAAGACTGGAAGGGGTTAATACAACAGTTTAGGTGGCAATACAACAAGTATTTATACAGTGCCTTTAACGTAGTGAAACGTCCCAAGGCGCTTCACAGGAGCATTATCAGAAAAAAAATTTGACACCAAGCCACATAAGGAGAAGTTAGGGCAGGTGACCAAAAGCTTGGTCAAAGAGGTAGGTTTTAAGGAGCGTGAGAGGTTTATGCAGGGAGTTCCAGAGCTTAGGGCCTAGGCAACAGAAGGCATGGCCACCAATGGTTGAGCGATTAGAATCAGGAATGCTCAGGAGAACAGAATTAGAGAAGGGCAGATATCTCGGGATGGTTGTGGGGCTGGAGGAGATTACAGAGATAGGGAGGGGCAAGGCCATGGAGGGATTTGAAAACAAGGGTGAGAATTTTGAAATCGAGTTGTTGCTTAACCGGGAGCCAATGTAGGTCAGCGAGCACAGGGGTGATGGATGAGCGGGACTTGCGAGTTAGGACACGGGCAGCCGAGTTTTGGATCATCTCTAGTTTACGTAGGGTAGAATGGGGGAGGTCAGCCAGCGGTGCATTGGAATAATCAAGTCTAGAAGTAACAAAGGCATGGATGAGGGTTTCCGCAGCGGATGAGCTGAGGCAAGGGCGGAGACGGGAGATGTTACAGAGGTGGAAATAGGCGGCCTTAGTTATGCTGTGGATATGTGGCCAAAAGCTTATTGCAGGGTCAAATATGACAAGGTTGCGAACAATACTGGTGATATATGCCTCAATTGGCACATCAGTGGATGCACAAGCTGAAACAATGGGAGGCAGTGAACCCATGTAGGATGGATAGAGGCCTGGAGTGGAATTTGGAGGTGAGAAAACGGCAGATGGGGCCAAAGTTGGGGGAGGGGCCGGTAAGGAGAAGACAAGAGATGGCAAGAATAATAATGTAGAGCAAACCATAGAGGGATGAAGTAGGGGTGTGTGAAATTGTCTTCTAATATCTTCCTTTCTTCAAGGGAGCTCTGATCCAGAGCAGCAACCAATATGCACATACAAGATTCTGAACATTATCTAGTATAGCGAACCATTATAACTTTTAGGAATATCAAAATGACATTGCTGCAGAAGTTCCTCAGGGCAGTATCCTGGGCCCAACCAGCTTCAGCTGCTTCATCAATGACTTTCCCTCCGTATTAAGGTCAGAAATGGGGATGTTCGCTGATGATTGTTCAATTTCATTTGCAACTCCTCAGATAATGGAGCAGTCCTTGCCCGCCTGCAGCAAGACCTGGACGACACTCAGGCTTGGGCTGATATGTGGCAAGTAACATTCGCACTACACAAGTGCTATGCAATGACTATCTCCAACAGGTGAGAGGCTAACCACCGCCCTTTGACATTCAACGGCATTACTATCGCTGAAGCCCCCCCACCATCAACATCCTGGGGGTTACCATTGACCAGAAATTTAACTGGACCAGCCACATAAATATGGCAAATGTGGCAACAAGAGCAAGTCAGAGGCTGGGTATTCTGCAGCAAGTGTCTCACCTCCTGACTCCCCAAAGTCTTTCCACCACCTACAAGGTACAAGGCAGGACTGTGATGGAAAGTCTCCACTTGCCTGGATGAGTGCAGCTCCAACAACACTCAAGAAGCTCGACACCATTCAGGACAAAGGAGCCTGCTTGATTGGCACCCCATCCATCACCTTAAACATTCACTCCCTGCACTACCGGTGTACCGTGGCTGCAGTGTGTACCATCTACAAGATGCATTGCAGCAACTCCAGAGGCTTCTTCAGCAGCACCTCCCAAACCCGCGATCTCTACCACCTAGAAAGACAAGGGCAGCAGGCTCATAGGAACACCATCACCTGCAAGTTCCCCTCCAAGTTACACACAACCCTGACTTGGAAATATATCGCCGTTCCTTCATCGTCACTGGGTCAAAATCCTGGAACTCTCTCCCTAACAGCACTGTGAGAGTACCTTCACCAGATGAACTGCAGCTATTCAAGAAGACAGCTCACCATCACCTTCTCAAGGGCAATTAGGGATGGGTAATAAATGCTGGCCTTGCCAGTGACGCCCGCATCCCAGGAAAGAATATTTTAAAAAATTAGGCGCAACAAGTCAAATCCTTATTGACTGGCAAAAGGTCCATAGAGACTCTCCAAAGGAAAATGGGCAGATAAAAATTGGGGAAAGGAAAGTAAGTTTAAATGAAGAGCAATAAAAAAAAAATCCTATTGTACTAAATACTTTAATTTCCCCCTTATGTATGCCAGAAACAGTCTTCATGCCTTTTAATTTCCGGCTGTAACATCCTACCTTCAAAGCCAATTATGCAGCAATTTAAACTTCACATCATCATGTAGGCTTGTTACTGATTAGTACAGCCATTTTTGTGGTTTGTAATGTACTGGATCCTGACAATATTTTTAAGCTGCATTTAATCTTTTGAAACCAGCAAAGCAACACTGACAAAGAGTTAAGTTAACGATTAATGCAAACTTCAAATAAGAAATGCAAATTATTTGGATTGCACTCTCAGCTCTAACAGGGTTATTGTGAATAGCTCACATTTATCTCAAGAAATTACAAAATCCCTCTAAAATAAAACGAAGGAGCACTAAATTACTAAAAATATCACTTTTTTTCAGTTGGAGGGAAAGATCAAATGTATTACATTAAAGGAAATATTCCATTGAGGAAGCTTGGGTCCATTTAAATAATCTTTCGATACGGACACAGTGCAGCAAAAGCCTAGAAAAGAAACTAATTATCGGTCAACAAATTTCATAAGAATATGTATCAAATAACTACTTCCATTTCAAATAATAAAAATTAACTTATTTTAGCCTGAGAAACTATCATTTTGATATAGCAATGTTGTATAGAAAAATATCAGGCAAAACAGACGTATTAACAGCTAACAATGCACTCTGGAAGTTAATTTTTTTTTAAAACTTTATTCACCCTTAGTTATAAGATTTTTCTCTTTAACAAATAGTTTAAATATAGAACGCACTTACAACAGTAAGCTTCCCTGTAACAGGTGGACCCAGCAGAAAAATCCGGGGAACTATGAAGCATTTAAAAGAAAATATGTGTTAATTAAGATCAATTCATTTTTTTAAATATATTAAACAAAGACATCAAAATCAAGATAAATATTACAATTCCAATGCTTGTTTTGTCCAAAATTATGCCAAGCTAGAGTGATTCATGCAGCTTTTTGTCATATATCATTTAATGAATATACTAGTTCCTACAAAAAGGAAAAGGAGGTGGGGTAGCGTTGCTGGTTAAAGAGATTAACGCAATAGTAAGGAAGGACATTAGCTTGGTGATGTGGAATCTGTATGGGTAGAGCTGCGGAACACCAAAGGGCAGAAAACGCTAGTGGGAGTTGTGTACAGACCACCAAATAGTAGTAATGAGGTTGGGGATGGCATCATTGAGAAAGCAGGAATGGGGTACTGAAGTTGCATGTTCAGCCATGAACTCATTGAATGGCGGTGCAGGCTAGAAGGGCCGAATGGCCTACTCCTGCACCTATTTTCTATATTTCTATGTCTATGTTTCTATCAAACAGGAAATTAGGGATGCGTGCAATAAAAGGTACAGCAATTATCATGGGTGACTTTAATCTACATATAGATTGGGCTAACCAAACTGATAGCAATACGGTGGAGGAGAATTTCCTGGAGTGTATAAGGGATGGTTTTCTAGACCAATATGTCGAGGAACCAACTAGAGGTCTGGTCATCCTAGACTGGGTGATGTGTAACAAGAAAGGACTAATTAGCAATCTTGTTGTGCGAGGCCCCTCGGGGAAGAGTGACCATAATATGGTAGAATTCTTCATTAAGATGGAGAGTGACACAGTTAAGTCAGAGACTAGGGTCCTGAACTTAAAGAAAGGTAACTTCGATGGGAGGAGATGTGAATTGGCTAGGATAGACTGGCGAATGATATTTAAAGGGTTGATGGTGGATAGGCAATGACAGACATTTAAACATCACATGCATGAACTTCAACAATTGTACATCCCTGTCTGGAGTAAAAATAAAACGGGAAAGGTGGCTCAACCGTGGCTAACAAGGGAAATTAGGGATAGTGTTAAATCCAAGGAAGAGGCATATAAATTGGCCAGAAAAAGCAGTGAACCTGTGTTCTGGGAGAAATTTAGAATTCAGCAGAGGAGGACAAAGGGTTTAATTAAGAGGGGGAAAATAGAGTATGAGAGTAAGCTTGCAAAGAACATAAAAACTAACTGCAAAAGCGTCTATCGATATGTGAAGAGAAAAAGATTAGTGAAGACAAATGTAGGTCCACTTGCAGTCAGAATCAGGTGAATTTATAATGGGGAACAAAGAAATGGCAGACCAATTGAACAAATACTTTGGTTCTGTCTTCACTAAGGAAGACACAAATAACCTTCCAGAAATACTAGGGGACTGAGGGTCTAGTGAGAAGGGGGAACTGAAGGAAATCCTTATTAGTTAGGAAATTGTGTTAGGGAAATTGATGGGATTGAAGGCCGATAAATCCCCAGGGCCTGATTGTCTGCATCCCAGAGTACTTAAGGAAGTGGCCCTAGAAATAGTGGATGCATTGGTGGTCATTTTCCAACATTCTATTGACTCTGGATCAGTTCCTATGGATTGGAGAGTAGCTAATGTAACCCCACTTTTAAAAAAAGGAGGGAGAGAAAACAGGGAATTATAGACCGGTTAGCCTGACATCGGTAGTGGGGAAAATGTTATAATCAATTATTAAAGATGTAATAGCAGCGCATTTGGAAAGCAATGACAGGATCAGTCCAAGTCAGCATGGATTTATGAAAGGGAAATCATGCTTGACAAACCTTCTAGAATTTTTTCAGGATGTAACTAGTAGAGTGGACAAGGGAGGACCAGTGGATGTGGTGTATTTGGACTTTCAAAAGGCTTTTGACAAGGTCCCACACAAGAGATTAGTGTGCAAAATTAAAGCATATGGTATTGGGGGTAATGTATTGACGTGGATAGAGAACTGGCTGGCAGACAGGAAGCAAAGAGTAGGAATAAACGGGTCCTTTTCAGAATGGCAAGCAGTGACTAGTGGGGTACCGCAAGGTTCATTGCTGGGACCCCAGCTATTTATAATATACATTAATGATTTAGACGAAGAAATTGAATGTAATATCTCCAAATTTGCAGATGACACTAAGCTGCGTGGCAGTGTGAGCTGTAAGGAGGATGCTAAGAGGCTACAGGGTGACTTGGACAGGTTAGGTGAGTGGGCAAATGGATGGCAGGTGCAGTATAATGTAGATAAATGTGAGGTTATCCACTTTGATGGCAAAAACAGGAAGACAGAATATTATCTGAATGGTGACAGATTAGGAAAAGGTGAGGTGCAACGAGACCTGGGTGTCATGGTACATAATTCATTGAATGTTGGCATGCAGGTACAGCAGGCGATGAAGGCGGCAAATGGCATGTTGGCCTTCATAACGAGAGGATCTGAGTATAGGGGCAGGGAAGTCTTACTGCAGTTGTACAGGGCCTTGGTGAGGCCACATCTTGAATATTGTGTACAGTTTTGGTCTCCTAATCTGAGGAAGGACATTCTTGTTATTGAGGGAGTGCAGCAAAGGTTCATCAGACTGATTCCCGGGATGGCAGGACTGACATATGAAGAAAGACTGGATCGACTAGGCTTATATTCATGGGAATTTAGAAGAATGAGAGGGGATCTCATAGAAACATATAAAATTCTGACAGGATTGGACAGGTTAGATGCAGGAAGAATGTTCCCAATGTTCCCAGAACCAGGGGTCACAGTCTAAGGATAAAGTGTAAGCCATTTAGGACCGAGATGAGGAAAAACTTCTTCACTCAGAAAATTGCGAACCTGTGGAGTTCTCTACCACAGAAAGTTCATTGAATATATTCAAAAGAGAGGTAGGTGTGGCCCCTACAGCTAAAGGGATCAAGGGGTATGGAGAGAAAGCAGGAATGGGATATTGAAGTTGCATGATCAGCCATGATCATATTGAATGGTGGTGCAGGCTCGAAGGGCCGAATGGCCTACTCCTGCACCTATTTTCTATGTTTCTAACGAAAGACTTGCATTTATATAGCATCTTTCACGACCACCAGAAGTCTCAAAGAACTTTACAGCCAATGAAGTACTTTTTGAAGTGTAGTCACTGTTGTAATGTGGAATACCCGGCAGCCAATATGCACACAGCAAGCTCCCACAAACAGCAATGTGATAACGATCAGATAATCTGTTTTTGTTATGTTGATTGAGGGATAAATATTGGCCAGGACACGGGGATAACTCCCCTGCTCTTCTTCGAAATAGTGCCATGGGATCTTTTATGTTCACCTGAAAGAGCAGACAGAACCTCGGTTTAACGTCTCATCTGAAAGACAGCACCTCCAACAGTACAGCACTCCCTCAGCATTGCACTGGAGTTCAGCCTAGATTTAAGTGCTCAAGTCCTATTCATTATTATATATTTGATCTCAACTTATGAAATAATGGAATTTATTTTGTGTCTTGCAATGAAACCAGTCCATGTCTGTATTCACAGTACAACTGCAGCATTGATGCAAAGCGGTTTTACTTTGCACTGATGCCAATGTTGTCCTGCAACTCCAGGAAGAGGGAGTCTAATTCCTTGTTACTCCAGTATCAAGTTGCACCCAACTCTGGATTGACGCTATAAATGCTCGGTGTCGATGTAAAGTGTGACCAGTTCTACAGCTGTAGTGTATGTGCAGTTTGATATGGATTTTTAGCAGCCCCCTCATACAGATTCACTTCTGAATTACTTATTTAATGTTGAGATTAGATTTCAGTGGTCAGTCTATAAAGCTTGCTTTTAAGCCAGGTATCATAGTTTTTTGAGTTACAGGAGTCCAACAAGCATGAAATTAAACCAAACAACTTCATCCTCTAGATTTAAAATAAATCTAGTTATCTACCAGCACAATCAACATTACTCAAGCCAGATTCTTTTATCAGAGGGTCGTGAATCTGTGGAATTCTCTACCTCAGAGAGCGGTGGAGGCTGGGTCATTGAATATATTTAAGGTAGAGATAGACAGATTTTTGTATGATAAGGGAGTCAAGGATTATGGGGAGTGGGCGGGGAAGTGGAGTTGAGGCCAGGATCTGATCAGTCATGATCATTTTGAATGGCTGAGCAGGTTCAAGGGGCCAAATGGCCTACTCCTGCTCCTATTTCTTATGCTCTTATGTTCTTATAATCACTGCCTCTGGTTATTCACACCTTCTGATGGTACCCATTTGTGACTATTTATGACCATCTTTGTGGCAGTTCTAATAAACTCAGTTTACTCAGTGTCCTAACATCTGCCAAAAGCATCCATCACACTCTTCCATAATGTAGTTAGAAGCTGGTTCCCAGCTCTCTGATAGATGTTAACATCTTTTATTAAGCTTTCCCCTATAGCATTGCATTAATCATGACCTGGTCTACCGTTTTCCAGATTTTAAATTTAATTTCTTCATGTCCATATGTTGAGATCACTAAGCTTTCCAGATTCTCAAATCATTTTTTTTCCTCTCCAACAAACTAAATTTTTTTAAATAGATAACAACAGCAGGAATTCCATTTACAGAATGAAAATTAGCCCCGAGTCATTTTAAAAGCTATAATAAGGTTAAACCAAAATAAGTGTTTTCTTAGAAGCGTGTGATAGATGCTTTTGGCAGATGTTAGGGCACCTAGTAAACTGAGCAACAGGACTTTTGTCAGTAAAATACAGTAATAATGGATGCAAGACTAATTGGTGATTTGTGCTATGTGATTTTTGATTTGGTCTGATTAGATTTAAATTCCACACATAGTGAAACATTGTTGAAGATTGCAACAAGTCTAAAAATCAGCTAGATCTCCAGTCCAATAATTTGCCAAATTCACAGTTCTTAGCTCAGTCTGAAATACAGCTTCTGCCCAAATTCTGCGTCTATGTTGCTTGGTCACAGAAATATAATTTAAAATGTTTTAAAAAAAAAAGACAATGATGATGCTCTACAGATGAGCACCATAGTTAAATTTGTGTATGCAACACAAGCAACAGAGCACTTTGAAGCACAAAAGATACCTAACAATGCATAGGGCTTTTAAAGGTTCCACAAAAAAATATCTCGATATGTATTTTAACGCAGAACCAACATGGAATAACATAATTGAATCCAATATGTAAATATGTTGCTTTCTGTTCAAAGTAAATAGAGAAAACAATGAATTATTTAAACTCAATACAATCAGCACAAAACAACCTCTAGCGCCATCATCTGTAAATTCCCTTCAAACAGCTTCAAAGCAGATTTTTCTTTGGCAGACAAGACTCTTTTGAGGATTGTCTAATCTCATCTGTAAGAATAAATCCTCAGGTGATTCAAGCCTTTACACTCAGATTCTCCAGTTAAAGGATCAGTGAAAAGCAGAATTATTCTATTATTAACACGAGGTCAAACTCTTGTTTGGGGGAAACACTGCCTTGGGCTATTGTAATTGTTTATTCCATACAAAAAAAAAGCTATACTTGCCCTAGGTCATATTTTTCAATAAAAGGAAACAAAATCATTCTATAATTGGATTACTTCCCTTGTAGATTTCTAACTGACAAGACTGCAGCCACATTTTCCGACACTAAATTTTGTACACAGCTGTTGTACTGGTGTGCAAGTGTACACAAGTAATGCACCCATCAGTTTGACAAAGACACTGAAACACAACATGAAGCGAATATGCATAAATAGTTTTATTTGTAACCAAATTTTCAAATGTGTTTCAGTGATTATTTTAAGTCTATAAGTTGTAGCCCTTTCCCTCAAATAATACAATGTTATGTTGGGGATCCCCAGGTGTTATAGAACTGAAAGGCATCAATTGGGGTTCTTAAAAACACATAATATGATGCCACAAATTCTAAATCACACTATTAAAAATTTTTTATAAATGTTTTCTCGTAAAATGATGAATTAACGGAAACTGGAACAAGATGTGTTTACAATAAGATATAAATCATTGCAGCCATTGGATTGTGGAACAAAGTATGGTCTTAGGTCAGGAATGACATAATGATAATAAAGTAATTGATTTTTTTTCTCTTCCCTTATTTTCCCCTCAACAAAGTTTCTCCAGACATCCTCAACCAGGAGGTCTAACTCTAGTTAGTCCAATTCACAATGCCAAGCAATGATAGAAAACTAAAATTGCCAGACTCTTTGATAAGACTCTCTAATATTGGCAACTTATCACAATACAGTTAGCCCCATGCTAAAATTTTGAAAAAGCCTGAAAAACATTTCAGAAAAACAGTCATATTTCCACTGAGATGAAAAATAGTATCCTCACCTTCATCGTTTACTTTTTTAAGATGATCTATCATAAACTGAATGGGATCCATTGGTTTATCCACTAGCAGACACTGTAACATTCTCTGAAGGACACAAGAAAATAAGTAAAAACGTGGTTACACTTCTTGTTGATAACCCTCGCAATGTTAGCCTTGAGTATACATATGTATTGTATGCAGGAATTAAGCACAAGACAGTGCCAGGCTGAAAAAAGATTGAAAAGAAAATTTTTGTAATAAATAGGTTCAGCTAGATATGTCTTCAGTCCTAAGGTCACAAGATAGACTCAGAAGCCCATTGATTGCTGCCTTTCCTGAAGACCAACCCTACGATCTTCTCTCATTACAGCATCTAATTATTTATTAAATCAGTCCAGCTTCTTGGCCTCAACTACTCTTCATGGCAACCTCCAATTATTACAAATGCAAAAACTTTACTAATTGCTTCATATGCGCAACCACAGATTACAAAAGTGACTCCATTTCAAAAGTACTTCATTGGCTGTAAAGCGCTTTGGAACGTCCAGTGGTTGTGAAAGGCGCTATATAAATGCAAGTCTTTCTTTTCTTTTTTTCCCCAGTGGAGAAACAGGTTTCTATGGGATATCTGTAATGAAAATGTTGGTTGATCATTAAATGCACTAAAAAAAATATAGAATACTTTTAATATACATTTCAACCAAACAAAACTTTTCAAGCCTAATTTCACAATGAGCCTGGCAGTCTATATTTTGCTATAATTGTGGCAGCTGAGCAGTACAGAACTTTGGAGAACTAACAGGGTGAGAAGGCATGAATTCAAACCTACGATTGTAACAGTGATTTCACACTTGATCTTGGAACTGTCGGTGGTGGTGGGGCGGGGGGGGGGGAGGAGGGCAAGAGTGGCCAATGGAGTTAAAACGCTTCCCCGCATATATGAAAGCAACAAATAATGCTCTTGTTGACCATCTTAAAAATCATGAGAAGCTGTCCCATCTGCTCCCAGACTGAGAATGATATTCCAGATGCCTGGACCTAAATTGGATATATAAATCTTCAATCATAAGAGCATATGAAAGTTTGGAATAAGAAGACTATTCAGATCATTAATTTAACTCCTTCGACAGTCCATGACTACCTCAATAATGAATACTTTCCTCCCCCCACACAACATCTTTATACTGATGTTTTAACACTCATAAGAATCAATCACATTTAATTTTTAAGTTTAAAATAATAATAAACTTACCTCAGTTCAATCTCTATAAACAAAACATTTAATATTTTGTTGAACAATATACTTATATTAAACCAAAATGATTCCAGCTTTTGGTCTAATTTCCAAAACATGACATCAAATTACTGTCACACGATCAGCTATATTTAGTCTACCAAAATATCATACAATCCTGGGTCAATGTCATTTCCACCACAAAATGGTTAAGGAACAAATAGACTTGATGGGCTCAAAGGCCATTTCCTAGTCCATGTTTTGTTGGCCAATGCATGGCCAATTAGCAAAAATAGTTGTGCTGTGGCTCCTTATTCACGCATAGCCTATCTTCATTCATGTTTCATTGGAAATATCCAAAACTCTAAACCATATATTTGTGCAGAACATTTCCATGCGTTTTGGATTTTCTATACGACACAAAAATATAAAGTTGGGCAATTTAATTGCAGAAAATCAGTCGCTATAACATGGAAATACTTCTACTACTCGATATCTGCCTTTACTTTTGTCTGGGAGGTGAAGAGAACAGATCTATCGATGTTCCTCGTTTTGATAGCTCACACCATGAAAACATGAATCACAGTTCCACACCTTTAAAAGGATTTTTTTTAATTCTTTCTCGGGATGTGGGCATTGCTGGGCAAGGCCAGCATTTATTGCCCATCCCTAATTGCCCTCGAGAAGGTGGTGGTGAGCCTCCTTCTTAGACCGCTGCAGTCCGTGTGGTGAAGGAATTCCGATAGTACTGTTAGGGAGTTCCAGGATTTTGATCCAGAGACTTTGAAGGAATGGCGATATATTTCCAAGTCAGGATGCTGTGTAACTAACAGGGGACCTTGCAGGTGGTGGTGTTTCCATGCGCCTGCTGCCCTTGTCCTTCTAGGTGGTTGTTATGTATGTAAACATTGTAACTGTGTAAGACTTGCCACCAGAGGGCACAACTGTTGGAGGCCCAAGGGTCACCTGCACACCTTGTGCAAGGGAGTATAAAAGGTTGTCTGCCATGCTGCTTAGGCACTCTGGAGATGTATTAAAGAGACTAAGGTCACATCAGTTTTAGCTCACAGTACTCAGTCTTGTGGAGTTCTTCCATACTTAACAATTGGCGACGAGTAACAGATTACGAACTTTCACGCGGTCATGGCTGCTGTTGGTATTTTAAAGAGATTTGTAGAGGGTGATGATAGGGAAGCCTTCGTTCAGGGTCTCGACCAGTACTTCGTGGCCAACGAGCTGGATGGGGACGATAAAGCGATCAAGCGCAGGGCGATTCTCCTCACCATGTGCGGGTCCACAATATACGGCCTCATCAAGAATCTGCTAGCATCGGAGAAACCAGCGGAGAAGACATATACAGAATTGTGTATGCTGGTTCGGAACCACCTCAGGCCAAAGGAGGGCGTCTTAATGGGAAGGTATCGCTTCTACACACACCACCGCTCTGAGGGCCAGGACATGGCGAGTTATGTCGCTGACCTGAGACACCTTGTGGGAACTTGCGAATTTGCTGGATTTTTGGGGGGAATGCTGCGGGACTTTTTTGTGCTTGGCATCGGCCACGAGGTCATTCTTCGCAAGCTGCTGTCCGCCGAACCCTTAGACCTGAGCAAGGCCATCACGATAGCCCAGGTATTCATATCCACGAGCGATGATACCAAACAGATATCTTCCCAGCATCGAAGCTCACCGGTAAGTACTGTGCATAAAATAATGTCGCTAGCAGGCAGAACTGCATATGGCAGGGTCTACACGTCTGCAGTTGCAAGGCCTAGGATGACTGAGAGACTGCCATCGGGCATGAATGCAAATCCATTAGCACCATGTTGGCGCTGCGGGGGTAATCATCGAGCCCATCAATGTCGATTCAAGCACAACGTGTGCAAAGGCTGCGAAACAATGGGGCACCTCCAGCGAATGTGCAAGAGTGCGACTCACCACGTGGCAGAGTCGGCAGAGGATGATCGATCCGGCGCGGATCACGCAGAACAAAGAAGAGAGACAACTCAACCCGAGGAACAAGTGTATGGGGTACACACCTTCACCACCAAGAGCTCTCTTATCATATTGAAAGTCAAATTGAACGGTATTCTGGTATCAATGGAGTAGGACACGAGGGCGAGTCAGTCAATTATGAGCCAGAAGGCTTTTGAGAAACTGTGGGGCAACAAGGCACAAAGGCATTAACTGAGCCCGATTCAGACAAAGCTGTGCACCTACACCTAGGAGCTCATACTAGTCATTGGCAGTGCGGCAGTTAAAGTATTGCACGATGGAGCTGTGCATGATTTATCACTGTGGATTGTACCAGGCGATTGCCAATGTCCTAGGGGGAGTGTTTGCGAGTGCTGTTGGGGAGGAGTTAAACTAATATGGCAGGGGGATGGGAACTAATGCAGGGAGACAGAGGGAAACAAAAAGGAGACAAAAGCAAAAGACAGAAAGGAGATGAGAAAAAGTGGAGGGCAGAGAAACCCAAGGCAAAAAACAAAAAGGGCCACTGAATATAAAGGGGCTGCAGGAGGGGTCAAAACTAAAAAACATGGTTTAAAAACGAGGATTAAAACACTCTACCTAAATGCACGCAGTATTCGAAATAAAGTAAATGAGTTGACGGCACAAATCATTACAAATGGGTATGATTTGGTGGCCATTACACAAACATGGTTGCAGGGTGGCCAAGACTGGGAATTAAACATACAGGGGTATCTGACGATTCAGAAAGATAGACAAGAAGGGAAAGGAGGTGGGGTAGCTCGGTTAATAAAGGATGATATCAGGGCAATTGTGAGAGACGATATTGGCTCTAATGAACAAAATGTTGAATCATTGTGGGTGGAGATTAGAGATAGTAAGGGGAAAAAGTCACTGGTGGGCGTAGTTTATAGGCCCCCAAATAATAACTTCACGGTGGGGCGGGCAATAATCAAGGGAATGATGGAGGCATGTGAAAAAGGAACAGCAGTAGTCATGGGGGATTTTAACCTACATATCGATTGGTCAACTCAAATCGCACGGGGTAGCCTGGAGGAGGAATTCATAGAATGCATACGGGATTGTTTCTTACAACAGTATGTAACAGAACCTATAAGGGAGCAAGCTATCTTAGATCTGGTCCTGTGTAATGAGACAGGAATAATAAACGATCTCCTAGTAAAAGATCCTCTCGGAATGAGTGATCACAGTATGGTTGAATTTGTAATACAGATTGAGGGTGAGGAAGTTGTGTCAGAAACGAGCGTACTATGCTTAAACAAAGGGGACTACAGTGGGATGAGGGCAGAGTTGGCTAAAGTAGACTGGAAACAAGGACTAAACGGTGGCACAATTGAGGAACAGTGGAGGACTTTTAAGGAGCTCTTTCATAGTGCGCAACAAAAATATATTCCAGTGAAAAAGAAGGGCAGTAAGAGAAGGGATAACCAGCCATGGATAACCAAGGAAATAAAGGAGAGTATCAAATCAAAGACCAATGCGTATAAGGTGGCCAAGGTTAGTGGGAAACTAGAGGATTGGAAAAATTTTAAACAACAGCAAAGAATGACTAAAAAAGCAATAAAGAAAGGAAAGATAGATTACGAAGGTAAACTTGCGCAAAACATAAAAACAGATAGTAAAAGCTTTTACAGATATATAAAACGGAAAAGAGTGACTAAAGTAAATGTTGGTCCCTTAGAAGATGAGAAGGGGGATTTAATAATGGGAAATGTGGAAATGGCTGAGACCTTAAACAATTATTTTGCTTCAGTCTTCAGAGTGGAAGACACAAAAACCATGCCAAAAATTGCTGGTAACAGGAATGTGGGAATGGAGGACCTTGAGACAATCACTATCACTAGGGGGGTAGTGCTGGACAGACTAATGGGACTCAAGGTAGACAAGTCCCCTGGTCCTGACGAAATACATCCCAGTGTATTAAAAGAGATGGCGGAAGTTATAGCAGATGCATTCGTTATAATCTACCAAAATTCTCTGGATTCTGGGGAGGTACCAGCGGATTGGAAAACAGCTAATGTAAGGCCTCTGTTTAAAAAAGGGGGGCAGACAAAAGGCAGGTAACTATAGGCCGGTTAGTTTAACATCTGTAGTGGGGAAAATGCTTGAAACTATCATTAAGGAAGAAATAGCAGGACATCTAGATAGGAATAGTGCAATCAAGCAGACGCAGCATGGATTCATGAAGGGGAAATCATGTTTAACTAATTTACTGGAATTCTTTGAGGATATAACAAGCATGGTGGTTAGAGATGTACCGATGGATGTGGTGTATTTAGATTTCCAAAAGGCATTCGATAAGGTGCCACACGAAAGGTTACTGCAGACGATAAAGGTACGCGGTGTCAGAGGAAATGTATTAGCATGGATAGAGAATTGGCTGGCTAACAGAAAGCAGAGAGTCGGGATGAATGGGTCCTTTTCGGGTTGGAAATCGGTGGTTAGTGGTGTGGAGGGGACAGAGTGTAACAAAATTTGCAGATGACACAAAGATTAGTGGGAAAGCGGGTTGTGTAGAGGACACAGAGAGGCTGCAAAGAGATTTAGATAGGTTAAGCGAATGGGCTAAGGTTTGGCAGATGGAATACAATGTCGGAAAGTGTGAGGTCATCCACCTTGGGAAAAAAAACAGTAAAAGGGAATATTATTTGAATGGGGAGAAATTACAACATGCTGAGGTGCAGAGGGACTTGGGGGTCCTTGTGCATGAAACTCTTTTGGATCCTTGTGCATGAATCCCAAAATGTTAGTTTGCAGGTGCAGCAGGTAATCAGGAATGCGAATGGAATGTTGACCTTCATTGCGAGAGGGATGCAGTACAAAAGCAGGGAGGTCCTGCTGCAACTGTATAGGGTATTGGTAAGGCCGCACCTGGAGTACTGCGTGCAGTTTTGGTCACCTTACTTAAGGAAAGATATACTGGCTTTGGAGGGGGTACAAAGACGATTCACTAGGCTGATTCCGGAGATGAGGGGGTTACCTTATGATGATAGATTGAGTAGACTGGGTCTTTACTTGTTGGAGTTCAGAAGGATGAGGGGTGATCTTATAGAAACATTTAAAATCATGAACGGGATAGACAAGATAGAGCAGAGAGGTTGTTTCCACTGGTAGGGGAGACTAGAACTAGGGGGCACAGCCTCAAAATACGGAGGAGCCAATTTAAAACCGAGTTAAGAAGGAATTTCTTCTCCCAGAGGGTTGTGAATCTGTGGAATTCTCTGCCCAAGGAAGCAGTTGAGGCTAGCTCATTGAATGTATTTAAGTCACAGATAGATAGATTTTTAACCAATAAGGGAATTAAGAGTTATGGGGAGAGGGCGGGTAAGTGGAGCTGAGTCCACGGCCAGATCAGCCATGATCTTATTGAATGGCGGAGCAGGCTCGAGGGGCTAGATGGCCTACTCCTGTTCCTAATTCTTATGCTCTTATGTTCTAATGCTATTCGGCAGAAGCTGGCTGGGAAAGATTCGATGGAACTGAGACAACAGCAAAGCACTATCTTCAGTGGATGATGCCTTGTGCGCCCAAGTGCTGAGCAGGTTTCCGTCGCTATTTGAACCAGGCATTGGCAACTTCACAGGCGCCAAGGTGCAGGTCCATCTAGTCGCCGATGCAAGGCCCATTCATCACAAGGCTCGAGTGGTTCCATATATAATAAGGGAGAAAGTTAAGATCGAACTGGACTGACTTCAACGAGAGGGAATCATATCGCCAGTCAAGTTCAACGAGTGGGCCAGTCCGATTGTTCCGGTGTTGAAAAGTGATGGCACGGTCAGAATCTGCGGAGACTACAAGATAACGATCAACTGAGTCTCGTTACAAGACCAGTACCTGCTACCCAAGGTGGATGACCTGTTCGCAACGTTAGCGGGGGCGGGAAGTCGTTCACCAAGTTGGACCTAACCTCCGCCTACATGACACGGGAGCTGGCTGAATCTTTGGAAAGATTGACGTGCATCAACACGCACAAAGGACTGTTTATATACCACAGGTGCCCTTTTGGGATTCACTCGGCTGCTGCCAGCTTCCAGAGGAATATGAAGAGTCTGCTGAAATCGGTTCCATGCACCGTTGTGTTTCAAGACGTCATCCTGATCACCAGTCGTGACACCACCAAACACCTGCACAACCTGGAAGAGGTTCTAAGTCGACTAGACAGAGTGGGACTCAGGCTGAAACACTTCAAGTGTGTTTTCTTGGCGCCAGAGGTCGAATTTTGGGGGAGAAAGATTGCGGCAGACGGCATCAGACCCACGGACTCAAAGACAGAGGCCATCAAGAATGCACCCAGACCACAGAATGTGACGGAGCTGCGTTCGTTCCTGGGACTCCTCAACTATTTTGGTAACTTTCTACCCAGGTTAAGCACTTTATTGGAACCATTGCACATGTTGCTATGCAAGGGTGATGACTGGGTTTGGGGTAAATCTCAAGAGAGACAGCCTTTAAGAAGGCCAGAAACCTACTTTGTTCTAATAAGTTACTTGTACTGTATGACAATTAGTGCTAGCTTGTGATGCATCTTAGTGCGGGGTCGGCTGTGTGTTACAGCAAACCAATGTATCGGGCAAACTTCAACCAGTTGCAGACGCATCTAGAAGTCTGTCTAAGGCTGAAAGAGCCTACAGTATGGTCAAGAAAGAGGCGTTAGCATGTGTATATGGGATAAAGAAAATGCACCAATACCTATTTGGACTTCAGTTTGAGCTTGAAACCGACCACAAACCGCTCATTTCTATGTTTTCAGAAAGCAAAGTTATAAACACCAATGCTTCGTCCCGCATCCAAAGTTGGGCACTATCATTGTCCGCCTATGACTATGTTATCTGCCACAGACCAGGCACGGAGAACTGTGCTGATGCCCTCAGTCGGCTACCATTGCCCACTGCCGGGGTCGAAATGGTGCAGCCCATAGACTTGCTTCTGGTCATGAATGCTTTTGAGAACGCGAGGTCACTCAGTCACTGCTCGCCAGATCACGACCTGAACCAGCCAGGTTCCTGTGCTATCACTTGTAAAAAGTTGCGTCCTCAATGGGAGCTGGTCGGCCATTCCCGGAGAAATACAAGATGAATTGAAGCCATTTCACCGACGCAAAGATGAAATGTCCATCCAGTCGGATTGTCTCTTATGGGGTAATCGCGTGGTTTTGCAAAAAAAAGGCAGGGAAACGTTTATACACAACCTACACAATACCCACCCAGGCATAGTCATGAGGAAGGCTATAGCCAGGTCGCATGTTTAGTGGCCCGGCATTGACTCGGACTTAGTCATGCGTACACCAGTGCAACACGTGCTCACAATCGAGCAATGCACCAAGGGAGATTCCATTGAATCTGTGGTCATGGCCCTCCAAACCGTGGTCCAGGATCCACGTAGATTTTGCCGGCCCCTTTCTCGGAAAGATGTTTTTAGTTGTAGTGGATACTTACTCTAAATGGATTGAATGCGTAATCATGTCATCCAGCACATCCACTGCCACCATTGAAAGCCTCCGGGCTATGTTCACCACCCATGGCTTGCCCGACGTCCTTGTCAGTGACAATAGACCGTTTTTCACCAGCTCGGAATTCAACGAGTTTATGACGCGCAATGGTATCAAGCATGTCAGGTCTGCCCTGTTTAAGCCTGCATCCAATGGTCAAGCGGAACGGGCAGTCCAAACTATCAAGCAGAGCTTGAAACGCATGATGGAAGGCTCCTTGCAGACCCGCTTATCTCGGGTTCTGCTCAGCTACCGGATGCGACCCCACTCGCTCACTGGGGTTCCAGAATTGTTAATGAAGAGAGCATTCAAAACCGGGCTCTCCCGAGTCCACCCGGATCGAAATGATCATGTGAAAACCCAGCGTCACTGGCAAAATATGTACCACGATCGTGTGGCTGTATAGTGTGACATTGATGTTAACGATCCTGTGTTTGTCTTTAATTACGGTCATGATACTAAATGGGTCGCTTGCACTGTCTTGGCCAAGGAGGAGAATAGAGTGTTTTTATAGTCAAACTAATGAATGGACAAACATGCAGAAAGCATTTGGATCAGACTAAACTGTGGTTCACCGGCAACCAGGAACAACCTGAAGAGGACATCAACATCATCAATCCACCAACACACACCCAACCAGCAATCGACCTCGCTGTCAATCACGAGGATGAACCCATCATTCCCAACAGTCCTGTCAGACCAGCCGCGCCGCAGTGCAGCAATGGTCCAACCAACTCACCCATGCCAGAGTTTGCACTCAGACGATTAACCAGGGAGTGTAGGGCCCCGGATCGTCTCAACTTGTAAATAATTTGTATCAAAGGCTTTGTGGGGGGGGGGGGGGGGGTTAGTGATTTTATGTATGTAAACATTGTAACTGTGTAAGACTTGACACCAGAGGGCGCAACTGTTAGAGGCCCAAGGGTCACCTGAACACCTCGTGCAAGAGAGTATAAAAGGTTGTCTGCCGTGCTGCTTAGGCACTCTGGAGTTGTATTAAAGAGATTAAGATCACGGTACTCAGTCTTGTGGAGTTCTTCCATACTTAACAGTGGTAGAGGTTGCGGGTTTGGGAGGTGCTGCCGGAGAAGCCTTGTGGAGTTGTTGCAGTTCATCTTGCAGAAGGTACACTGCAGACACGGTGCACCAGTGGCACAGGGAGTGAATGTTGAAGGTGGTGATGGGGTGACAATCAAACGAGCTGCTTTGTCGTGGATGGTGTCAAGCTTCTTGATAGTTGTTGGAGCTGCACTCATCCAGGCAAGTGGAGAGTATTCCTGACTTGTGCCTTGTAGGTGGTGGAAAAACTGGGGAGTCAGGAGGTGAGACACTCACCGCAGAATACCCAGCCTCTGACCTGCTCTTGTAGCCACAGTATTTATGTGGCTGGTCCAGTTAAGTTTCTGGTCAATGGTGACCCCCAAGATGTTGATTTTGGGGGGTTCAGCAATGGTAATGCCGTTGAATGTCAAGTGGTTAGACTCCCGCTTGTTGGAGATAGTTATTGCCTGGCACTTTTGTAGCACGAATGTTACTTGCCACATATCAGCCCAAGCCAGATTGTCATCCAGGTCTTGCTGCATTAAGGCATGTACTGCTTCATTATCTGAGGAGTTGCAAATGGAACTAAACGCTATGCAATCATCAGCGAACATCCCACTTCTGACTTTATGTTGGAGGGAAGGTCATTGATGAAATAGCTGAAGATGGTTGGTCCTAGGACACTAGCATCTGACTATTTTTAAACGGAGCGACCATTGACAACGCAGCCGACCTGCATCATCAATGACTACTGGCACCGCATCCTATCCTGTAGCACGCTATTGATACTGTGCGATTTAAAATTAGTGCTTAGAGGTTGGGTTTAGAATAGGGAGTCAATGGTTTAGGTTAGGATTGGGAGTTCATTATTAGGGTTAGGATTGGGAGTTAATGGTTAGAGTTAGAATTAGGGATTATTAGGGTTAGGATTGGGAGTCAATGGTTAGGATTGGGAGTTCATGATTCAGGTTAGAATTGGAGTTAATGATTAGCGTTAGAATTAGGAATTATTAGGGTTAGGATTGGGAGTCAATGGTCAGAGTTAGAAACCACCATTGACAACGCTGTTGTCACTAGACGCGTGTGTTTGTAAATTCCAGGATTTAGTTCAGAAGAAACCAGCAGGATATTGTTATGTCTGTAATGTACTTATGAATGACTCCACGAGGCAATGTGTTGTACTCAAACTGTAGCGACTTTGGTCTTTTATTCATAACTCCAGAGTGAGGCACAAGCATGATGGGCAGCCTTTTATACTGGGCCCGGCATACCTATGCAGGTGACCCTCCGGTCTCCCACCGCAGTGCCCTCTGGTGGACAGCCTCTGCCACAGGTCTCCGCCAGTTGCACCCTCTAGTGGTGCCAGCATAGTTTATACACAGTGTAAACCTTATTGATAGTACATCAGGTAACAAGTCTCCATCTTATGCAACTATAGAGTGACTATATAAGAACATAAGAACAGAAGAATTAGGAACAGGAGTAGGCCATCTAGCCCCTCGAGCCTGCTCCGCCATTCAATAAGATCATGGCTGATCTGGTCGTGAACTCAGCTCCACTTACCCGCCCTCTCCCCGTAACCCTTAATTACCTTATTGGGTAAAAATCTATCTATCTTTGACTTGAAAACATTCAATGAGCTAGCCTCAACTGCTTCCTTGGGCAGAGAATTCCACAGATTCACAACCCTCTGGGAGAAGAAATTCTTTCTCAACTCGATTTTAAATTGGCTCCTCCGTATTTTGAGGCTGTGCCCCCTAGTTCTAGTCTCCCCTACCAATGGAAACAACCTCTCCGCCTCTATCTTGTCTATCCCTTTCATGATTTTAAATGTTTCTATAAGATCACCCCTCATCCTTCTGAACTCCAACGAGTAAAGACCCAGTCTACTCAATCTATCATCATAAGGTAACTCCCTCATTTCTGGAATCAGCCGAGTGAATCGTCTCTGTACCCCTTCCAAAGCTAGTATATCCTTCCTTAAGTAAGGTGACCAAAACTGCACGCAGTACTCCAGGTGCGGCCTTACCAATACCTTATACAGTTGCAGCAAGACCTCCCTGCTTTTGTACTCCATCCCTCTCGCAATGGAGGCCAACATTCCATTTGCCTTCCTGATTACCTGCTGAACCTGCAAACTAACCTTTTGGGATTGGAGATGGAGCACGCGGTGTCCACCGGTACGCTCGCGGCCTTCCGCGAGAGGTGGGCACCGGAGGGACTGGAGTGCATCATCACGCCCGGCAACCAAATTTTAATTTGATTTTACGTTTTAAAGTTTAATTTGTTTTAATTGCCGGTGTTTTTAGTGTCCCCTTCCCTTTTATAGGGGGCACTGGGGAAAAATTGTGATTTTAGTGCCCAAAAATAAAAACAAAAAAAAAACAAAAAAAAGAAAAAAAGGGCCTTGTAAATGTCTGGTGTGTCACCCAGGTCGGGTGGCACGGTTTAATGTGTTTTGTTTTGCAGATAAACTCCAAAAAGAGTTTCATGCACAAGGAGCTTACGCCGATGACGTGCTCCTCGCGGTAGAGAATCCCGCTGACCTGCGGAGGATGCGTGAGTGCCAAGAGATTTACTCGGCCGCATCCTCCGCCAGGATCAACTGGGAGAAATGTTCCGGACTCCTGGTGGGTCAGTGGCGGGTGGACTCCCTGCCGGAGGAGCTCAGGCCTTTTGCCTGGAGCACGACCCATCTCCTCTATCTGGGAGTCTACCTTAGCCCCGATGAGGGAGCCTGGCCGGCGAACTGGCAGGAGCTGGAGGCCAAGGTCGCCGCTCGCCTAGGGCGCTGGACAGGACTGCTCCGAGTGCTGTCCTACAGGGGTCGAGCGCTAGTCATAAACCAGCTGGTGGCCGCAATGTTGTGGTACCGGCTGGTCACTTTGACCCCTCCCCCTGCGTTTGTCGCCAAGATACAGAAGAGGCTGGTGGACTTCTTCTGGAACAACAGGAAGCACTGGGTCTCTGCTGCGGTCTTGAGTCTCCCGCTTGAGGAGGGCGGTCAGTCGTTGGTGTGCGTCAGCGCCCAGCTCGCGAATTTCCGTCTTCAGACCCTGCAGAGATACCTTTACGTCGAGCCCCCTCCTAGGTGGTGCGCTCTGGCGACGTATTTCTTCCGCCAGCAGCGCGACCTCAACTACGACACGCAGCTCCTGTTTGTGAACTTGGGGGGTGTCAGGACCACCCTCCGGGAGCTGCCTGTCTTTTACAGGGACCTCATCAGGGTCTGGAACAAAGTCTCCACCAAGCGCAGCTCTCCGCCGGCTGGAGTGGCGGCTGTCCTGCAGGAGCCGCTGCTCGGGAATCCGTACCTCCACGACCGAGGTTATGTGGCGGTCGGAAGAGAGGGCTGTGGCTGGTGAGGTGACCAGGGTCAGGGACCTGCTCGATGGCGGAGGAGCGGGCTGGATGGCGCCAGGCACACTGGCGCGGCGCCTAAATTCAGCCGACGTCCGCCACGCGGCCGAAGCCATCGAGTCGCTAAAAACAGCTTTGGGCCCTGACTATGTTAGGTGCATCGAGGAGGAGATCCCGTCCGAACTGACCCCCGTCCGGACGGAATTCCTCATTGGCGCCAAATCCCGGAACCTCCCTCGGGGGCCGGCGCCTCACAACTTGAGCCGCCTCGGGGAAATCCCCTCCGTGCCTTTCAGTTCCGCGCGGAGGGGTTTCCTGTACGGGCTGCTCCTGCACACTCTCAACTTTGCCATCCTCGCCGGCCGTCCGGACACGCCATGGCGTACCATTTTGCCGTCCGGAGGAGGCGGGGGTCCCCGATGGAGGGCACTCTATGCGGGAGTCCTCCCACTATTCATCGGGGACTTGGCCTGGAGGGTGGTGCACGGAGCAGTGCCGTGCAACAAATTTTTAAGCCGGTTCACGGACTCCCAGGCCGCCTGCAATTTCTGCAGTCTGGAGGAGTCCGTGTTCCATGTTTTTATTGAGTGCACGAGGTTGCAGCCCCTGTTCCATTATTTGGAGGGGCTGCTCCTGAAATTCTGGCTGCACTTCAGTCCCACTCTCCTGATCTTTGGGCACCCTGTGCAAGGGGAGCGGGTAGGTCCGAGGGCTTCCTCGTAGGACTGCTCCTGGGCACGGCCAAGGGTGCCATCAGCCGGTCCAGGCAGCGGGCGGTCGAGGGGGTCGTTCAACCTGACTGCCTGCCTCTCTTCCGCTCTTACATCCGGTCCAGGGTGTCCTTGGAGATGGAGCACACGGTGTCCACCGGTACGCTCGCGGCCTTCCGCGAGAGGTGGGCACCGGAGGGACTGGAGTGCATCATCGCGCCCGGCAACCAAATTTTAATTTGATTTTACGTTTTAAAGTTTAATTTGTTTTAATTGCCGGTGCTTTTATAGTGTCCCCCTCCCCTTTTATAGGGGGCACTGGAAAAATGTGATTTTAGCGCCCCAAAAAAAAAGAAAGAAAAACACAAAAAAAACACAAAAAAGAAAAAAAGGGCCTTGTAAATGTCTGTTGTGTCAATCAGGGCGGGTGGCACGGTTTAATGTTTTATGTTTTACAGGTAGACTCTAAAAGAGTTTCATGCACAAGGACCCCAACGTCCCTCTGCACCACAGCATGTTGTAATTTCTCTCCATTCAAATAATATTCCCTTTTACTGTTTTTTTTTCCCAAGGTGTATGACCTCACACTTTCCGACATTGTATTCCACCTGCCAAACCTTAGCCCATTCGCTTAACCTATCCAAATCTCCTTGCAGCCTCTCTGTGTCCTCTACACAACCCGCTTTCCCACTAATCTTTGTGTCATCTGCAAATTTTGTTGCACTACACTCTGTCCCCTCTTTTAGGTCATCTCTGTATATTGTAAACAGTTGTGGTTCCAGCACTGATCCCTGTGGCACACCACTAACCACTGATTTCCAACCGGAAAAGGACCCATTTATCCCGACTCTCTGCCTTCTGTTCGCCAGCCAATTCTCTATCCATGCTAATACATTTCCACTGACTCTGCGTACCTTTATCTTCTGCAGTAACCTTTTGTGTGGCACCTTATCGAATGCCTTTTGGAAATCTAAATACACCACATCCATCGGTACACCTCTATCCACCATGTTCGTTATATCCTCAAAGAATTCCAGTAAGTTAGTTAAACATGATTTCCCTTTCATGAATCCATGCTGCGTCTGCTTGATTGCACTATTCCTATCTAGATGTCCCGCTATTTCTTCCTTAATGATAGTTTCAAGCATTTTCCCCACTACAGATGTTAAACTAACCGGCCTATAGTTAGTTACCTGCCTTTTGCCTGCCCCCTTTTTTAAACAGAGGCCTTACATTAGCTGTTTTCCAATCCGCTGGTACCTCCCCAGAGTCCAGAGAATTTTGGTACATTATAACGAATGCATCTGCTATAACTTCCGCCATCTCTTTTAATACCCTGGGATGCATTTCATCAGGACCAGGGGACTTGTCCACCTTCAGTCCCATTAGTCTGTCCAGCACTACCCCCCTAGTGATAGTGATTGTCTCAAGGTCCTCCCTTCCCACATTTCTGTGGCCTGCAAATTTTGGCATGGTTTTTGTGTCTTCCACTGTGAAGACGGAAGCAAAATAATTGTTTAAGGTCTCAGCCATTTCCACATTTCCCATTATTAAATCCCCCTTTTCATCTTCTAAGGGACCAACGTTTACTTTCGTCACTCTTTTCCATTTTATATATCGGTAAAAGCTTTTACGATCTGTTTTTATGTATTGCGCAAGTTTACCTTCGTAATCTATCTTCCCTTTCTTTATTGCTTTTTTAGTCATTCTTTGCTGTTGCTTAAAATTTTCCCAATCCTCTAGTTTCCCACTAACCTTGGCCACCTTATACGCATTGGTCTTTGATTTGATACTTTCCTTTATTTCCTTGGTTATCCACGGCTGGTTATCCCTTCTCTTGCCGCCCTTCTTTTACACTGGAATATATTTTTGTTGCTCACTATGAAAGAGCTCCTTAAAAGTCCTCCACTGTTCCTCAATTGTGCCACCATTTAGTCCTTGTTTCCAGTCTACTTTAGCCAACTCTGCCCTCATCCCACTGTAGTCCCCTTTGTTTAAGCATAGTACGCTCGTTTCTGACACAACTGTTCTGACAAACAGTAGTAGTGATGTTGGGGAGGGCATCAAACATGAAATTAGGGGTGCGTGCAATAAAGGTGCAGCAGTTATAATGGGTGACTTTAATATGCACATAAATTAACCAAACTGGAAGCAATACGGTGGAGGAGGATTTCCTGGAGTGCATAAGTGATGGTTTTTTAGACCAATATGTCGAGGAACCAACTAGGGGGGAGGCCATCTTAGACTGGGTGTTGTGTAATGAGAGAGGATTAATTAGCAATCTCGTTGTGCGAGGCCCCTTGGGAAAGAGTGACCATAATATGGTGGAATTCTGCATTAGGATGGAGAATGAAACAGTTAATTCAGAGACCATGGTCCAGAACTTAAAGAAGGGTAACTTTGAAGGTATGAGGCGTGAATTGGCTAGGATAGATTGGCGAATGATACTGAAGGGGTTGATTGTGGATGGGCAATGGCAGACATTTAGAGACCGCATGGATGAACTACAACAATTGTACATTCCTGTCTGGCGTAAAAATAAAAAAGGGAAGGTGGCTCAACCGTGGCTATCAAGGGAAATCAGGGATAGTATTAAAGCCAAGGAAGTGGCATACAAATTGGCCAGAAATAGCAGCGAACCTGGGGACTGGGAGAAATTTAGAACTCAGCAGAGGAGGACAAAGGGTTTGATTAGGGCAGGGAAAATGGAGTACGAGAAGAAGCTTGCAGGGAACATTAAGACGGATTGCAAAAGTTTCTATAGATATGTAAAGAGAAAAAGGTTAGTAAAGACAAACGTAGGTCCCCTGCAGTCAGAATCAGGGGAAGTCATAACGGGGAACAAAGAAATGGCGGACCAATTGAACAAGTACTTTGGTTCGGTATTCACTGAGGAGGACACAAACAACCTTCCGGATATAAAAGGGGTCGGAGGGTCTAGTAAGGAGGAGGAACTGAGGGAAATCCTTATTAGTCGGGAAATTGTGTTGGGGAAACTGATGGGATTGAAGGCCGATAAATCCCCAGGGCCTGATGGACTGCATCCCAGAGTACTTAAGGAAGTGGCCTTGGAAATAGTGGATGCATTGACAGTTATTTTCCAACATTCCATTGACTCTGGATCAGTTCCTATGGAGTGGAGGGTAGCCAATGTAACCCCACTTTTTAAAAAAGGAGGGAGAGAGAAAACAGGGAATTATAGACCGGTCAGCCTGACATCGGTAGTGGGTAAAATGATGGAATCAATTATTAAGGATGTCATAGCAGTGCATTTGGAAAGAGGTGATATGATAGGTCCAAGTCAGCATGGATTTGTGAAAGGGAAATCATGCTTGACAAATCTTCTGGAATTTTTTGAGGATGTTTCCAGTAGAGTGGACAAGGGAGAACCAGTTGATGTGGTATATTTGGACTTTCAGAAGGCTTTCGACAAGGTCCCACACAAGAGATTAATGTGCAAAGTTAAAGCACATTGGATTGGGGGTAGTGTGCTGACATGGATTGAGAACTGGTTGTCAGACAGGAAGCAAAGAGTAGGAGTAAATGGGGACTTTTCAGAATGGCAGGCAGTGACTAGTGGGGTATCGCAAGGTTCTGTGCTGGGGCCCCAGCTGTTTACACTGTACATTAATGATTTAGACGAGGGGATTAAATGTAGTATCTCCAAATTTGCGGATGACACTAAGTTGGGTGGCAGTGTGAGCTGCGAGGAGGATGCTATGAGGCTGCAGAGCGACTTGGATAGGTTAGGTGAGTGGGCAAATGCATGGCAGATGAAGTATAATGTGGATAAATGTGAGGTTATCCACTTTGGTGGTAAAAACAGAGAGACAGACTATTATCTGAATGGTGACAGATTAGGAAAAGGGGAGGTGCAAAGAGACCTGGGTGTCATGGTACATCAGTCATTGAAGGTTGGCATGCAGGTACAGCAGGCGGTTAAGAAAGCAAAGGGCATGTTGGCCTTCATAGCGAGGGGATTTGAGTACAGGGGCAGGGAGGTGTTGCTACAGTTGCCTTGGTGAGGCCACACCTGGAGTATTGTGTACAGTTTTGGTCTCCTAACCTGAGGAAGGACATTCTTGCTATTGAGGGAGTGCAGCGAAGGTTCACCAGACTGATTCCCGGGATGGCGGAACTGACATATCAAGAAAGACTGGATCAACTGGGCTTGTATTCACTGGAGTTCAGAAGAATGAGAGGGGACCTCATAGAAACGTTTAAAATTCTGATGGGGTTAGACAGGTTAGGTGCAGGAAGAATGTTCCCAATGTTGGGGAAGTCCAGAATCAGGGGTCACAGTCTAAGGATAAGAGGTAAGCCATTTAGGACCGAGATGAGGAGGAACTTCTTCACCCAGAGAGTGGTGAACCTGTGGAATTCTCTACCACAGAAAGTTGTTGAGGCCAGTTCACTGAATATATTCAAAAAGGAGTTAGATGAAGTCCTTACTACTAGGGGAATCAAGGGGTATGGTGAGAAAGCAGGAATGGGGTACTGAAGTGCATGTTCAGCCATGAACTTATTGAATGCCGGTGCAGGCTAGAAGGGCCGAATGGCCTACTCCTGCACCTATTTTCTATGTTTCTATGTTTCCTCATCCTCAATCTGTATTACAAATTCAACCATATTGTGATCACTCATTCCGAGAGGATCTTTTACGAGGAGATCGTTTATTTTTCCTGTCTCATTACACAGGGACTATGTCTATAGTCTGCATATATAACAGAAATAATTGCTTTCTTTGTTTTTACTCTCAATACTTTTGACATTTTGAAGTGTGAAGGAGGAGCAGGGGACACCAGACTTTTAGACTGATATTGATCCTACTTGAAACTTTTCCAGGGCTGTTAACTTGGCAAAATGCTAATACTGAGTGAGACAGGTGATCAAAAAGAGTGACACCGATCGCCAATCCATTCAAATATACGCAGCTACCTTTATTTGCAGAAGCGAGTTACATCAAAATAGGTTCTATGTTTAAAGTAAAAAGACTGAGACTTGATGTTGATGCTTCTTGATATCCGCTGCAACAACTTAACACCTACATAAACAGCAACAATTTACCTGCAATAACTGAACAAGCCGGAGATTTTAATTTCAGGCAAAATTTTTTAAAAAACACGCCTATAAGATGTATAATGACATTGATATGATGATACATGACAAACATTGGCGCTGTTTACCTGCAACATCTGAAATACTCCGTGTTTCTCCGCGTAAACACCGAGCTCCGGGGAAATCCGCAACGGCTTCTTGCTTGCGTCCATTTCTTTCAAGATTAAAAATAATAATAAAACTATAGACGTGGGGACGACACCCTTTCAATTAAGGGGCTCACTAAGGCCGCTCACTGCCACCTGCTAGGTTTTCTTCTGCGCCTAAACGCCGAGCGCGCGCTTGGCGTAGGCCGCGTTACCAGGGCAACCAGGCAAAGTTCAAACAGATCGGGCGGTTGTTGAACAGAGTTGACAGCGACACCGACAACCGTCGCAGCGAATCCAAAGGGTAAAACAATAATTCCCCAACCTATTTATTTAGTGATTTTGAAGTGTTTCTGCTTCTGATCGAGCATGTTATACGGTGCGCAAAACTGATTCGGCGTTCCCGTTGCTCTGCAGACCGAGATGTTGTGACTGGAGTCCTCCAGCTGACCTGTGGAGTTTCTTCCAAAAAAATAATGCATATAATATACAAATATTTGCTAACTGCACCATAGCTCTCTTCAACTTGCAAATCTCCCTTCAATGACCCGCCTCCGAGTCGCCATTTTTAGAGTTTGAGAGCATCCAACTTTTCGGAGATGCTTTTAACCGGTAGCAGAGTTTTCTTCAATGAAAGGGACACGGTTAACATATCATTTCAATTAAGAGAATTGAGAGGTAACATATTTTGTAAAGAGTTTAGTAAAGAAGCCCGCAATGGATCAGAACACCTTCTGGGGTGGGCACTCCTAATTTTGTTGGAGCAAATTCTGGTGCAAAATGTTTTCTCATGTTTTTCAGCCTTTCTCTTGCTCTCCCTCACCCTTTTCTCTTGCTCCTCCTGATTCCGTGCCAATCTTTACTACAGCTCCCTGTTTGAAACAACTAATCAACCCTTTCTACCCTTGCCACAGCACCAAAACTGTCCTAACCAAAGCCACAGGAAGAGGGAAAACCTTTTTTTTGTAATTTAGTTTCAATTTTATACAAACCATTGATTTTGGAAGAATGAGACAGAAGGAAATACATCTAACTAAAATCTCTTCGATGCATTCTGGCAAATTTCCCTGAAATCATAATTCAACATTGAGAACATTTCAAATTTCATACTTTTACCATTGATTCCTTTACTCTCCCTGACTCTTAGAAGAAGCAGACTGCTCGCAACCTGAACATTCTGTTTGACTCGAGCTGAGATTTTGACCCCATATCCTCTCTATCACAATGACTGCCTACTTCCATCTCCATAAAATCATACACCTCCATCTGTACCTCAGTCTACCGGCTGCTGAAATCCTCACCTATGTCTTTATTATCTGCAGACTCAACTATTCCCACGCTCGCCTGGTTGGCCCCCCATCATCCACGCTGTGTAAACTTCAGTTCTTCCAAAACTCTACTGCCCACATACTATCCTATACCAAGTTCCGCTTACCCATCACCCCTGTCCTCGCTGAACTACATTGTCTCCCAGGCCCCAACACTTTAGATTCAAAATTCTCATCCTCATGTTTAAATCCTTTCATGGCCTCACCCCTCCCTATCTCTGTTACTTCCTCCAACCCTATATCCTCCTCCTGACCACTCCATTCCTCTGGCCTCTTGCCCATCGATCTCTCCCTTTGCCTTTCCATTGGCAGCCGTGCTTTCAGCCGCTTGGGTCCCTGACTCTGGAATTCCTCTCTAAACCTCTACACTTCTCTGCCTCCCTCTCATCCTTCCAGATTCCCCTTAACTCCCACCATTGACTAAGCTTTTAATCATCTAATATCTTATTCTTTGACTTAAAAAAACTACGCTTCTATGAATCACTTTGGGACATATTTCCACATTAAAGGGTCTATTTAGATTGTGGTTATTATTTTCTTGGTCCAAAACCAATTATTCTTTATAGATGCATAGAATTTGAAACAATGATAGTTAACACAGTGTCCTGTTTTTCTCTGTCTTTCTGCCGTACAATGATTAGCTTTTTATAGGCAAAATGGAATTGAATTTTAAAAGCTTTTAAGGAAAGCACTTTAAGGACTAATTAAGGGTCGGCTTTGCTTTGTTCATACTTTACGATCAAAAATATTTGAATTAATGCAGCTATGTGGATAAAGAAAAACAAGGAAAGGCAATTTTAGAACCTCCTTCTAGGCCAAAACTGCGTCAAAAGTGTGTCCTGGCCAGCATTTATCCTAACCAACACCACTGTTTGTTTGTGGGACCTTGGTGAGCTCATATTGGCAGCCACATTTACCTATATTATTACACCAGTGACTACACTTCAAAAGCTGTGAAGCATTTGGACATGTTTATTTGCACTACAAAATGCTCTGATTGGCTCTCCATGATCACATGACCTGATTGCTGATTGGCCCCCTTGGAGGATGACAGTTTCTCTGGAATGTGTACTTAGAACTGCCCAGCCCAAGTTCTCAGTGATGCAAAGTGTAATTCGAGCCATTCTGACTGCCGTCTCCAGACAGGATAAAGCACCCCCAGCCCAAGTTCCTGCCCCATCCTAGCCCAAGTTCCTGACACTCCCAATCCAAGTTCATGCCCCCCTCAGCCGAAGTTCCTGCCACATCCTAGCCCAAGTTCATGCCCCCCCCAGCCCAAGTTCATGCTCCCCCAGCCAAAGTTCCTGCCCCATCCTAGTCCAAGTTCCTGCCCCATCCTAGCCCAAGTTCTTGCCCCATCCCAGCCCAAATTCCTGCCCCATCCCAGCCCAAGTTCCTGATCTCCCCAATCCAAGTTCCTGAACTTAGCACCACCCCCCGCCCCGCCCCTGCCACACCACACCATAGATGGGGCATTGTGTGTGGGTCATAGATTGTTGACAGGTTTATTGGGTATGAAGTGAATAATGACACACGCACCAAGCTTTCTGAGAAATCGGATGTGGGTGTAAAGGGGGTGGGGTTGGAAGATCGTGATCCATCTTCCCTGAGTTCCCTCTCTCCCCTCTGATCCCCTCTCCCACGTCTCTCTCTCTCTCCCTCCCCCCCCCCCACCCAGTCTCGCTCTCTCTCTCCCACCTGATGTTTTCTCTCCCACAGAAGGCCACGAAAATGTTTGTGTAGATAATCACAGTGATATTCTAGGTAAAATTCCTGAAGCTAATCCATAGCTAGACATACGCGGCACAACTCCAGCTCACAGTACATGCCCGACTTGCGGTGTCGGGTTCGAGGAGTCTGAGCATGCATGGGAGAACAGAGGTGGAGTTCAGGGGACAGTGGTGCGCATGCGTAGGCGTCGGGGGAGGGATCCAGGGCGCGCAGGCGCAGAGGGACGCTCAAAGAGTGCAAATAATCACTCTGGAAGCATTTTAGACAGATGGAGATGCAGAGAGGATGTTTCCACTGATGGGGAGACTAGAACTAGGGGACATGACCTTAGAATAAGGGGCCGCCCATTTAAAACTGAGATGAGGAGAAATTTCTTCTCTCAGAGTGGTGTAAATCTGTGGAAGCTGGGACATTGGATAAATTTAAGACAGAAATAGACAGTTTCTTAAACGATAAGGGGATAAGGGGTTATGGGGAGCAGATGGGGAAGTGGAGCTGAGTCCATGATCAGAACAGCCAAGATCTTATTGATTGGTGGAGCAGGTTCGAGGGGCTGTATGGCCTACTCCTGTTCCTATTTCTTATGTTCTTATGTTCTTATGAAAGGCCCTACGTAAATGCAAGTTCTTTCTTTCAGATGGAAACTATCAACCCTGCCACAGTGTTGCCAAGCTCCAGGACACCCACACCAGTTCTGCAAAATCCTAGATGCCTTCCTCCAGCCTAGTACATGTTGCCTAAGGTCTTGCTTTGTATCATAAATGTTTTAAAAGAAAAGATGTAAAAGTAGGTGCATAAGTAAAGGAACATAGAATAATCAAGGCCACTTATTTACAGTTTTCACAGAAAGTTGGACAGAATTGTGAAATTCAGTACCAAAAATCCCAGCATATCATGTGATTAAAATGTAGTTTCACTTATTCAGTCACGAAAAATCAGTAATCCTGATAATATGTTGTGTATTATATTGCGTAACATTCCTATTGCTTTAAAACACCATATCCTCTGACTCACCACAAGCAACACCACAGGGCTTCTACTAGTGATGTTGTAAAAATGGTGTGTCTAGCATGCACTTGCTGTCTGTCACATGTTAGGTGTCACGCACAACCAATTAACTTAAGGAGCTGGACTTTAAAACAAAAAATCCAATCTAACCTCTAATTGACATAACATCAAGGAAAGACCCCAATTTTAACTCCAGTTGAATATCCCGCTCTGGCCTGAGTTAAAATTACAGTCGGGGCTCAATGATGTCATTGGGCCACCACATGCATATGTAAAGAAGGACCCTGTTGGCTCCGGGCACGTGTCCTTGCTGCCTGCTCAGGAGAGCAGGTTAAAATTCCAGATGTTGCGATTATGGCAGCTTTCGGACAGGTAGGAACCAGGGCAATTTTAACTGCCCTCCGCCAGATAGCTGCTGAGCGAGTAGGATTAAATTCACCCCCAATATCTCTGGACAACAGTCCTAGGATGTTAAGCTCTTTTTTCTTCTACCTGTTACTGCAGTGGGAGGGGTTCGCTGCCTACATTCATCAGAGACTTAGTTAAAAGGCTCTGGATGGAATTGCTAAGATTTTGAATTTTTGCAGTGTACCCAATAAAGAGTGTTGGAAGAAACCAGAATTGTTAAAGTTAGCATACCTTGATCTTTACCTGTTGTTCTCCCCTCCCTCTTGTTTTGACAAGCCCTACACAGGTGCTTTCTTGCATTTTGTCAGTTCTGATAAAGCGTTCCTCCCAAAATATTAAAGTCTTTTCTCTTCATAAATTCTGATGTACCCCATGTGCATATCCTGCATTTTCTATCTCTGCAGCAAATTAACACTTAACCCACTGCAGGATTCTGTTGTATACAAATTGATTTTCATTAGGCTAAAGATTAGTTGGGAGAAATACCTTTAAAAAAAATATATAATTCTGCAACATATTAGAAAACAAAGCAAATCAAACACAGTGAAAATGTCATCTGGCCCCACACGATGGTGCTGTTGAGCTCTCTAACACTTACTGAGAGCTTGTGGGAATAACATAATCAAGAATAAATGTAACTCTGTGTACAAAGAAGACGTGGCAAAATAAGGTGATGAATGGAAAGAATATTTATCTAATTATATATTGAAAATAGTGGGGCAGAAGGAAGTTGAAAGTAGATGTTATTAAATATTTTTGCAGAACATTAATTCACTGTAAAAAATATTACGGGATATTTTTGGAATTTTATGGATAAACATGCCCAAGAATTTAAATCAGCAAAGAAACATTTTGGTTTATGAATAGAATGTGCGTGAGTGAGCAAGAAACGGATACAGCAGTAAAACATATTGCTTCTTTCATGGTATAATGCTCCTGATATTTATTTGAGCAAAGCCGCAGACAACCTGCTAAGATATATGAAAAACAGTGCATCTAATGCATGTCAAACATGGGCATCACACTTTTCTATATGCAAATTTTGTGTCCATTAAAGATATATTAAAAAGAGAGAAAGAAGCCTATTGTTTGCATTCTACGCAGAAGCTCCCCCAAGCCACAGAAAGTATTGACACAAGAGGCAGACTGTTTATAGTGCCTAATTTATTTTAGCAATCATGCTTTTTTGATAAAAGCAAGTCTGGCTCCTAATTGATATGAGCAATGTGTTCCAAAGTATAGAGCACAAATTTGGGGGGGAAATTTGCAGGATAGGACAGGGGAGTGGGACTAATTGGATGGCTCAAAGAGGCACAATGGGCTCAATTGGCCTCCTTCTGTGCTGTATCATTCTATGATTCTATGAATCTATCTTGTAGTCTTAAAGAGACACACCCCTGAGCTTTAGCATCAGAATAATGCATTTTACATTATGATGTAGTGGGACGGTCTCTTCTTCTCACATCTCGAGGAGAAAAAAGGAAGAGAGGTTAGCATGATTTCCTGTGGAATTCATGTAGGAATTACATTCTTGTTTCATAATATGTTTCATTGACAGTTAATGCTGGGTAATATAAAATGCGAGGGAAGAGAATTAGAAAGATACAATGAACTCATAGGAATAGGAGTCGGCCATTCAGGCCCTCCGATCCTGTTCCACCATTCAATTCGATTAAGGCTGTACCATTTATCCGCCTTTGATCCATTTCCATTGGTACCCATACCTAACAAAAACCTATGAATTTCAGTCTTGAAAATTTCAATTGACACAGCATCCATAGTCTTTTGAGGGAGTGAAGTTCATATTTCCACTGCCTTTTGTATGGAAAAGGTGCTTCCTAATTTCACCCCTGAAAGGTCTAGCTTTAATTTTAAGATAGCGCCCCCCTATTCTAGATTTCCCCCAACAGAGGAAATAGTTTCTCTGTATCTACCCTATCGAAGCCTTTTGTCCTTTTAAACGCCTTGATTAGATCATTCCATAACTTTCCAAACTCAAGGGAATACAAGCCAAGTTTCTGCAATGTGTCCATAATTTAACCCTTTAAGCTCCAGGATAATTCGGGTGAATTTGTGCTGTACCTTCTCCAAGGCCAATACATTCTTCCTGAGGTGCAGTGGCCAAAACTGAATGCAGTGCTCCAGATAGGAAGTTGGAATGGGGCTTGGGGGTGTTGAACAATAGACAACAAGGCTCCTAATTCTTATGTTATGATGTGTTACCTAATGGGCACCTATGGTAAGCAATTCAAGCATTTTGACCCAGTGCAAGGGGGGAGGTCATTTGGAGTGGCAGACAATCAGATAGGTTTCCTTCACTAATCACTATGCAGTGACTCCTGCTGTAAATTGTGCATGTGGACATTGGTTGAGGACATGATAGAACTCAGCTGTGATCATCTTCATGGTGGAATACATGTAAAGAATGTCCACTTGCACGGCTGTTGCTGCCCAAGTCAGTACTTACCCTGTTGAAAGTTAGCATTTCAAGAGAAAAAGAGAAAAAACTTTAATAACAAAGAAGCTACAATCTTAATATATAATATTGTTTTTTAAATTTATTTTATGGTTAAGAGCACTGATTAATACTGGTGTGCTCAGCATTTAGTGTTATATGTTTCATGTCATACGCCTTGCTTGTCTTGTCATAAATATAAAGAAGGTGGCCAGTCATTATTTTCCCACCTACTCAGTGATTATTTTGTCATCTTTTCCCACCTACTCAGTGATCACATATAAAGAGTACTTTTTCCCAATAGATGTATTAATTTATAGGTATTGTTGGGAAGGAAACATGATGTTATGAGGCCTGGCCTGTTGAGACGGATGCTGTACATGACCTGATGTCTGCAGTTTTAATTAATTTGTGGCACTATATTGTGACCTTAGAAAAATAATTACAGAGCATGCACACTATAACTAAGTCCTGAGAAGATCATGTATTTTCCTTTATAATTGGCTTCCTGCTGAACTTATATATTGATATTGCTACTGCAGGAGTTCAACATATAAAGGTAATAACTAACTAATCATCCCTGAAGGGTGGATGGTTAGTACAGTATTATCAAAATGGTGAGTTTCAAAAACCTTTGAACTCAACAGGGGTCATTTTTCACTTCACCACCTGGGTTGTAACCTGGCTGACCAGACTCACTCCCCACCCTTATAGAACCCATCCTATTCTCCATGCCATTGATACCCCCAATGCTGCTAATTGTAGCATGTCTCTATACCAACATGCTTAAAACTTGAATGTAGTAATTTTTGAGAGTTGGACACTAGATCATTCCTATAGTACACAGACATGTACAGGATAGAAAAGACCATTTTGGTCCATCTGACTGGCCTCAGAGTTCCAGCATAGACTACAAAGTTCGCAACTTGCACCCTTCAATTGATTGTCTCTCCAAAGCCTGTCCAACTCCCTTTTAAAATTATTGATGCTATCAACCTCTCTAGCATCCCTAAGGCACTCATTCCAAACATTCATAACCTTCTGTGTGAAATAATTTGATATGTCCATTCATCTTCCCTTTTCTGAACTTGATCCCATTCCCCTTTGTTATCATTCTCAGGACCACTGTAAACAATTTCTCAGGGTTCAAGTGATGTTAGGCTATATAACAGTGACTGCATTTCAAAGCAATTTATTGCATGTAACTGCCTCAGAGCATTTCTGAGAGATGTGGCAAGACAGTATATAAGTGAAAAATCCTTTTTAGTAAAAATTCCACATGTGTTTTCATGGTTTATGATGTCATCTAGAGGCCAAGACTAAACTAGTCTTGTTTCTTCTAACCATCTATGATACTATAAATGATTTTAAATTGGGGTTAGGATGGCATTAATAAACCATTTATTCTCATGGGTTTGTGATGTAATCTGAGCCCTAACTTTGGCTATAAAGTCAGAAGCTAGAGTGGAGGGATTTGAGCAAGGAGTTTTCGGAGAGCTGGGCACAGAGATAGGAAACAACTACACATTTCATACCTTAGAAAGGGAGCTGTAGAGGCTCAACAGTTGGAGCGGATGGATAGGCCGAGGGTAGGTTTTTTTGAGGAGTGAGATGATGATGGTGGTTTTTAAGGAAAGAGGAATGGTGCCTGTGCAGAGAAAACTAAGATCCAGGAAGTGGAGTCGAGGTCAGGATTTGAGTGGAAAGATAGAGTTTCACAAACAAAATAAGCTTGGCGAGAGCAAGGGGAAAGATGGCACAAAGACAGGGGTTCAGAGGAGGCAACTACATGAATGATCTTGGAGACAAAAATGTCCAATGAGCTCCTGGTATGTGGTGTTTGATGAGAAGGTGGGGCAGGAGATTGCAGTGATCAAGTAGTCAGAGATACCCTTGTTAGAGATCAGGGGGACGACATTGCCCCTCGCTCAGACTGGGGGCGTAAATCTTCTGGGGCCTGGACTTTTATCGCCCGATTAAAATTGGATTAAAGGGGAGGGCCGCTGCGCACTCTGCATGGCCCTTTGGTGGTTGCCACTGGGCCACCAGAAACGCGTGAAACACCCAAGATGGAGTGCTGGGCTGCACGATGGTGGCCCAATACATGTCGGGCCGACCAACAAAGATGGCAGCCCGGAGAGCTGCAGACCTCCCCTTTAAACAGTGATTCGGGAACGGGTGTCTGCCCGCAAAGCTGCCGTTGACATCTGCCCGCGCCAGCCCAAAGGCCTGCAGGGCAATTTCCCCCATGGGACATTAAGGGGTCAGCGCAGGACAAAGTTGGAATGGGGCTTGAGGGTGTGGAACAATAGGCAACAAGGATTTTATATAATAGGTGTAAGGATCAACCAAAGGCACCACAATTAAAATTAATTCTGATAGAATGGACAATAAAAAAAAACAGCACTTCAACCCCCAGCCCCTCAAACTCCACAGTGAAGTGCAAGAGTGACAAGATCATGTGAACAACATCACCTCCAAGTTCCTCTCTAAGTCACACACCATTCTAATGTGGACATACACCATTGTTCTTTCATCCTCACTGGGTCAAAATCTTGGAACTCCTTATCTGAGACCAGCACGGGAGCATCCTCACCACAAGGACTGCAATGGTTTAAGAAAACGACCCACCATCAACTTCTCACTGTAAATAGGGATGGGCAACAAACATGTCAAATCAGCGCATTTGGAAAGAGGTGACATGATAGGTCCAAGTCAGCATGGATTTGTGAAAGGGAAATCATGCTTGACAAATCTTCTGGAATTTTTTGAGGATGTTTCCAGCAGAGTGGACAAGGGAGAACCAGTTGATGTGGTATATTTGGACTTTCAGAAAGCTTTCGACAAGGTCCCACACAAGAGATTAATGTGCAAAGTTAAAGCACATGGGATTGGTGGTAGTGTGCTGACATGGATTGAGAACTGGTTGTCAGACAGGAAGCAAAGAGTAGGAGTAAATGGGTACTTTTCAGAATGGCAGGCAGTGACTAGTGGGGTACCGCAAGGTTCTGTGCTGGGGCTTCAGCTGTTTACCTTGTACATTAATGATTTGGACGAGGGGATTAAATGTAGTATCTACAAATTTGCGGATGACACTAAGTTGGGTGAGCTGCGAGAAGGATGCTGTGAGGCTGCAGAGTGACTTGGATAGGTTAGGTGAGTGGGCAAATGCATGGCAGATGAAGTATAATGTGGATAAATGTGAGGTTATCCACTTTGGTGGTAAAAGCAGAGAGACAGACTATTATCTGAATGGTGACAGATTAGGAAAAGGGGAGGTGCAACGAGACCTGGGTTTCATGGTACATCAGTCATTGAAGGTTGGCATGCAGGTACAGCAGGCAGTTAAGAAAGCAAATGGCATGTTGGCCTTCATAGCGAGGGGATTTGAGTACAGGGGCAGGGAGGTGTTGCTACAGTTGTACAGGGCCTTGGTGAGGCCACACCTGGAGTATTGTGTACAGTTTTGGTCTCCTAACTTGAGGATGGACATTCTTGCTATTGAGGGAATGCAGCGAAGGTTCACCAGACTGATTCCCGGGATGGCAGGACTGACATATCAAGAAAGACTGAATCAACTGGGCTTGTATTCACTGGAGTTCAGAAGAATGAGAGAGGATCTCATAGAAACGTTTAAAATTCTGACGGGTTTAGACAGGTTAGATGCAGGAAGAATGTTCCCAAAGTTGGGGAAGTCCAGAATCAGGGGTCACAGTCTAAGGATAAGGGGTAAGCCATTTAGGACCGAGATGAGGAGAAACTTCTTCACCCAGAGAGTGGTGAACCTGTGGAATTCTCTACCACAGAAAGTTGTTGAGGCCAATTCACTAAATATATTCAAAAAGGAGTTAGATGTAGTCCTTACTACTAGGGGGATCAAGGGGTATGGCGAGAAAGCAGGAATGGGGTACTGAGGTTGCATGTTCAGCCATGAACTCATTGAATGGCGGTGCAGGCTCGAAGGGCCGAATAGCCTACTCCTGCACCTATTTTCTATGTTTCTATGTTTCTATGGTCATTCCAGCGTCACCCATACTTAGAGATCACATTAAAAAAAAGACAATTAAACCAGGATAAAAAAAATTTTTAAACCATCTTTGCAGAAGGAGCCGAAGGAAAGAAAAGCCTAAAAGACATCTAACCAAGAGACCCGTGAAAAATAAAATCAGTAAAATGATTTCAACACTCAATTTTCATACAGACCACATTTTTAATATTTAACCGCCAGTATCGCCTGAGGAGACCCGCGGGTTAATATGGATATATTACCCATTAGTGAGATGCTTAACGTAAATTACGTGTCTTGGTTCAATCCAGTTGCTAGGTAATGAAGATAAACAATGGTCACTAAGTGCAGCATAGTGGCAGCTGAAATTGTATCCAGTTAACGTAACAAACTAACCAGCTTGGTTGGTAAAAGTCCTCCCAGAGGCAACAGACTGATTTAAGAATTTAGGAATAATCCGAGATCTATTTTTCAACGGTTCAGGTAGGCGACCACCAAGCAATTGTTTCATTATTAATGATGCAATGTGAAAACAAAATATACTCTATAATTATATATTTATATTTGCATTGCAAATCTGCATTAGTAAACAATCTTTCGATTAATACATTCAGGACATTAGTATAGTCCGTCAATGTTATATTTTACTGACATTTAATCGAGTTGGTTTATTATTTTTAAAGTTTACATTCCATGTTTAAGATTAGTGTGGTGAACGCAAATAAATATAATACACGGAGTAAATTTGTCGTTTTCCAAATAGAAAAGCAAATTCGATATTGTGAAATTGTTTATTCTGCAAGGTATCATTTGTTTTGTTGCCGAGTTTTTTTTATCGATCCTCCTACAAAGGCTGAATGCGAAACTGGAATATGAAATTGCAAGTGATACCTTCAATGTTTATGCTATGTAAAAGATTGCTCCATTTGGAATACATCCGTTTTATTGCAGTAGCTGCACTGTGCAAAGTTAGTGCCTGGGTTTCATTTCCCCTTCCCCTTAAGTTTGCGGTTGATCTCATCATGACTATAATACCATTAAAGCAGCACAATGGGTTGATGCATTAACACAAGGTCTCACTTGTATTTATGATTTGAAGCTGGCTTGTAAACTGTTCACTTGGACAATGCACAAGCAGAATGCACTGCCGAGCAAACGCCATCTAATCAACTGGGATTCATTTTTAGCACATTTTAATGTAGCAATATCGCACATACCCTGATATTTCTGGATCTTATCCATATAATTAAAAGCCTCTCAAGTAACTCATATCTGTCCCATTACATCTTCCTAAAGCTTCATGCTTTCAAGTGTGACCTCAGAAGTATCTCCAAACATTACATTTTCTTAGGTCAAAAAGTCATAATTGGCTTCAAGAACCCTTGTCTGTTAAGTTACCAATCAAATATTCAGTTGATTAAATGTGAATGAATCAAACGGTGGCAAAAAGTGCCAGCAATCAAACCCCTCCACTTTTAAAAATCAAAACTGGGCCATTCAAACCAGCAAGTATCACACAACTGAATTCATTTCCTTTATCAGCTGCTATTTTTATTCTTCCCTCAGGTCAGTGCACACAGCTTGAAATGACATTTATAACATAATACATATTAAAAAAATATACACATCTCACTAAACTTACCCCCCAAAATTGGTTATTTAGTATTGGAAATGCCTACAAGAAGTTTCCCTATGGCAGGCCACCCCTGGGGCTCGAATTGGAAATTTCACATGGGCCTGGGAGTTTGTGGCCCCTGTAGAGAAATTCTGGAGGTGATTTTCACTTTGGGTGCAGGAGGATATTTGAACATACGAACATACAAAATTGACATGCAAGAAAAGACCAGCTGGTCCATCGAGTATTTATTGCCCATTCCTAATTGCCCTTGAGAAGAGATTTAGGGGTACGATAACGTAGTGGTTATGGTACTGGACCAGTAATCCAGAGACCTACACTAATAATCCAGAGACGTGAGTTCAAATCCCACCACAGCAGCTGGGGGATTTAATATAGTTAATTAAATAAATCTGGAATTAACCATGAAATTACCAGATTGTCATAAAAACCCAACAGGTTCACTAATGTTCTTTAGGGAAGGAAATCTCCCATCCTTACTCGATCTGGCCTTTCTGTGACTCCAGATCCACAGAATGTGGTTGACTCTTAACTAAAATGACCGAGCAAGCCATTCAGTTGTACCAAACCGCGACGGCAAAGTCAGCACTTCAACACAAGGCCTGCAGCGGTTCAAAGAAGGCAGTTCACCAATACCTTCTTATTGTGTTCCTAACACAGATGAGACTGCACACAGGGAGGTTAAAGTAACAGTGACCTCAGTCTTTATTAAGACACTCCAGAGTGAGGAACAGGCCTTAGGGGCCGGCTTATATACAGTGCTCCCAATGGATGCTGGGATCCCTTGGGACTTCAGGGGATGCACTCCCTGGTGACGGAACATGGGAGTGCATGCTTTACAAATACACAACATCACTCCCCTCCAAAGTCAAAGTGAAAACTATTTGCAAGGTGAGGTGGTCGGGAGTCTTTCTTTCCCTGGTGGACCACCTCGGTACAAATGTCTGTTCTGGTGTGTTGGCTGTGCTCTCGCTGGGCTGGCGTGTTGTTGGCCCTGCAGGGCTGCTGGATGAGCCTGGCCTTGCTGGGCTGTTGGGTGTGATGGGTTCAATTTCCTGGTCCAGCGTGGTGTCGTTGGGTGTGTGTTGTGGGCTCAAAAAAGGTGGTGTCTGCTGTGGGTTGTTCAGGGCAGTCTGTGAACCGCAGCCTCATTTGGTCCAGGTGTTTTCTGCAAATTTGTCCATTGTCTAGTTTGATTACAAACACCCTACTCCCTTCTTTAGCTATCACCGTGCCCGCGATCCACTTGGGACCATGTCCATAGTTTAGCACATACACAGGGTCATTCAGATCAATTTCCCGTGACACAGTGGCGTGACCATCATTTATATTTCATTGCTGCTGCCTGCTCTCTACCTGATCATGTGGGTTGGGGTGAACCAGCGAGAGTCCGGTTTTAAGTGTCCTTTTCATGAGTAGCTGAGCCAGGGGCACCCCTGTGAGCAAGTGGGGTCTCGTGCGGTAGCTGAGCAGTACTTGGGACAGGCAGGTTTGGAGTGAGCCTTCTTTGTCTCGTTTAAGGCTCTATTTGATTGTTTGTACTGCCCGCTCTGCCTGCCCATTGGAGGCTGGTTTAAACGGGGCCAAGGTGACATGTTTGATCCCATTGCAGGTCATGAATCCTTTAAATTCGGCACTGGTGAAACATGGCCCGTTGTCACTGACCAGTATGTCAGGCAGGCCATGGGTGGCAAACATGGCCCTCAGGCTTTCAATGGTGGTGGTGGCGGTGCTTCCCGACATTATTTCACATTCAATCCATTTTGAAAAAGCATCCACCACCACCAGGAACATTTTACCAAGAAACGGGCCCGCATAGTCAACATGGATCCTCGACCAGGGTCTGGAGGGCCAGGACCACAAACTTAGTGGTGCCTCTCTGAGCGTGTTGCTCAACTGAGCACACACGCTGCAATGCCGTACACAGGACTCTTAAGTCAGAGTCGATACCGGGCCACACGTGGGATCTGGCTATCGCTTTCATCATTATAATCTACCAAAATTCTCTGGACTCTGGAGAGGTACCAGCGGATTGGAAAGCAGCTAATGTAACGCCTCTGTTTAAAAAAGGGGGCAGACAAAAGGCAGGTAACTCTAGGCCGGTTAGTTTAACATCTGTAGTGGGGAAAATGCTTGAAGCTATCATTAAGGAAGAAATAGCGGGACATCTAGATAGGAATAGTGCAATCAAGCAGACGCAACATGGATTCATGAAGGGGAAATCATGTTTAACTAATTTACTGGAATTCTTTGAGGATATAACGAGCATGGTGGATAAAGGTGTACCGATGGATGTGGTGTATTTAGATTTCCAAAAGGCATTCGATAAGGTGCCATACAAAAGGTTACTGCAGAAGATAAAGGTACACAGAGTCAGAGGAAATGTATTAGCATGGATCGAGAATTGGCTGGCTAACAGAAAGCAGAGAGTCGGGATAAATGGGTCCTTTTCGGGTTGGAAATCGGTGGTTAGTGGTGTGCCACAGGGATCAGTGCTGGGACCACAACTGTTTACAATATACATAGATGACCTGGAAGAGGGGACAGAGTGTAGTGTAACAAAATTTGCAGATGACACAAAGATTAGTGGGAAAGCGGGTTGTGTAGAGGACACAGAGAGGCTGCAAAGAGATTTAGATAGGTTAAGCGAATGGGCTAAGGTTTGGCAGATGGAATACAATGTCGGAAAATGTGAGGTCATCCACCTTGGAAAAAAAAACAGTAAAAGGGAATATTATTTGAATGGGCAGAAATTACAACATGCTGCGGTGCAGAGAAACCTGTGGGTCCTTGTGCATGAATCCCAAAAAGTTAGTTTGCAGGTGCAGCAGGTAATCAGGAAGGCGAATGAAATGTTGGCCTTCATTGCGAGAGGGATGGAGTACAAAAGCAGGGAGGTTCTGCTGCAACTGTACAGGGTATTGGTGAGGTCGCACCTGGAGTACTGCGTGCAGTTTTGGTCACCTTAGTTAAGGAAGGATATACTAGCTTTGGAGGGGTTACAGAGATGATTCACTAGGCTGATTCTGGAGATGAGGGGGTTACCTTATGATGATAGATTGAGTAAACTGGGTCTTTACTCGTTGGAGTTCAGAAGGATGAGGGGTGATCTTATAGAAACATTTAAAATAATGAAAGGGATAGACAAGATAGAGGCAGAGAGGTTGTTTCCACTGGTCGGGGAGACTAGAACTAGGGGCCACAGCCTCAAAATATGGGGGAGCCAATTTAAAACCGAGTTGAGAAGGAATTTCTTCTCCCAGAGGGTTGTGAATCTGTGGAATTCTCTGCCCAAGGAAGCAGTTGAGGCTAGCTCATTGAATGTATTCAAATCATAGATAGATAGATTTTTAACCAATAAGGGAATTAAAGGTTATAGGGAGAGGGCGGGTAAGTGGAGCTGAGTCCACGGCCAGATCAGCCATGATCTTTTTGAATGACGGAGCAGGCTCGAGGGGCTAGATGGCCTAAATCATGTTCCTAATTCTTATGTTCTTATGTTCATTACTATACCCAGTTCTCACCATTATGCAATAACACATGTAGGGGCTCTAAGAGGGTGATTAACCCCGGTAGGATGTTACCAAAATAGTTGAGGAGTCGCAGGAACGACCGCAGTTCCGTGACGTTCTGTGGCCTGGGCGCATTCCTGATAGCCTCTGTCTTGGCGTCAGTGGGCCGAATGCCGTCCGCCGCAATCTTTCTCCCCAAAAACTCTACTTCTGTTGCTATGAAGACACATTTCGACTTCTTCAGTTGCAGCCCTATACGATCCAGTCGCTGGAGGACCTCCTCCAGGTTTTGTAGGTGCTCGACGGTGTCCCGACCCTTGACCAATATGTCGTCCTGAAAAACCACTGTGCGTGGTACCGATTTGAGTAGGCTCTCTGGAAGATCGCTGCAGCCGACCGAATTCCAAACGGGCATCTGTTGTAGATGAACAGTCCCTTGTGCGTGTTGATGCAGGTGAGGCCCTTCGAAGACTCCTCCAGCTCCTGCATCATGTAGGCCAAAGTCAGGTGAACGTCTTGCCACCTGCCAGCGTCGCAAATAGGTCGTCTGCCTTGGGCAGCAGGTATTGGTCCTGTAGCTAGAAACGATTAATAGTTACTTTATAATCATCGCAAATCCTGACCGTGCCATCACTTTTGAGTACTGGAACAATCGGGCTGACCCACTCGCTGAATTCCACTGGGGAGATGATGCCCTCGCGTTGCAGTCTGTCCAGCTCGATTTCCACTCTCTCCCTCATCATGCGAGGTACCGCTCGCGCCTTGTGATGAATGGGTCGTGGCTCTGGGACCAAGTGGATCCGCACCTTCGCCCCGGAAAAGTTTCCAGTGCCTGGCTCAAAAAGGGATGGAAATTTGTTAAGAACCTGGGTATATGAGGCCTCATCGACATGTGATAGCGCTCGGATGTCATCCCAGTTCCAGTGGATTTTGCCCAGCCAGCTCCTTTCAAACAGTGTGGGGCCATCGCCCGGGACAATCCAGAGTGGCAGTTCGTGCACCATGCCCTTGCAGGTGACCTTGACCATGGCGCTGCCCAGGACAGTGCTAAGCTCTTTGGTGTACATTCTCAGTTTCGTGTGGATGGGGCTCAGGGCAGTTCTGAATGCCTTGTTGCACCACAGTCTCTGAAACATCTTTTTACTCATGATGGATTGGCTAGCTCCAGTGTCCAGTTCCATGGCTACGGGTAAGCCATTCAATTTTACATTTAGCATTATAGGTGGACATTTCATTGAAAATGTGTCCACCCGTGTACTTCAGCATCTGCCTCCTCTCTCTGAGGCTCGAAATTGCTTTGCTCCACCATGAACCGATTTTCCTCTGCCACGTGGTGGTTAGCAGGTTTTGCAGAGCTTGCAGCTCATCTGCAAGCTAGTTGGAGGTGCCCCATTGTTCCACAGCTCTTGCAAACATACCCTTTGAAGCGACATGAATAGGCAGAATGGAAGCCTCCACAACGCCAACAAGGTGTGAATTGCCTTGCATTCATCCTTTGTTGCAGACTCTGAGTCATTTGGGTCACCTGAGGCCTGCTGGCAGTTGCAGACTCGTGGTTTCTGCCCTGTACATTTCTGCTCACAAACACAGTTCCAGTTAATTTATGAACATTGCTTGCACTTGTGTACTGAGAGATTTGTTTGGTGTTATCACTGGTGGACATAAATGCCTGTGCTATCGCAATGGCCTTACTGAGGGTCGGTGTCTCTACAGTCAAAAGTTTTCATAGGATGGTCTCGTGGCCAATGCCCAGTACAAAAAAGTCTCTGAGTATCTGCTTCAGGTAGCCATCAAACTCACATTGTCCTGCAAGTCGCCTTAGCTTGGCGACGTAGCTCGCCACTTCCTGACCTTCAGATCGCTGGCACGTGTAGAACCGATACCTCGCCATCAGCACACTCTCCCTCGGGTTAAGATGCTCCTGAACCAGTGTACACAGCTCCTCATACGACTTATCTGTGGGTTTCACCGGAGCCAGAAGATTCTTCATGAGGCTGTAGGTCGGTGCCCCGCAGGCCATGAGGAGGACCGCTCTCCTTTTTGTAGCGCTTCCTTCTCCGTCCAGCTCGTTGGCTACAAAATACTGGTCTAGCCGTTCGACATCGGCTTCCCAGTCCTCACCCTCCGAAAACTTCTCCAGGATGCCCACAGTTTGCTGCATCTTTGCATTGGATTCGTATACTCGTCGCCAGTTATTATGTTCCTAACACAGATGAGACTGCATACAGGGAGGTTAAAGTAACAGTGACCTCAGTCTTTATTAAGACACTCCAGAGTGAGGAACAGGCCTTAGGGGCCGGCTTATATACAGTGCTCCCAAGGGATGCTGGGATCCCTTGGGACTTCAGGGGATGCACTCCCTGGTGACGGAACATGGGAGTGCATGCTTTACAGATACACAACACTTCTCAAGGACAATTAGGGACGGTCTTGCCAGTCACGCCCACATCCCGTGAACAAATAAATTAAAAAAGCCTGCCCCACACCATGATGGGATGAGCATCATGACATTGAGGCGGATAACTGGCAGTAGTCGATCGGCCACCCACGATACACCCCCACCCGATTTTCATGTCCACTGACTTCAACGGACAGCCCAAAGTGACAATGACTCCTGTGTGTGAGCTAAAGAGAAAAAAAGAGATGCATCATGAGAGTTGCCGTTTTCAACTTCCTCCTATGCAACTGTGATCGATAAAGTGTACTGTGACAACCCAGGCACAGAATTTACAAATAACAGCTGTGATGCACAAATGGTGGAAAAAATATTAAAGATTTTTTTTAAGTGCTTATACAGTTTGTGCTATTAAAGAAAATCAACTGATATAATGATTCTATTTGGGATGACTTTTCTGTGCTACTGAGGACGATTAAAGACAGATGTTTATGAGGTATTTTGGACATTATGGTCTGACCAGCGAGTCAGTCAGCCAAACCTGGATATGGTGAATGATCACCTGTTCAGGTGTTTCGTTATTGAAGTTTTAGTGGCAGAAAACCTCCCTGGATACTGTATACTATTGGCCGCTTCGGCAAGAATTACAAATCCATGGTGGGAAGTGAGAGGAAACAAAGATCTTTTTATAATCATGTATATAACTTAGAAAAAGAAGGATGTTTGAAAAGGAGGTGGGATTAATAAACACCTAAATAAAGCGCTTGAATCTTAAACAAATACTTCAAATCCACCATGGGAGTTAAAGCAAAATATAATATATTATCGTGTAAAAGTTTTAGAAGGGAAGAGTAAAGACACTAAATTAGGAGTGCAGAGAGCAAAATTCACCAGAACCCCCCCTGTGTTTGAGCTCATTCGAAAGGAAATTTAATTTGGGACTACCTACCGAAAAGTTTGGAACTCTAAAGTGCTTATGGAAGAAACTACGAACTTTAATAGAGTTCTGAACTTTTACAAGACAAATTCAAGCCTGTGGGCGGACCTAGGGAACAAAGGAAGCCCACTTGATTATTGGAACTGTCTGGTTGTGAGGACTGAGGTAACCTGTCTGGAAGAATGAGTATTTGGAAATCTTCCTCCACAAGAGACATTACCATCACAGTATCACCCAGTGATAGCTCCCCATCAACATGGGTCTGGACAAACCATTTTCAGCATATACATCACAAAGAGGCCCAATCCAGCCGGTATGCGAAAGATTAAGCACAAAAGGACATTGCAATTACCAAATTACCAGTTTTTCGAAGATCAACCCACCCAAGACATATCAACTTTAACGAGCCCGACAAAAAATTACAAAGAAGAACCAAGCCTGCCAAAATTATACAAAGGATTGTGAACAGATTGGGCGGCAAGATTAGAACATTGAAATCATATAACTGCCCCTGTTTTCAACAGCGGTTAGAGAGAGAAGAGGAGAGGAGAGAGCGAGAGAGAGAGACGAAGAGGTTAGTGGGGGAGAGAGGTGGTCGCTACTACCTCATCAAGACAAGGAGAGAAACCAACATGACAGTTGTAAAACTAACTTTTCCAGCCTCGAAGTCTTGAAGTCCACAAGGAAGGAAGAACATCACCATTTACCATTAACTATCAAAAGGATTGGTTAGATAAGTCCCTGCCACCCTGGAGTCTAACCTAGCTAGAATTAGGTATTGGGAGGTGGGAGGTATAATTTTACTGCAACCCACTTTGAATGTGTAGTGTATGGTACTTTATTAGAGTGATTTTAAGTTTGACCTTGTACCTTTCCTTGTATTGTTCTTTGTTAGAGTGATTGTAAGTTTGGGCTTGTATTTTCTTACTAGAGTAGTGGGCCTGTATTACTTTGACTGTAATAAAACCGAAGTTCTTTGCATCAAACGAAGGTTCACCAGACTGATTCCCGGGATGGCAGGACTGACATATCAAGAAAGACTGAATCAACTGGGCTTGTATTCACTGGAGTTCAGAAGAATGAGAGGGGACCTCATAGAAACGTTTAAAATTCTGACGGGTTTAGACAGGTTAGATGCAGGAAGAATGTTCCCAATGTTGGGGAAGTCCAGAATCAGGGGTCACAGTCTAAGGATAAGGGGTAAGCCATTTAGGACCGAGTTGAGGAGAAACTTCTTCACCCAGAGAGTGGTGAACCTGTGGAATTCTCTACCACAGAAAGTTGTTGAGGCCAATTCACTAAATATATTCAAAAAGGAGTTAGATGTAGTCCTTACTACTAGGGGGATCAAGGGGTATGGCGAGAAAGCAGGAATGGGGTACTGAGGTTGCATGTTCAGCCATGAACTCATTGAATGGTGGTGCAGGCTCGAAGGGCCGAATAGCCTACTCCTGCACCTATTTTCTATGTTTCTATGTTTCTAAACCAGTGTCCTCTGCACTTTTGACACACCCACCAAATAAATCCAGTGTACAGAACCCAAGGGAGGGGGAGCGATTCGAAACCGCTCAAGTTGATCAGAAGGGAACCTGACCCCCTCATAGAGACCACAACACACCCCAAACACCCCCCCCCCCCGCCACCACCCTTACAGGAGGGATACTAAGTAGTGTACATGGAAGCAGGAAGCTCCAAAGGGAAGTAGACAGATTAACTGGGTGGGCAAAATAATTAAAAAGGCTAATGGAGTATTCACCTTTATCCCAAGGGGGCTAGAATAGAAAAGGGTGGAAGTTATGTTACAGTTATATAAAGCTCTAGTTAGACCCCATTTTGAGCACTGTGTTCATGTCTGGGCATCGCAACTCAGGAAGAATATATTGGCCTTGAAGGGGATGCAGTGCACATTCACTAGAATGATGCCAGGGGTTATGGGGAGCAGGCGGGGAAGTGGAGCTGAGTCCCTGATCAGATCAGCCATGATCTTATTGAATGGCGGAGCAGGCTCGAGGGGCCGTATGGCCTACTCCTGTTCCTGTTTCTAATGTTCTTATATAAAAGAGGACATGTGCTTGGACTAGGCTTGTATCCTCTTGAGCATAGAAGATTAAGGAACTATGTTATTTAGGTGTTTAAGGTGATTAAATGAGTTGATAGTTTCTCTCTATCAACCCTATTTCCAATGGAAGGGAAGTCCAGAACATGGGGGCATAACCTTAAAATTAGACCTCGGCCGTTCAGGAGTGATGTCAGTAAGGTATTATTCACACCAAAGCGTAGTGGACATCTGGAACTCACTCCCCCAAGCTATTGAGGCTAGGTCAATTGAAAATGTAAAAACTGTGATTGATAGGTTTTTATTAGGCAAGGGTATGAAGGGTTATGGAGCTAAGACGGGTAGATGGAGTTATTTACAGATCAGCCATAATCTAATTAAATGGCGGAGCAGGCTGGAGAGGCTGAATGACCTACTCCTGTTCCCATGTTCTTAAAAATTCTTGTATCGTGGAAACATTTTGTAAACAGTAAGTACATAGTATTACAAATATTACATATTTGGGGCCTACATTTTTAAATATCAAGGTATTTAAGATTTTGATCTGAAATCAATCATATAATATATTGGCCCCTATTTTGCGGTGGGTAATGATGGCAGACTAATAGCATTTGCCATTATTACCCCTCTGAAACTGCCCACAACTTCAGGATTTAGTGCATGTGCAGCTAAACATGGAAATCCTGAAGTTGTGGTCAGTCATTCACTGCTCCGACACAGGCTGTGGAATCCCCAACCCCCACAACCCCCCCCTCCCCCCCGCCCCAACCAAGCTGGCAATCAGTGTAATTGGTGAAATCAGTGGGACTGATGAAAACTTGGGCTTTTCCATGCTCATATCGCTGTTAAATGTTAATCCTTGTTGGAATAGGTATTTTAACAGTGTATCGACTGCTAAACAAAAGTTCTGGCCCTGAAAAACTAATTTTTATATTTGTGGACTGTCAAATTTCTCCATTATGATAAAAATTACAATTATTTAAAAACTTTAAAAATATATTTTTCTTTAAATTTGTTCATGATGTTTCAGCTTCTACCTTATCCCCATGTGAAAGTCCCAATATTTTGCTCTCTGTAATACTTTTAAAAAGTGTGGATAAAAGCTGCTTTTAATTTCCTGGTTTGCTGCCTGTGAGAATTCTTCAATGTGATTGGCTGCTTAGACAGCTTGTTGACATCACTGCAGTTCTTCCCATTACACTGCGTTACAATCCCTTGCACATCAAGAAAGGCAAGCTTCTAGCCACAGAGATCACGAGATTGCTGTGGGCAGCTTTCTTCGAGGTCTGCGGCGAGCGCCTTAGCTTTGCTTCTGACCACAAATTATGGGCCATCGCTACAGTAAATTTGTTGTTTTACAGCATTGGGTGAACCACTCTCATGTTTATCTTGCAATGGGGCAGTAGTTAACCTCAAAAAAGAAGCATTTCATGTCCTGCAATTCCAGGACTATAATCTATTGAATTAAATAGGGATAGGGGGTGGGGAGGAATAAATTAATAAAGTTTAGAAGCAGTGTCACTTAGAAGCAACAGAAAGTAAACTAGGATTATGTGTTCTGAGGGGAATTTCTGTTCCAAATTTCATGCTCTGCGCTGAGCAAAATGGTGAGATTTCTGACTAAACTGTTGCAGCTTTCAATTTTCAAATTTCACGTTATTTATAGTCCTTTAGGTTGTACTTGTTGCAGCATCAGAACTGTAAAAGTTGATTATGAATCACTTAGCTCATGGATTTCTATCAGATCTAAACTGATAACTTTTATCTACTTCCTATAAAGGCATGAATGAACTGAAGGTTAAACTGCGAGATCTAGAACAACGCTTCTCACTCTTCAGACAGCAGCAATTCACATTTATTGCAAGTCTGGACCACACACGTGAAAATGCCCATGACAAGACCAGACCTGTGTCTACTCTTGCACAGGTAACTATATGTGATTGTTATACTATGGGCTATGGGTACTCATAAAGGACGATTCTGTTTAAATCAGAACTGTATTAACAGGGCTATTTTTTGACTATTGGTTTGTTTCTATTGAAAATCAATTAAAATCATACATCTAGATCTACAACTGATCTACATTTAAACTTGAAAGTAGTTCCACTTACTATACATGTTTATATAATTTAAGACCCATTTAGCCCTCATATAGTTTATCGGACATGATGCAAATCAGTCACTCAATAAAGTTATTTTACAGCTGTTAACTCGTTTCATTTTAACTCTGTGTAGCTCATTGATAGGTCCACATTTGGAATATCGTGATTTGTTTTAGGAATCTTCCTTTTAAGACGCAGTTAAGGGAGGGTTTAGAGAAGAATGACAAGGATTGATTTCAGGAGCAACTGAAAAAGATGGTTGAAGGAACTTGATCCAGATTTTTAAAATTCTAGATAACACAGATAATGTTTAACATGATATGACTTCTGAGTGCAGAATCATAGAATAATACAGCATAGAAGGAGGCCATTTAACCCATCATGCCTCTGCTGGCTCTTTGAAGGAGCTATCAATTAGTTCCACTGCCTGCTCTTTACTTATAGCCCTGCAACATTTTCCTTTCCAAATATATATCCAGTCCCTTTTAGAAAGCTATTATTATTATGCTCATAATAAAGGATGAAATTGAGTACTGTATGCGATGAGTAAGTGTGACCTTAGCTCCTTTAATTAGACTCCAGAGTGCAGGTACAGCGTAGGAGGCCTGCTTATATACAGTGCTCCCAAGGGATGCTGGGATCCCTTGGGACTCCAACAGGTAGGCCCGCTGATGGTGGTGTGATACAGGTTGCCAAGGGTTAAATACATAACAGTTATTGAATCTGCTTCCATCACCCTTTCAGGCAGTGCATTCCGTATCATAGCAACTTAAAAAAAAATTCTTCATCCCGCCCCCCCACTCCCCACTTCTTTTGCCAATTACCTTAAATCTGTGTCCTTTGATTACTGACCCTCCTACCAGTGGAAACAATTTCTCCCGATCTATTCTATCAAAATCTTTCATAAATTTGAACACTTCTGTTAAATCTCCCCTTAATCATCTCTGCTCTAAGGAGAACAATCCCAGCTTCTTTAGTCTCTCAATGTAACTGAAGTCCCTCCTCCCTGGTACCATTCCAGTAAATCTCTTCTGCACACCTCTTCAAGGCAGTGACATCCTTCCTAAAGTGTGATGCCCAGAATGCCTGCCATCTGAGCCACAGACTGTCCATGCCACAGGAACATTGAAGAAAGGGGAAGTAAGAATAATCCTTAAAATAGGAAATTTAAAAAAGTACTCTTCTCAGTTATCCTATTATTTCTGTCTAAATACTAAAAATGATGTGAAGACAAGTTATGAGTAATGGTAAAACCGCCCCTTCTTTTATCATTGTTAACTGGTGCCATTAGATTAATATTTTAAATTTTCTCGGCGTAGGTTCAGAATTACCTGGACCACTACTGTAACAATGCAACTGACAAGCGAATCTTGATCATGTTCCTGGATCTTTGCAAAGACCTCAGTGAGTTTTGTAGTCAACTCCAGGATATCAATCCCAAATCATGCTCATCTGATGATGTACTGGAGAAGTGCAAAGTCCTTCTTAGCTGCAACAATGACATGACCAGCATCCGAGCCAAGTAAGCAGTAATAATACTATAAAAGTCTATGTATAAGGCTTGCATCAATGTAACTGTAATGTATGCACCTGTCAGTATGCTCACAGACTCTGATTGTAAGCAGTTCTTACAGTAGCATCTCATGGCTTTCACAGTTGCCTTCCAAACAGTTGACCTGGGTTCGATTCCCAGCCACCATATCTTTTACTGTCTACTTGAGGATAAAGTGATCCTCTGATGATTTTGTCCACCGGTACTGTAGTGTCTCTGCACCTTGTTACAAACTCACATGAGGCATGTATGTATCAGACACAGTCACTCGGTGACCTTCACTTTATTCCCAGGACCAAGGAGTGCTGACCCTGGGTGGGACCTCCCCTCTTATACCTGGAAACCCAGGTGAGGAGTGTCTCCCGCAAGCTCACCCCCTGTGGTCAGGATGTGCATTTCAAGGGTACAGGTACAGTGTGCATGAGTTACAGTTACATACCGGTAACTATTGTCATTGCAAGATGGTGAAATACATGACAGGTACGCCGGGCACCGGAGGGACTGGAGTGCATCGTCACCACCGGAAACCAAATTTTAATTTGCTTTTAAATGTCTAAAGTTTAATTTGTTTATTGTGCCGGTTTCAGTGCCCCCCCACCCCCACACCTTTTAGCCAGGGGGCACTTGTATAATTTGTGTTTTTAGTGCCCTCAAAAAAAAAATAAGGGGGCACTTGTTTGAAAGTGTTTGGAGTGCCCCCCCCCCCGCACTTTAATCAGGGGACACTTGATTTAATGTTTTATTTTGTTCACAACAAAAGAGTTGTAGAGCTGGGAAGAGGTGGGCGCCGGAGGGACTGGAGTGCATCATCACCCCCGACAACCAAATTTTAATTTGATTTAAGTTACTGTCCAAATTTTAATTTGTTTAATGTGTCGGTTTTAGTGTCCCCCTTTAATCAGGGGGCATTTGATTTACAGATCAACTTAAAATAGTTGTAGAGCTGGGAGCAGCTTAGCCAGTCACGTGATATTCACAAGACTCAATAAAACCCCAGCCAGTTGGGTTCGGGGGATCCACAATGAGGCAGGTGGTTGTGAGCCTGGTGGATGAACTGGTAATGTGTAGTGTGATTGTTAAACCTTTTGCTAATAAACCAACTTGTTCTTAATAGCAATATGTTGCTATGATTTCTTAAGCAAAGAACCCCTGAAGCAAATACATTACAGTAACCAACCTAACTTCATAATGATACACAATTTTGCTAAAGAAAGGCTGGTTTTGGTGTGGTCAGTAGCTCAAGCAATTAAATGTTTCACTTGAAACTGAAAAGGTCATAAGTTACATCCCAAAACTCATTTGCTGAAATTCACTTACCTCAGTTCAGTAAAGAAAGAACTTGCATTTATATAGCACCTTTCACGAATTCAGGATGGCCAATGAAGTATTTTGGAAGCGTGCTCACTATTGTAGGGAACGCAGTAGACAATTTGCAATTTGTTCCACAAACAGTGATGTGATAATGATTAGTGAATCTGTTTTAGTGATGTTGATTGAGGGCTAAATATTGGCCAGAACTCCCATGCTCTTCCTCAAAATAGTGCCATAGGATCATTTACATCCACCTGAGAGAGCAGACGGGGACTCGGTTTAATGTCTCATCTGAAAGGCGGCCCATCCAACAGTGCAGCACTCCCTCAGTACTGCACTGGAGTATCAGCCTAGATTTTGTGCTCAGGTCTCTGGAATGGGGCTTGAATCCACAACTTTCCAATTCAGAGATGAGAATGCTACCACTGAGCCACAGCTGACAGTTTATGACCCCTATAGCTGAGTTTATCTGACAGATTTTTACATAGAACATTGATAATAGTCAAAATCTTTGATATATTTTAAACTTCAGAAAATTAGACCGAATAACCCCTCAGAGAGAGAGGGGGGACGGAGAGAGGAGACGGAGAGAGAGAGAGGGGACGGAGAGAAAGAGGGGGATGGAGAGAGGGGGACAGAGAGAGAGAGAAAGAGAGAGGGACGGAAGGAGAGGGAGACAGAAAGAGAGAGGGGGGACAGATGGGGAGAGAGATAGATAGAGAGAGGGACGGAAAGAGAGAAAGGGGGACGAGTGGACAGAGTGAGAGAGAGAAAGGGGATGGGGAGAGAGAGAGAGAGGTGGGGGGACGGACAGACAGACAGAGAGAGGGGGATGGACGGAGATGCGTGAAGTGCGTTCCTGGGTACTGAGCGGCAGACACACTTTGGAACAACACAAATGGAGGCACAGCATGTGTACAATGGCCGCTGGAAGGAGGCTAAAGCAAACAAGTTTTAGGCCCCCGGTGAAACAAAAATCAGAATTCTTTTTTAAAAATTCAAAAAATTGTTTAAAGCTGTAAATAAAATATGGAAAAGTGATGTTGAATGTCCCGCGGTAAGTTCCAGTTAAATTTTGCCAGGTGTCGTCCCCTTTATGAAAGAGTCTATCAGGGTAATTTAAATCATGTTATGTGAGAGGGAAAATGTTTGTGCCCCCTGTTTGTACCTCAGAGTCTGTGAGAGATGGAGGGAATGGTTGCAGAAAAAGAGGAAACTACTGAGTGACGTTTGTGAAGTGTTAATGCATTATTTTGCAGTTTTTTATATCCCAGTCATTTCTGACAAGTATTTTTTTATTACACAGAGTTTGTACATAACACACTAAAAGCTTTTAATTAATTCTACTGTAAACAAACTTACAGAATGGGCATGTAAATAACAAACAAATTTCAATATAGATAAGTGTGAGGTGGTGCATTTTGGTTGGAGAAATAAGAAGGCCATCTACTCCTTGGAAAATAAGAGTCTTAATGGAGTACAGGTGCAAAGGGATTTAGGGGTACATATTCACAAATCACTAAAAGAAGCAACCGGTTAAAAAAGCTACAAAAGTGCAAATAAAGCACTGGGGTTCATTTCTAGAGGAATAGAATTCAAAAGCAGAGAAGTTATGTTAAACTTGTATACAACCTTGTCTGATTGCCTCATGATTTGAGACGGTGGGGTGGCAATATGGCAGTACTGTATTGTACTGTATCTCGAGTCTCGTCGCTGAGAGCATACAGAAAACAAGGGCAGGCGGTGGAAGGAGCGTGCAGCAAACCAGACTCCCCACCCACCCTTTCCTTCAACCACTGTCTGCCCCACCTGTGACAGAGACTGTAATTCCCGTATTGGACTGTTCAGTCACCTGAGAACTCACTTTTAGAGTGGAAGCAAGTCTTCCTCGATTTTGAGGGACTGCCAATGATGACTATATATATGCTTTGAAGTGGTTGCTGTTGCTGTCATTGTGTAAAAGATGTTGTTGTAAAAATTGTTGTTGTAAAATTTGCTCACGGACAAAGGAGTTCGTGGCCCGCTCAGTACAAAAAAAATTAGAGAGAACATTGCTTATGTGTAGGTGGCAACACCTTTCCACTTACTGAAACCTCACCGTCTAGTTATATTTTCTGCCACATATCCCTCCCAAACTGCAGTGATGACATGTGGCTCTTCTCTGTTCTGGTACTTTCTCCTCCTTCAAGCACCTCACCATGTTTCAGCCCTCTCACTTCTCTGAAATTCTTATTATCGACCACACCCCAAGTTTTTCCCTCATTTTTCTCCCACAAGATACTTTTTTCCTCCTTCAGCCTCTGCACTGAGTAGCCCCTCATCCGTGTTGATTTCTATCTCCATCTCAGTTCCCCTTGTCCTCGCTCCCTTGAATTCAATGACCTCCTGTCCACCTACTTCCACCTCCATAACAATGCCTGCCTCCACCCTAACTCAGCCCACCAGCTGCTGAAACCCTCATACATGACTTTGTCACCTTCAGATTCGACTATTCCAAAACGCCAGCTCGTTTTCAAATCATTTGTTAAAACAAACACATATATACTGTTATAACCTGAGGATAGACATGTTTCTAGCTGTTGCACTAAGGAAATCATACTGATGCATACTGGGAAACTTTAACTGTGGAACAAGATTTGACTACAGCATCCTGGGATTTGCAGGAACAAGTTGATAATTCCTGTCAGCTGATGGAGTGTTGGTGCTGGGAGGAATATCGAGTGGAAGCTAAAGCTTTTGAGAGAAGCTGAGTCCTTCAAGAGAAAAATGTTAACGACGGTACTCAAAGGCACAAAGGACAATTTAACAGATACGTTTAAATCATGTAGTGTGAAATACATCTTTTTATTAGATGGTAAACCGTATTTTGAATTCTGGCTATTTGACTATGAGAATGAAAAATGGCAGGCAACTGTTCATTGGGTTCTGATTTGTTGCAGCCAAAGGCTTTTGAGGAAAAAAAATGAGTGACTTCATTGGTTCAGATTCTGTTTTTTTAGTACCTTTCCCTCACGACTCATAGTTGATTTATTGTGTTTTTTAACAAATATGAAATATGAAATATGAGCCAATCAGATGAAAGAGTAGCACAGATGTTTGCATATAGACAATATGGCACCTGAAGTGTGACAGAGACTGCAGTGTGATGATTTATTATACTAAAGATCATGAGATGTGCAACTGACATCCTGCCTTCACAACTCTTACATGTGATGTTACCATTCACATGTCTATAAATATATCACTTCGAAATAATGAGACCGAAGCATTGGAAAGAGTCAAAGTCTACAGTTTTTGTGGGAGTGATTGATAGACGAACGTGCTAAGTACATTGACAGCCACATATATTGAATGTTCATTGTTATCCATTTGCCAACTTATGCCGGATGACTTTTCTACAAGAATTCTTTTCTTCTGCTGTTAACTCTTTGTTTGCTTCAAAGTAAGCGGTGTCATGCTTCACAACAAATTTCTAGACAGTGTAATGTTCAGATAGGTTTTTCCAGGTTTCTGGATGAGCATTACGCACCTTAGATGTTTTCTTCAAGTTAACTTTGAAAAGTTTCTTCTGACTCTCTACTGCCCTCTTTCCTGCCACAATGTGCTATAGAAATTGACTTTTAGATGCCGTACATCTGACATGCAGAAAGTACCTCCAGCCCACCCACCAGAGTTTCAGCTGTGTAGCCATGGTTTTAATGCTAGTTGGCACTTTGGTGTTTATCGCTCTGTCTTTTCATGCCACTTAATTCTCATGAGCGATTGTAAATGCCTTTAATGCTTCTACCTGCTTCACGTGCTGATGGTGAAGTGTTAAGGTTTGCAACCATTTCAAAACGTAGTAAGCACATTTGCATTGTGCACCCAGAACTTTGGCTTTCCTCTTTGGTTCTAAACACAACCTGCAGTCATTGACCTTATCAATGTGATTGTTGATTTCCTGATCCAACTGTACATCACTACCTCTGTTGAGTTTCTGGGTCTGTGTTTCACTCTTCAGTTCCAAAAGATTTGACTTGACCCGTATTGATGACAGCGATTATACTTTATTCAGTGTAAGCAAAATTTGATACATTATAATATCTGAGCAGTAGTTAACGAGGCACAATCAAGTGTTATATTACCCGTTATGTCCTGGATAGAAAGGTTGTGATCCCCATGAGTCCACCCCCGTCGGCCCTGGCCTCCTAGCTTGCACGTCCGCCTGGTGAGACACGTGTGGTTCCTCCTACAACCCGTCCCTCCTTGGCCTGTCTGTTGAATGGTCCCAAGCTTTCAGCCGAATAGCTCTACAACTCTTGTGTCTAAGAGACCCTTTTCTTATATCCCTTCTTCACAGCAAAGTCTATGGGGACCAGTTAACCCAATCATGGACTTACACCTGAATTTCACGATCCAATTCCAGTCACTGATCCCGCCCGCCTAGGCTAGGACTTCACCCACATGACCTCCTCCTTCTTCTGACGTTATTTGTGTTTCACTCCTTTACAGTGTCTAATTCAAACGAGACATGATGTCCTTGTCTGTCATTTCTCTCGCCTGGGAAGTGAACAGTTATGATTTTGTTATTGCTTCACTATGACTTATCCTTTGTCCCTTATCGGGGTCTCTGGAATCGTGCCAAGCTGGCCCTGTTGTTTTACAGGCAGTTATTCTTTTATGAGAAAATGCTGAAAAGGCCTTTTTAAATTTTGGTCGAAGGATCCATGAGCCTTTAGTTTTTCTCCATCTTACCTCCCAACCCAGGGCGACCCAGGGCATTTCACAACAGGTTTACAAGTATGATTGTAAGTGCAACAATTACATAACAATCTTTAATCTACAATTAATAAGAACGTAAGAACATAAGAAATAGGAGCAGGAGTAGGCCATACGGCCCCTCGAGCCTGCTCCGCCATTCAATACGATCATGGCTGATCCGATCATGGACTCGGGTCCACCTCCCTGCCTGTTCATAACCTCTTATTCCCCTATCATTTAAGAAACTGTCTATTTCTGTCTTAACTTTATTCATAGAAACATAGAAACATAGAAAATAGGTGCAGGAGTAGGCCATTCGGCCCTTCTAGCCTGCACCGCCATTCAATGAGTTCATGGCTGAACATGCAACTTCAGTACCCCATTCCTGCTTTCTCACCATACCCCTTGATCCCCCTAGTAGTAAGGACTACATCTAACTCTTTTTTGAATATATTTAGTGAATTGGCCTCAACAACTTTCTGTGGTAGAGAATTCCACAGGTTCACCACTCTCTGGGTGAAGAAGTTCCTCCTCATCTCGGTCCTAAATGGCTTACCCCTTATCCTTAGACTGTGACCCCTGATTCTGGACTTCCCCAACATTGGGAACATTCTTCCTGCATCTAACCTGTCTAAACCCATCAGAATTTTAAACGTTTCTATGAGGTCCCCTCTCATTCTTCTGAACTCCAGTGAATACAAGCCCAGTTGATCCAATCTTTCTTGATAGGTCAGTCCCACCACCCCAGGAATCAGTCTGGTGAACCTTCGCTGCACTCCCTCAATAGCAAAAATGTCCTTCCTCAGGTTAGGAGACCAAAACTGCACACAATACTCCAGGTGTGGCCTCACCAATGCCCCGTACAACTGTAGCAACACCTCCCTGCCCCTGTACTCAAATCCCCTCGCTATGAAGGCCAACATGCCATTTGCTTTCTTAACCACCTGCTGTACCTGCATGCCAACCTTCAATGACTGAACTACCATGACACCCAGGTCTCGTTGCACCTCCCCTTTTCCTAATCTGTCACCATTCAGATAATAGTCTGTCTCTCTGTTTTTACCACCAAAGTGGATAACCTCACATTTATCCACATTATACTTCATCTGCCATGCATTTGCCCACTCCAAACCTAACCTATCCAAGTCGCTCTGCAGCCTCATAGCATCCTGCTCACAGATCACACTGCCACCTAACTTAGTGTCATCCGCAAATTTGGAGATACTACATTTAATCCCCTCGTCTAAATCATTAATGTACAGTGTAAACAGTTGGGGCCCCAGCACAGAACCTTGCGGTACCCCACTAGTCACCGCCTGCCATTCTGAAAAGTACCCATTTACTCCTACTCTTTGCTTTCTGTCTGACAACCAGTTCTCAATCCATGTCAGCACACTACCCCCAATCCCATGTGCTTTAACTTTGCACATTAATCTCTTGTGTGGGACCTTGTCGAAAGCCTTCTGAAAGTCCAAATATACCACATCAACTGGTTCTCCCTTGTCCACTCTACTGGAAACATCCTCAAAAAATTCTCGAAGATTTGTTAAGCATGATTTCCCTTTCACAAATCCATGCTGACTTGGACCTATCATGTCACCTCTTTCCAAATGCGCTGCTATGACATCCTTAATAATTGATTCCATCATCTTACCCACTACCGATGTCAGGCTTCCCGGTCTATAATTCCCTGTTTTCTCTCTCCCTCCTTTTTTAAAAAGTGGGGTTACATTGGCTACCCTCCACTCCATAGGAACTGATCCAGAGTCTATGGAATGTTGAAAAATGACTGTCAATGCATCCGCTATTTCCAAGGCCACCTCCTTAAGTACTCTGGGATGCAGTCCATCAGGCCCTGGGGATTTATTGGCCTTCAATCCCATTAATTTCCCCAACACAATTTCCCGACTAATAAAGATTTCCCTCAGTTCCTCCTCCTTACTAGACCCTCTGACCCCTCTTATATCCGGAAGGTTGTTAGTGTCCTCCTTAGTGAATACCGAACCAAAGTACTTGTTCAATTGGTCCGCCATTTCTTTGTTTCCCGTTATTCTGACTGCAGGGGACCTACGTTTGTCTTTACTAACCTTTTTCTCTTTATATATCTATCAAAACTTTTGCAATCCGTCTTAATGTTCCCTGCAAGCTTCTTCTCGTACTCCATTTTCCCTGCCCTAATCAAACCCTTTGTCCTCCTCTGCTGAGTTCTAAATTTCTCCCAGTCTCCGGGTTCACTGCTATTTCTGGCCAATTTGTATGCCACTTCCTTGGCTTTAATACTATCCCTGATTTCTCTTGATAGCCACGATTGATCCATCTTCCCTTTTTTATTTTTACGACAGACAGGAATGTACAATTGTTGTAGTTCATCCATGCGGTCTCTAAATGTCTGCCATTGCCCATCCACAGTCAACCCCTTCAGTATAATTCGCCAATCAATCCTAGCTAATTCACGCCTCATACCTTCAAAGTTACCCTTCTTTAAGTTCTGGACCATGGTCTCTGAATTAACTGTTTCATTCTCCATCCTAATGCAGAATTCCACCATATTATGGTCACTCTTCCCCAAGGGGCCTCGCACAACGGTATTGCTAATTAATCCTCTCTCATTAGACAACACCCAGTCTAAGATGGCCTCCCCCCTAGTTGGTTCCTCGACATATTGGTCTAGAAAACCATCCCTTATGCACTCCAGGAAATCCTCCTCCACCGTATTGCTTCCAGTTTGGTTAGCCCAATCTATGTGCATATTAAAGTCACCCATTATAACTGCTGCACCCTTATTGCATGCACCCCTAATTTCCTGTTTGATGCCCTCCCCAACATTACTACTACTGTTTGGAGGTCTGTATACAACTCCCACTAACGTTTTTTGCCCTTTGGTGTTCTGCAGTTCTACCCATATAGATTCCACATCATCCAAGCTAATGTCCATTCTAACTATTGCATTAATCTCTTCTTTAACCAGCAATGCTACCCCACCTCCTTTTCCTTTTATTCTATCTTTCCTGAATGTTGAATACCCCTGGATGTTGAGTTCCCAACCCTGATCATCCTGGAGCCACGTCTCCATAATCCCAATCACATCATATTTGTTAACATCGATTTGCACAGTTAATTCATCCACCTTATTACGGATACTCCTTGCATTAAGACACAAAGCCTTCAGGCTTGTTTTTTTAACACCCTTTTTCCTTTTAGAATTTTGCTGTACAGTGGCCCTTTTTGTTTTTTGTCTTGGGTTTCTCTGCCCTCCACTTTTCCTCATCTCCTTTCTGTCTTTTGCTTTTGTCTCCTTTTTGTTTCCCTCTGTCTCCCTGCATTGATTCCCATCCCCCTGCCATATTAGTTTAACTCCTCCCCAACAGCACTAGCAAACACTCCCCCTAGGACATTGGTTCCGGTCCCGCCCAGGTGCAGACCGTCCGCTTTGTACTGGTCAATGTCCCAACTTTCACAGCTCTCTGAGGCAGTGAGTTCCACTGATCCACAACCCTCTGAGAGAAGAAATTTCTCCTCATCTCATATTTAAATGGGCGGCCCCTTATTCTAAGATTTTGCCCTCTAGTTCTAGTCTCCCCTATAAGTGGAAACATCCTCTCTGCATCCACCTTGTCAAGCCCCCTCATAATCTTATACATTTCGATAAGATCACCTCTCATTCTTCTGAATTCCAATGAGTAGAAGCCCAACCTACTCAACCTTACCTCATAAGTCAACTCCCTCATCTCTGGAATCAACCTTGTGAACCTTCTCTGAACTTCCTCTAAAGCAAGTATATCCTTACATAAATTTCTTGCACAAGTACACCCAGGTCCCGCTGTACTGCAGCACTTTGCAATCTCTCTCCATTTAAATAATAACCTGCTCTTTGATTTCTTCTGCCAAAGTCCTCCCCACAATTTGCTTTTCCTCCCATCTTTGTATCATCAGCAAATTTGGCTATGTTACACCCGGTCCCTTCTTCCAAGTCATTAATATAGATTGTAAATAGTTGGGGTCCCAGCACTGATCCCTGCGGCACCCCACTAGTTACTGATTGCCAACCTGAGAATGAACCATTTTCCTGACTCTCTGTTTTCTGTCTGTTAGCCAATCCTCTATCCATCTAATATATTACCCCCAACCCCGTCAACTTTTATCTTGTGCAGTAATCTTTTATGTGGCACCTTGTCAAATGCCTTCTGGAAGTCCAAATACACCACATCCACTGGTTCTCCTTTATCCACCCTGCTCATTACATTCTCAAAGAACTCCAGCAAATTTGTCAAACATGACTTCCCCTTCATAAATCCATGCTGACTCTGCCTGACCAAATTTTGCTTATCCAAATGTCCTGCTACTGATTCTTTAATAATGGACTCCAACATTTTCCCAACCACAGATATTAGGCTAACTGGTCTATAGTTTCCTGCTTTTTGCCTGCCTCCTTTTTTATATAGGGGCGTTAAATAGGGGCATTACATAATAGTATGATTTGATTATATTTCAGGTTAGTTAGTAAGTGAATGTGAAATAGAGACTTTCCCAATATTCTCACACCAAGGTATATAAAACTATCCATGGCATTTAACTTTGTTGCCCTATCACAATCTTGGGTTTGTTGTAAAGTTGATGGGATGTAGTCTAGTGCATGATTTTAAGTTTTTTTTTAAAGTAGATGTTTAACCCATAACGAAAGGTCAACCAACTAAAGCAATGGATAATATGCTATAGATCAATTTCAGAATACAAAAATATAGTGCAGTCACCAGCAAATAAAAGTTCGCAAATGCAGCTAGCATTGAAAATTCTGCCATCTGCCTGAAAATATATGTAAATGTCATTGTTCAAATCTGTTAGACCATCATCCAGCATAGCTGTGAAAAAGTTCAGGGACAGTACGAAACCTTGCTTGACACCATTTGCTATCGAGAAAAGAAAGATTTGCATTTATATTGGCACCTTATTATGCCTTTGCAAACATTTCAAAGCATTTCACATATGAACTACATTGAAGTGCCGTGACTGTTAATGTAGGCAAACATGGTCGTCATTATGCACACAACTGATCCCACAAATGGCAATGAAATGAATGACTAATCTATTTTTTATGGTGTTTGCTGGGGGAGGAGTGTTGGGCAGGATATTCAGAGAACTCCCTACTATTCTTTGAATAGTGCCATGAGATCTTCAGCATCCATCTAAACCACAGTAATTGGATGGCATCAGTTTAACATCTGATTTCAAAAAATGGCAGCTACACTTCCCAATATTGCACTGGAGTATTAATTTTGACTATGTAGTCAAGTCCTGGTGACCACATCCGCAATTACTGTATCCATCATATTATCAGTAAATTGCCTGATTATGCTAATTTAAGTGTCAGCCGTGGCTCAGTGGGTAGCACGCTCGCCTCCGAGTCAGAAGATTGTGGGTTCAAGTCCCACTCCAGGAACTCGAGCAGATAAATCTAGGCTGACACTCCAGTGCAGTGCTGAGGGAGTGCAATCTTTCGGATGAGACATTAAACCGAGACCCCGTCTGCTCTCTCAGGTGGACACAAAAGATCCCATGGCACTATTTCGAAGAATAGCAGGGGAGTTATCCCCAATGTCCTGGCCAATATTTATCCCTCAATTTATCTAAAATAATTCAGCGTACTGTCCAATTTGTAAACAATTCCATAGATTTCATTAATTGCTATCCATATAATTTAAACACCCATAGATTTTGAGAAAAAGTCCAAAGTGCTGATAGGGAGAAAAACAAGTACATTTTAGGGAAAAAAAATATATTTGTTGAGTAGATTCCTCCAATCTATTGAGGCTACCTTCCAATTTTGTGCACAAGGAGGTAAGTAATTCTTCAATATGGTCCCAGTGCTCCACCACCAGCCCCCATTTGCAAGATAGACCACTAAGGTCTTCTTCTCATACAACTCATTAGAAGCTGGACCTTTGCTTTGTACCTGCTGGGTGCTCAATGACTCACCTGCTGTTTTCTTATCTTTATCAGTATCAACATCACCTGTAGTGTTTGTACTTATGCTGGTGCCAGCTTCAAGTAAAAATGAAAATGGAAAGACTTACATTTGCACAGCACCTTAACCCATCTCGCAATGTCTCAAAGCGCAATTAATTACTTTAAAGTGTGGTGACTTGTCTGTAGGCAAATGCAGAAAACATTTTGTGCAAATCTAGAGCCCACGAGTAATCAGTTAATTCCATTTATCAACATTGCAACATTTAATCCGACTATTGCAGTGTTGATAGTCTGCATTGGGTCTGATCCTCTATCTAGCTACCACACAGCTCCTGTGAAATTTCGTAGTGGGTCTCCTTAGAATGGCTTCTCTCCTCCGGTTATGAGTGAAGGGAAAGTTTTTACTTTGGTCTATTGTTGCTTTCTCACAAACCATACTAATTTGGCATACGAGATTGGAAAGCAAGTATTCCAGTTTTAGGAAAGAAGACTTTGACAGGTCAAATTGACTGTGTTTTGGGGATATAAGAAAGACAGTTTTTACCTCAGTTTTTTTATAGCAGAAATAGCTAGAGATGCTGCTTGCTTTCAAGTGAAAAAGGAAAAAGATGTTTGCTTGGAGAAATTAAAAGAACTCAGTGCAGTTCAGAGAGAAATTTACTAGTTGCTGTGGCAAGTTAACATAATAACCTAAGTTCCCAAAGTTTATGTAGTATATGTAATTATCAATTAAGAAATGTTTACAAGATCAAATGATAAATATCGACAAAGAATTTTTAAAAATTGCTCCTTCACCATTTTCTTGAACCTTTTCAGTTATGGCACCTTACACACAGAAACAGGCTTGTGTTTATAAGAATATCGGAGTACAGTTATTAGAAATTGCAGTGTTAACCCTATCCTATCCTCATCATCATAGGCAGTCCCTCGGAATCGAGGAAGACTTGCTTCCACTCTAAAAATGAGTCCTTAGGTGGCTGAGCAGTCCATTGAGAGAATCACAGTCCCTGTCACAGGTGGGACAGATAGTCGTTGAGGGAAAGGATGGGTGGGACTGGCTTGCCGCACGCTCCTTCCGCTGCCTGTGCTTGATTTCTGCGATTAGACTCGAGGTGCTCATCGCCCTCCCGGATGCACTTCCTCCACTTAAGGCGGTCTTTGGCCAGGGACTCCCAGGAGTCAGTGGGGATGTTGCACTTTATCAGGGAGGCTTTGAGAGTGTCCTTGTAACATTTCCTCTGCCCACCTTTGCCTCGTTTGTCGTGACACAGCTCCGAGTAGAGCGCTTGCTTTGGGAGTCTCGTGTCTGGCAAGCGAACAATGTGGCCCGCCCAGCGGAGCTGATCAAGTGTGGTCAGTGCTTCAATACTGGGGATGTTGGCCTGGTCGAGGACGCTAACGTTGGTGCGTCTGTCCTCCCAGGGGATTTGCAGGATCTAGCGGAGACATCATTGGTGGTATTTCTCTAGCGACTTGAGGTGTCTACTCGGCCTAATGACTCCTACAATCCTGTCTTCTCTCTTTTCAGATGCTGATAGATCTGCTTATTTCCAGCTTTTTTACATATATCTTGCACAACCACAACTTCTCTTGTGTATATAGACCTGTGCTTCAACTTTGCAGCCATATTTATGCTTTACCTTTGTATTTTTTTTAAAATCATACACCTTCCTGCAGACTTCCTTCGAGGTATTGAGCCAGTAATTGAGCCAGGCATTGAGGCATTGACTGCAAAAACTTCTATAGATATGTGACGAGAAAAAGGTTAGTGAAGACAATCGTAGGTCCCTTGCAGTCAGAATCAGGTGAATTTATAATGGGGAACAAGGAAATGGCAGACCAACTGAACAAATACTTTGGTTCTGTCTTCACGAAGGAAGACGCATATAACCTTCCGGAAATACTAGGGGACCGAGGGTTTAGCGAGAAGGAGGAACTGAAGGAAATCCTTATTAGTCAGGAAATTGTGTTAGGGAAATTGATGGGATTGAAGGCCGATAAATCCCCGGGGCCTGATAGTCTGCATCCCAGAGTACTTAAGGAAGTGGCCCCAGAAATAGTGGATGCATTGGTGATCATTTTCCAACAGTCTATCGACTCTGGATCAGTTCCTATGGACTGGAGGGTAGCTAATGTAACACCACTTTTTAAAAAAGGAGGGAGAGAGAAAACGGGGAATTATAGACCGGTTAGCCTGACATGAGTAGTGGGGAAAATGTTGGAATCAATTATTAAAGATGAAATAGCAGCACATTTGGAATGCAGTGACAGGATCGGTCCAAGTCAGCATGGATTTATGAAAGGGAAATCATGCTTGACAAATCTTCTAGAATTTTTTGAGGATGTAACTAGTAGAGTGGACAAGGGAGAAACAGTTGATGTGGTGTATTTGGACTTTCAAAAGGCTTTTGACAAGGTCCCACACAAGAGATTGGTGTGCAAAATTAAAGCACATGATATTGGGAGTAATGTATTGACGTGGATAGAGAACTGGTTGGCAGACTGGAAGCAGAGAGTAAGGATAAACGGGTCCTTCTCTGAATGGCAGGCAGTGACTAGTGGGATGCGCAGGGCTCAGTGCTGGGACCCCAGCTATTTACAATATACATCAATGATTTAGATGAAGGAATTGAGTGTAATATCTCCAAGTTTGCAGATGACACTAAGCTGGATGGCGGTGTGAGCTGTGAGGCAGTTGCTAAGAGGCTGCAGGGTGACTTGGACAGGTTAGGTGAGTGGGCAAATGCATGGCAGATGCAATATAATGTGGATAAATGTGAGGTTATCCACTTTGGTGGCAAAAACATGAAGGCAGATTATTATCTGAATGGCGGCAGATTAGGAAAAGGGGAGGTGCAACGAGATCTGGGTGTCATGGTACATCAGTCATTGAAAGTCGGCATGCAGGTACAGCAGGCGGTGAAGAAGGCAAATGGCATGTTGGCTTTCATAGCTAGGGGATTTGAGTATAGGAGCAGGGAGGTCTTAATGCAGTTGTACAGGGCCTTGGTGAGGCCTCACCTGGAATATTGTGTTCAGTTTTGGTCTCCTAATCTGAGGAAGGATGTTCTTGCTATTGAGGGAGTGCAGCGAAGGTTCACCAGACTGATTCCTGGGATGGCAGGACTGACATATGAGGAGAGACTGGATCGACTGGGCCTGTATTCACTGAAGTTTAGAAGAATGAGAGGGGATCTCATAGAAACATATAAAATTCTGACGGGACTAGACAGGTTAGATGCAGGAAGAATGTTCCCGATTTTGGGGAAGTCCAGAACCAGGGGTCACAGTCTAAGGACCGAGATGAGGAGAAATTTCTTCACTTAGAGAGTTGTTAACTTGTGGAGTTCTCTAACGCAGAGAGTTGTTGATGCCAGTTTCTTAGATATATTCAAGAGGGAGTTAGATATGGCCCTGATTGCTAAAGGGATCAAGGAGTATGGAGAGAAAGCAGGAAAGGGGTACTGTGGTGAATGATCAGCCATGATCTTATCAAATGGTGGTGCAGGCTCGAAGGGCCGAATGTCATACTCCTGCATCTATTTTCTATGTTTTTATGTTTCTATTCATTCTGTCATGGTTCTTTGATGGTTTGGGGCTAGCTTCCCCCATGAAACATGCTTGCATTTCTTCATTACAAACAGCTACAAAGCCCAGTCTGTGAAATGGGTCTTATCTTGCTGCTCTTCAGCCATTTTCAACCGCAATGGTTCACTCCACAAATTCATTTTTGGACTTTAAAAAATTTTATAGGAGTCTGATTGCACCTTAGAAAATTCAAAAATGTAAAAGTGTGGTGATATTTTTAGGATTTTTGGTCTTTTTATCTTTACAGGAAAACTTTGGGAATGAGTTATGTTTAAGTGTTGAGTTTCATACAAGTTTAACAAGCCACAGGCTGCAGACAAAGACAAAGGGGGTTTGATGTGTTAATGAGCCAACTCTACAATGACTGGAGACATTAAGCAATATCTCATCTCCAATGGTGTAACAAAACAACTACACCTATTCGAGTGGAGATAGTCCTATTTGTGCGAGTCAAGCATGAAGGGCCCAAGTTTCCACATGATTCGCGCCTGATTTTTAGGAGCAACTGGTGGAGAACGGACTATTTTAGAAATCGCAATTCTCCACATTTTTTTTTCTGCAGTTCTAGTCAGGTAGAACAGTTCTAGTTTAGAACAGAATTTTTTCTTCAAAAGGGGGCGTGTCCGGCCACTGACGCCTGATTTGAAAGTTTCCACAGTGAAAATGTACTCCAAACTAAAGTAGAATGGCGCCAGTGAAGATTTTTGGAGAACTGAAAAAACCTGTTCTACACATTAAAAAATCAGGCGCAGGTTACAAATTAGGCGTCCAGAACGAGGTGGGGGGGAGGGGGGGGGGAAGGGAACTCATTAAATTTGACAATAAATCCTTATTTATACTTCTACAAATATTATACAAATAAATCCAACCTGAATAAACATTTATAAGCCAAGAAAAGATTAAATAAACCATCTTCCTACCTGTGTGAAAGTGCTTCAGCCAGGGAGAATTCTGCAGCTGTTCGTGCCGCTGAGCGGGAGAGGGAGAGAGAGAGAGAGGGGAGGGAGGGAGAGAGAGAGAGGGAGGGGAGGGGAGGGGGGGTCGGGGGAGCGGGTGTCGGGTCCGGGGGGTGGGGGGGGAGCGGGCCTCGGGTCGGGGCTGGGGGGGGTGGGGGGGGAGAGCGGGTGTCGGGTCGGGGGGGGGGGGGGAGCGGGCCTCGGGTCGGGGCTGGGGGGGGGGGGGGAAGCGGGTGTCGGGTCGGGTCTGGTCGGCGGGGTGGGGGGGGGGTGGAGCGAGTGTCGGGTCTGGTCGCGGGGGGAGCAGGAGCTGGCCGTGGGAGGAGCCTCATTCACGCAGCCCCAGTGAGGCCATTCAGCCAGGGCTAGGGGCTGCGTGCTTCGGGCCCCTCCCACACAGTTCGGCGCCTGGAGCTACTGCACTTGCGTGCCGACTGTAGCGCGCATGTGCAGAGGTCCCGGCACTGTTTTCAGCGCAGGGACCTGGCTCCGCCCCCCCCCACAGCTCGTGCCGGCTGCGCCGAGTGCCACAGGACCTGTAAGTCGGTGGAGACTACCGAGGATTTTTTTAGCTCGGAGGGGCGCCCGTTTTTTTTCTTGTGGAAACTTGGGCCCCAAGTGTCTGCTGGGAATATACTTCTGGAACAAGTAGTAGTTAATTTGGTCGACAGGTCTATTGGTGAGTTCCTGAGTGGGGAAAGAGTTGAAGGCTTAACCCTCCCACTTGCTGGGAGCACAGGGAGAAAAGGAAAAAAGGAAACACATGGAGCAGTCAGTCAGATTTTGAACAGGATCCTGTGAGATGCAAGCCTGAGCTGGAACTGGAAGTTAAGATGCAGTCAGTCAGATTTTGTGTTTAGAAGCTGGCTGGAAAGAAAATCCTAAAAACAAGGAAGTCAGCCCATGAAAAGGTCAAGTTATCTGGTTCATTATTTCTTTTTAATTTTTCAAGGACAGAACTGAAAAATTGAGTGAAGTGAGAGAGGTCTGATTACTCTGTGTGTTCACTTGTTGTATGTGGAATAAAGCAACTTAGCGATTTATATCTGGCTTCATCGCACTAAAATATATTTTTTGCCTGCTTTTAGAAAGATTGGAGAAGCATACATGAGGGCACGTGCAAAAGACACATTATCTAGTTCAAATGACAATGGGTGTCCAATTATTAAACCCTAGGTTCCACTATTGTATAATGAGGATATTGGGCAGCCCTACAGCACCACACTGGCAGCAGCATGCAATTACAGCATGACAAGTTTACATAGGAAATGTCCACTATAAATGTGGACATAGGAATTTATAATAGGAAGATAAATGGCAGTGCATGCAGAGGTATAATTTTTAATATATTAGTAGAAAGTTATAGATAGATAATGAATAATAATACCAAATCAAATACATAAAAATGAGGACAGAATGTATGAAGTTAAAATGCGGACTGAATTAATCCCCTCCGAAGCATATTCAGCTCGGGGGGGGTGGGTTCCAGTGGTGCGCACTTCTGCCAAAATCGGCGGGTTGAAGCAGCAGTAAAGGGATTCGGGCCACGGTGATGTCATCAGGGTGCACGCCGCTGCTAAGTGGCCACGCCATCCATTTTCAGCAGTTAAAAGAGAGAGTTTTTTCCGGCTGTGACCCCACCAGATTTTTGTGTCGGTCCACTTTGCCGTGGAACGCGACACCGCTGAATGAGATCAACAGACTATTCCCGCGATCGGGGCGATTTTTGGAGGAAAGTTTAACTTTGTTTTTTGCCTGCATTGAAGCTGCTGAGTGGTGTTCAAAGGTTTTGTGAGACTTATGAGGACTTTCACCTCACAGTCTTTACTGGAGGCCTGTAAGCCTCATTCTGTGCTCCAGGGCACTGCTTGGCAGGGTGCAGTCTGAAAAAGAATGGGATCAGTGTTGGCAGGGGAACACCTGGCACACCTTGGGCAGATGCAGGGCAGTATGCAGGAGAAGGCATCGCCGTCAGGAACGTCTAGAGAGGCAACGGGCAAGGGAGGCAGCAGGCATGACTGCCCAACAGAGAGAGAAGGGCCTGCAGATGTGCGCAGACCTGCAGCTAGAGAAAGTGGCCAGGAGCGAGATGGCTTCAGGAGAAGGTTGAGGTATGCTGATCCTCCCCACCAAATATTGGGCCAGGAGCCTTGCCAGCAAGAGCCTCCAGAGGCGCTCGACAATCAGGAGGACCAGGGAGATGGGCATCATCCAGCTGACAGGGGAGATGGCCAACGTAGAGGTGGTGGAAGGAGGCCCTACCCGCAGGGGTCTACAGATCTCAGTTCTTCTTCCTCTAGCTCAGTGATGAGCAATGCCTGTGAAGGCTAAGATTTAGGAAATAAATAATCAGGGAGCACTGCACTGTCCTGCACGAAGATCTCCAGCCTCATTCAACGCTGAGCATTGCCCTGACCATAGAGACCAAGGTCACCATCGCGGTGAAATTTTATCCCACGGGGTTTTTCCAGTCTGCCACTGCAAACATTGGCAACATCTCTCAATTCTCCACACATCAGTGTATCTGGCGGGTGACCGATGCACTCTACAGGAGAAGGATGCAGTAAATCTCATTTCCCATGAAAAGGGACAAACAGGTGGAGCGGCAGGCTTGATTTGCCCAAATTACAGGCTTCTGCACACAAGCTGGGCTAAGGGCGCCACAACATCACCCCAAGATCTTTGTCAACCGCAAGGGGTTCCACTCATAGAAACATAGAAAATAGGTGCAGGAGTAGGTGATCGAACCTTCGGGCCTGCACCACCATTCAATAAGATCATGGCTGATCATTCACCTCAGTACCCCTTTCCTGCTTTTTCTCCATACTCCTTGATCCTTTTAGCCGTAAGGGCCATATCTAACTCCCTCTTGAATATATCCAATGAACTGGCCTCAACAACTCTCTGCGGTAGGGAATTCCACAGGTTAGCAACTCTCTGAGTGAAGAAGTTTCTCCTCAGCTCGGTCCTAAATGGCTTACCCCTTATCTTTAGACTGTGTCCCCTGGTTCTGGACTTCCCCAACATCGGGAACATTCTTCCTGCATCTAACCTGTCCAGTCCCGTCAGAATTTTATGTTTCTATGAGATCCCCTCTCATCCTTTTAAACTCCAGTCGTTCTATTCTCTCCTCATATGTTAGTCCTGCCATCCCGGGAATCGGTCTGGTGAAGCTTCGCTGCACTCCCTCAATAGCAAGAATGTCCTTCCTCAGATTAGGAGACCAAAACTGCACACAATATTCCAGGTGAGGCTTCACCAAACCCTCTATAACTGCAGTAAGACCTCCCTGCTCCTATACTCAAATCCCCGAGCTATGAAAGCCAACATAACATTTGCCTTCTTCACCGCCTGCTGTACCTGCATGCCAAATTTCAATGACTGATGTACCATGACACCCAGGTCTCGTTGCACCTCCCCTTTTCCTAATCTGCTGCCATTCAGATAATATTCTGCCTTCGTGTTTTTGCCATCAAAGTGGATAACCTCACATTTATCCACATTATACTGCATCTACCATGCATTTGCCCACTCACCTAACCTGTCCAAGTCACCCTGCAGCCTCTTAGCATCCTTCTCACAGCTCACACCGCCACCCAGCTTAGTGTCAACTGCAAACTTGCAGATATTACACTCAATTCCTTCATCTAAATCATTAATGTATATTGTAAATAGCTGGGGTCCCAGCACTGAGTCCTGCGGCACCCCACTAGTCACTGCCTGCCATTCTGAAAAGGACCCGTTTATCCCGACTCTCTGCTTCCTGTCTCCCAACCAGTTCTCTATCCACGTCGGTACATTACCCCCAATATCATGTGCTTTAATTTTGCACACCAATATCTTGTGTGGGATCTTGTCAAAAGCCTTTTGAAAGTCCAAATACACCACACCCACTGGTTCTCCCTTGTCCACTCTACTAGTTACATCCTCAAAAAATTCCAGAAGATTTGTCAAGCATGATTTCCCTTTCATAAATCCATGCTGACTTGGACCGATCCTGTCATTGCTTTCCAAATGCACTGCTATTTCATCTTTAATAATTGATTCCAAAATTTTCCCCACTACTGATGTCAGGCTAACTGGTCTATAATTAACTGTTTTCTCTTTCCCTCCTTTTTTAAAAAGTGGTGTTACTTTAGCTACCCTCCAGTCCATAGGAACTTATCCAGAGTCGATAGACTGTTGGAAAATGATCACCAATGCATCCACTATTTCTGGGGCCACTTCCTTAAGTACTCTGGGATGCAGTCTATCAGGCCCCGGAGATTTATCGGCCTTCAATCCTTCTCACTAGACCCTCGGTCCCCTAGTATTTCCAGAAGGTTTTTGGTGTCTTCCTTTGTGAAGACAGTACCAAAGTATTTGTTCAAGTGGTCTGCCATTTCTTTATTCCCCATTATAAATTCATCTGAATCTGACTGCAAGGGACCTATGTTTGTCTTCACTAATCTTTTTCTCTTCACATATCTATAGAAGCTTTTGCAGTCAGTTTTTATGTTCCCGGTAAGCTTCCTCTCATACTTTATTTTCCCCCTCCAAATTAAATCCTTTGTCCACCCTGCTGAATTCTAAATTTCTCCCAGTCCTCAGGTTTGCTGCTTTTTCTGGCCAATTTATATACCTCTTCCTTGGATTTAACACTATCCTTGTTTTCCCTTGCAATTTCCCTTGTTAGCCACAGTTGAGCCACCTTCCCCGTTTTATTTTTACTCCAGACAGGGATGTACAATTGTTGAAGTTCATGCATGTGCTCTATAAATGTTTGTCATTGCCTATCCACCGTCAACCCTTTAGGTATCATTTGCCAGTCTATTCTAGCCAATTCACGTCTCATACCATCGAAGTTACCTTTCCTTAAGTTCAGGACCCTAGTCTCTGAATTAACTGTATCAGTCTCCATCTTAATAAAGAATTCTACCATATTATGGTCACTCTTCCCCAAGGGGCCTCGCACAACAAGATTGTTAACGAGTCTTTTCTCATTACACATCACCCAGTCGAGGATGGCCAGCCCTCTAGTTGGTTCCTCGACATATTGGTCAAGAAAACCATCCCTAATACACTCTAGGAAATCCTCCTCCACCGTATTGCTACCGGTTTGGTTAGCCCAATCTATTTGTAGATTAAAGCCGCCCATGATAACTGCTGTACCTTTATTGCATGCATCCCTAATTTCTTGTTTGATGCTGTCCCCAACCTCACTACTACTGTTTGGTGGTCTGTACACAACTCCGACTAACGTTTTCTGCCCTTTGGTATTCCACAGCTCCACATCATCCAAGCTAATGTCCTTCCTTACTATTGCGCTAATTTCCTCTTTAACCAGCAACGCTACCCTATCTCCTTTTCCTTTCTGTCAATCCTTCCTGAATGTTGAATACCCCTAGATGTTGAGTTCCCAGCCTTGGTCACCCTGGAGCCATGTCTCCGTGATGCCAATTATATCATATTCATTAATTGCTGCCTGTGCAGTTAATTCGTCCACCTTATTACGAATACTCCTCGCATTGAGGGACAGAGTCTTCAGACTTGTCTTTTTAACACACTTTGCCCCTTTAGAATTTTGCTGTAATGTGGCCCTTTTTGATTTTTGCCTTTGGGTTTCTCTGCCCTCCACTTTTACTTTTCTTCTTTCTATCTTTTGCTTCTGCCCCCATTCTCCTTTCCTCTGTCTCCCTGCATAGGTTCCCATCCCCCTGGCATATTAGTTTAACCCCTCCCCAACAGCACTAGCAAACACTTCCCCTAGGACATTGATTCCGGTCCCGCTCAGGTGCAGACCGTCCAGTTTGTACTGGTCCCACCTCCCCCAGAACCGGTTCCAATGTTCCAGGAATTTGAATCCCTCCCTTCTGCACCACTCCTCAAGCCACGTATTCATCTGAGCTATCCTGCAATTTCTACTCTGACTAGCACGTGGCACTGGTAACAATCCTGAGATTACTACCTTTTGAGGTTCTACTTTTTAAATTAACTCCTAGCTCCCTAAATTCAGCTTGTAGGACCTCATCCCGTTTTTTACCTATATCGTTGGTACCTATTTCCAGCGTGACAATGTTCAGCTCGTCTGTGGCCACCAGCGTCGGATCATGGCTGTTGACGCGAGGCATCCAGGAAGTAGCCATGATTCCTTCATTCTGCACTAGACCAGTGTGCCCACCCTCTTCACAGGTCCAAATCAGGATTGTGGTTTGCAGCTGGGGACAAGGGATATCACCTGTCCACTTGACTCCTCACTCCACCGCGGAACCCCAGGACAGCGCCAGAGCATGCCTACAATGACGCTCATTCTGCCACCAGATGCATCATCAAACACTGCATTGGCATCCTTAAGCAGAGGGTCCATTACCTGGACCGGTCTGGTGGCACCTTGCAGTTCTCTCCTCAATGGGTCTTCATATTCATCGTGCTCTGCTGCATGCTGCACAACCTGGCCATCATGAGGGGACAGCCGCTGGAGGTCGAGCCAGCAGTACCACCTGAGGAGGAGGAGGAGGATCCCCATCGCCCCAGTGTTAAGAGGTTTTGTCCCCATCGCAACCCTGCAAGGGAGATGCAGCTGCGTCTCATAGCTGCTCGCTTCAGATAATCCCATTCACACATGACCTTTCAGCTACCACTTTCAATGGCCATCACTATGAGTGGCTTCACGCACACTTGCCCACTCCCAGGTTTGCTGATGATGCAAAGATTCGGGGCGGGGGGGTGGGGGGTGGAAGCAACGTATGAGGAGGACACCAAAAAATCTGCAAAAGGACATAGACAGGTTAAGTGAGTGGGCAAAATTTGGCAGACGGAGTATAATGTTGGAAAGTGTGAGGTTATGCACTTTGGCAGAAAAAAAATCAAAGAGCAAGTTATTATTTAAATGAAGAAACTTAGAAACATAGAAAATAGGTGCAGGAGTAGGCCCTTCGAGCCTGCACCAGCATTCAATAGGATCATGGCTGATCATGCAACTTCAGTACCCCATTCCTGCTTTCTCTCCATACCCCTTGATCCCTTTAACCGTAAGGGCCACATCTAACTCCCTTTTGAATATATCTAACGAATTGGCCTCAACAACGTCCTGTGGTAGAGAATTCCACAGGTTCACAATTCTCTGAATGAAGAAGTTTCTCCTCATCTCGGTCCTAAATGGCTTACCCCTTATCCTTAGATGGTGACCCCTGGTTCTGGACTTCCCCAACATCGGGAACATTCTTCCTGCATCTAACCTGTCCAATCCCGTCAGAATTTTATATGTTTCTATGAGATCCCCTCTCATTCTTTTAATTCCAGTGAATATAAGCCTAGTCAATCCAGTCTTTCTTCATATGTCAGTCCTGCCATCCCCGGAATCAGTCTGGTGAACCTTCGCTGCATTTTCTCAATAGCAAGAATGTCCTTCCTCAGATTAGGAGACCAAAACTGCATACAATACTCAAGGTGTGGTCTCACCAGGGCCCTGTATAACTGCAGTAAGACCTCCCTGCTCCTATACTCAAATCCTCTCGCTATGAAGGCCAGCATGCCATTTGCTTTCTTTACTGCCTGCCTTACCTGCATGCCTACCTTCAATGACTGATGTACCATGACACCCAGGTCTCATTGCACCTCCCCTTTTACTAATCTGTCACCATTCAGATAATAATCTGCCTTCTTGTTTTTGCCACCAAAGTGGATAACCTCATACTTATCCACATTATACTGCATCTGCCATGCATTTGCCCATTCACCTAACCTGTCCAAGTCCCCCTGCAGCCTCCTAACATCCTCCTCACAGCTCGCACTGCCACCCAGCCTAGTGTTGTCTCCAAACTTGGAGATATTACACTCAATTCCTTCGTCTAAATCATGAATGTATATTGTAAATAGCTGGGGTCCCAGCACTGAACCCTGCGGCACCCCACTCGTCACTGCCTGCCATTCTGAAAAGGACCCGTTTATTCCTGTCTGCCAACCAGTTCTCTATCCACGTTAATACATTACCCCCAGTACCATGTGCCTTAATTTTGCACACTAAACTATTGTGTGGGACCTTGTCAAAAGCCTTTTGAAAGTCCAAATACACCACATCCACTGGTTTTCCCTTATCCACTCTACTAGTTACATCCTCAAAAAACTCTAGAAGATTTGTTAAGCATGATTTCCCTTTCATAAATCCATGCTGACTTGCACGATCCTGTCAGAAAGATTGCAAAGTGCTGCATTTTAGCAGGACCTGGGGGTACTTGTGCATGAAACACAAAAGGATAGTATGCAGGTACAGCAAGTGATTAGGAAGGCCAATGGAATCTTGGCCTTTATTGCAAAGGGGATGGAGTATAAAAGCAGGAAAATCTTGCTACAGTTATACAGGGTATTGGTGAGGCCACACCTGGAATACTGCGTGCAGATTTGGTTTCTATATTTACGAAAGGATAGGTTGATTCTAGGGATGAGGGGGTTGTCTTATGAGGAAAGGTTGAAAAGGTTCAGCCTCTACTCATTGGAATTCAGAAGAATGAGAGGTGATCTTATCGAAACGTATAAGATTATGAGGGGGCTTGAAAAGATGGATGCAGAGAGGATGTTTCCACTGATGGGGGAGACTAGAACTAGAGGGCACGATCTTAGAATAAGGGGCCACCCATTTAAAACTGAGATGAGGAGGAATTTCTTCTCTCAGAGGGTTGTAAATCTGTGGAATTCGCTGCCTCAGAGCGCTGTGGAAGCTGGGACATTGAATAAATTTGACAGAGATAGACAGTTTCTTAACCGATAAGGGAATAAGGCGTTATGGGGAGTGGGCAGGGAAGTGGACCTGAGTCCACGATCAGATCAGCCATGATAGTATTAAATGGCGGAGCAGGCTCGAGGGGCCATATGGCCTACTCCTGCTCCTATTTCTTATGTTCTTATGTAAATGAAACACCTGGCCAGATATAAGTGCCAAAAATAAAGATTTATCAAAATAATCAATTCAGTGCAAAATCATATCAACAAAAAGACTACCTTCAACTAACACCAATAATCATGTCTTACCTCTGTGCATGTTCTTATAACACCTCTTACGCATGCCTACCGTAACACTACGCCTAAGTGTCTCCCCTGTGGCTGCATCATGGGTCTGGGAAGGCTGCTGTGGTTGTTGTGTGGGAGCTACAGCTCTCCTTGAAGACCTTTGGGCCTAGAAGGGCCGGGTGCAGACTGGCCAGGACCCTCCTGGGAGGGTGCAGTCTGGCTTGGCTCAGATGGAACCATGCGTGGAGGCACTGGTGGAATGGGCATTGAACTGAGACTGCATGAGAGCAGCCAGAGTCTCAAGTCCACCAGAGATGGCAGCAGTTTGACGCTCCATGGCAGCACCAAGACGCTCCGTGGCCTGTTGCCCAGCGAGCAGAAGAGTATTCTGAGCTTCCAGGACTGCATCCATTCTCTCCAATCCAGCACCGATGCAATCGTTCGCTCGCACCTGTGCCGAAATGGCACCTACCACATCACCTGTAGGTTGCGGCATCACTGGTGAATCCGCATGGACACACTGGGGGTCCACCATCGCCTGCTCACTGGCAATGATATGCCCCATGGTGTACGCAGAGCTATCGACTATGTGGGAGGCGGACACCTCCACACTCCTGACCACTTCCTACAGCCTCTCTGGCACCCTTATCAGTGCCCTCAACATCTGGGAATGCATGGCCTCCATCCTTCTCTCGTATGCTGCTACGTTGATGGCATCATCTGAGTTCTCGTCGGCAGAACTCCGGTGCGGACTCGCCCCCTCCACCAGAGACGTGGCACCTGAGGTTGCCTAGCGTAGTGTTGTAGCAGGATTTGCAGGCGAAAAACCTGATGGGGGCCGTGACGTGAACGCTCCATCTATGGCCCCCCAGAACCCCGATAACGCCTGGCTACTAAAAGACCGTTTAACATACCAATTTAATGATGGGACCTCCCATGCCGGACGTGCGCACTAAATGCAGCGGCTGTCATATTGGTTAAGGCATTCCTTAGGCAACCCAGGCTGCTGCCTGAAATGAATGCTGGGCTCATTAAAATACTTAATGGATCCTGCACTTGTATTAGGACCCTTTTGGGAAATTGGTGACTGGGAGGGTTTGACTTGATCATTCTGAAGCCCATTCAGAAAAACGTGGTGGGAACACTCAAGAAGCAGGCTGCAGCAGCAGTGTTTAAAGGGATCCTCATCTCCATTGAGGTGAGTCTCCGGATAGACATTTAAGGCTCCTGGAGATTTTCGGAACCATTTGTTTTGGCATTTTTGGGATGTTTTTGATTCTACAGAGCTGCACTATTCTACTTCATTGGCTGCAGTAGTACTGGGAAAAATAGGGATGTTGCTGGGCTTGCCATTGAGGTTTTCACGTCTGGGAAACAGCAGCAGCAGCGGCACGCACAGCAGCACAGCAGCACAGACCTCTGGAGGATCAAATAAGAGGGCAAAGGAGGCAAGGGGACAGTAACCCTTCCAGGGTACGAGGCTTGGATAACATCTGGAACGTGTCAATCATAGACAGTCAGCATGGATTTGTTAAGGGAAGGTCAGTCTGACTAACTTGATTGAATTTCTTGAGGAGGTAACAAGGAGGGTCGATGAGGGTTGTGCATTTGATGTCGTGTATGTGGATTTTAGCAAGGCTTTTGATAAGGTCCCACAAGGCAGACTGTTCATGACAGTAAAAGCCCATGGGATCCAAGGCAAAGTGGCAAGTTGGATCCAAAATTGGCTCAGAGGCAGGAAGCAAAGGGTAATGGGTGTTTTTGTGACTGGAAGGCTATATCCGTGGGGTTCCGCAGGGCTCAGTTTGCAGATGATACAAAAATTGTCCGTATGGTTGATAATGAAGAAGAAAGCTATAGACTGCAGGATGCTATCAATGTCAGCTGGGCAGACCAGTGGCAAATGGAATTAAATCCAGATAAGTGTGAGGTAATGCATTTGGGGAGGGCTAACAAGGCAAGGGATACACAATAAATGGTAGAACACTCTGAAGTGTAGAGGAACAGAGGGAGCTTGGAGTGCATGTCCACAGAACCCTGAAGGTAGCAGGCCAGGTAGATAAGGTGGTTAAGAAGGCATACGGAATACTTGCCTTTATTAGCCGAGGCATAGAATGTAAGAGCATGGAGGTTATGCTTGAACTGTATAAAACACTAATACAAAAGCAAAATACTGCAGATGCTGGAATCTGAAATAAAAACAGAGAATGCTGAAAATCTCAGTGGGTCAGGCAGCATCTGTGGAGAGAAAAACAGAGTTAACGTTCCGTTCCCTTTTGTTCTTCCCCTCTCCCTTTCAGTGCTTAAGAATGTGTTCTTTTCGAACATTCCGCAGTTCTGACGAAGGGTCGTCGAGCTGAAACGTTAACTCCATTTTTTTTCTCCACAGATGGTGCCTGACCCGCTGAGATTTCCAGCGTTCTCTGTTTTTATGTATAAAGCACTAGTTAGGCCACAGGTAATGCATACACCTTGCCCCCAACTCGCTCAATTCTCGCTCCCAGTTAAAATCGGGGCTATAGTCTTTGGAACCCCCCGAAGATAATTAATTTTATTTTTTGTTGAACTAATGCCTGAATTAGGAATGATTAAACAAGTCAGTAGCTTTAACGTGAGTGAAAGTGTCACTGAATAATTCAAATCTGTGAAATAACATAGAATTGTTTGGAATATGCAGCATGGAAACAGGGTCAGCCAGTCCATGCCGGTGTTTATGCTCCACTCGAGCCTCCTCCCACCCTTCCTCATCTAAATCTGTCAGCATAAACCTCTCTTCCCTGCTTTCTCATATGCTTAACACCTTAACTTTATGTGCACAGTGCTTGCCAGGATCACATAGAACATCTGGCTCCTATTAAACGCCACACATGAAATAAGTAAAATTACTTACTTGAGATTGTATCTTGTTCCTTCACTTAAAATATGAATAGTTCTAAACAGTGGCAGGCGGGAGATATGACTTCATACATTTGCAATTGAAATGTTCCATAATAATCTTGAAAGATGTACAGTATCTCCCTGTAAGCTTACTGCATTTTGCCAATTAATGGTGTTTTTCCAAGTCCTGTGAAATGTGTGGACGGATATGTGGCTATGAGAGCTGATGAGGGAGATAAAGGAGTCCAGTTTCAAAACCTTTCAAATGTCAGCAGTGACTTATGTATTTGGAAAATGCAATGGATTTGTTACCATGATGTATTTTCAGTCCCGCCCCCAAAAATGCTTAATTTTACAAGCTGTGCCACAAAGAATGTGAACAGACCTTATTTTCAGACCACTTGGGGCCTTTTCTTGCAACAAACAGTGGGCATTTAATCTCCAGTTATTAAATGCAGATTGCTTCTCAGTGAACTTGCAGTAATAGCATCACAATCATTAATCCTCTTGTGTGAGCATCATTGCACATTAAGAGCATGGAGCACACTGACAGTTGCTGTCTGTATTGACAAGCACAGCAGACAGGGAATCTAACTAAAAACAGAATAAAACGCCAACATAAAATCGAAACAGTATATATTATAAATAATAACAGCCAAAGAATCTCTCGAAATAGTGTGCAACCATCAAACCATTACGCTAGTTCACAGAAACAAAGGTTATTTGACTTGGTTTTTGTTTGTATGTGCATGAGATGCCTGTAGCCCATTGCACCACACACAGATAAGATGATCGTCTTACAACGAGTGATGTTTAGCAGAGCATCTTTTCTATGACATTAATAGTCAGCTGTGGTTAACTTTTCCATGCCTTATTATTATATATCCAATTACTCTAGTGTCTGGCCACTGACAATTTTCTCCAACGTGAGTTTAGTTTTCATACTGTCACCTAAAAATCATTGTGCTCAACATCTCTACCAGCAGGCCTTTGGTGTTATTGCAGCATTGCTTTGACAAGAGAAAAAACATCCAATTAATTTCGTATGACCACCATTTTCATAACAGTGGGAGTAATATTAAGATCGTGAACAAGCAGAACATGTGGATTTATGTAAATACGATATGGTTATAAGCATGGTTACAGCGGTTTACCCTTCACGTGTGACACGGGGGCTTTGGTTCGATGGGTGTTGGCGGTCATTCTGCATCTGACTAACTCCATAATTAACTGGAGCAAAACTAGAAGCTGTAACTAATTGGATAAATATTGGCCCGGATTGCATTTCCCACCCAGAGCCTATTTGATACTCATGAAAAAACCAGACTAATCTCATACCCTGTGAAAGAACATAAGAACATAAGAAATAGGAGCAGGAGCAGGCCATTTGGCCCCTCAAGCCTGCTCTGCCAATTAATAAGATCATGGCTAATCTGATCTTGGGTTCAGCTCCACTTCCCTGCCCGCTCCCCATGACTCTTCACTCTCTTATCGTTCAAAAATCTGTCTACCTCCACCTTAAATGTATTCAATGACCCAGCCTCCACAGCTCTCTGGGGCAGAGAATTCCATAGATCTTCAACCCTCTGAGACAAGAAATTCCTCCTTATCTTACTTCTAAATGGACGACCCTTTATTATGAAACTATGCCCCCTAGTTCTAGATTCACCCATGAGTGGAAACATCCTCTCTGCATCTAACTTGTTGAGCCCCTCAGTATCTTATATGTTTCAATAAGATTACCTCTCATTCTTCTAAACTCCAAGAGTATAGGCCCAATCTGCTCACCCTTTCTTTATAATCAACCCTTTCATCTCAGCAAAGAAAAGCAGCATTGAATTTTTGAGGGAACTTTGTATCCAATTCTGTTTTAAGTTCCTTTGCATAAATACACAGGAGTCACAGCTTCGAATTTGCGGTAAAGATTGTATACAGTAACCAAAGTCTCAAGACTAACTCTGCTGCAGTGAACTGCTTGTGAGGAAAATCTCAGTGCCATTTTATTTTGATGCAGATATCCCCACGATGAAGTGAATCACCTGAGCTGCGACGAATCAAAGCACCACTACGGTGCTGTGATCAGCGTCTTGCCAATTGCCCTAGATTACTTAAGAGAAGGTATTGGTGTCATCGAATCAGCCCAGTACGAAGCTGCAAGAAATAACAGGTATGCTCAGTGCAACAAGAAGCCGAAATCACCACAGACCATAGAGAGCTACACACAAACTGTGCCAATGCAGATGGCGGATTGTGAAATGAAATCTATGAAATGGAAAACATCCACCAAACAAAAAAATAAGTTAAAGGCCAAAGCACCGTGGGTACCATCTGGTAAAACCAATGGTCTCTGAGTCCTTGCAATACACAAACATCCCACTCAGCACCATCGTTAGAGTGTGCCTATTGTTTCCATTGCCTTCGGTAGTCGTTATTAAATAGTTGCAGCCCTTCCAACCTGGAGAAATATTGCCTGCAATAGAAATAAACTGAACCAGTTGTTACTGGATTTCTGCTCAACACATTTTCCATTTTTTTTTTCCAAAAGAGATCCTTTGTAGTCTTATGGTTCTCTTTATTTTTTTGTCAAAAAAAGATTAGCATTTATATAGCGCCTTGCAAGGCCTCAGGACATCCCAAAGCACTTTTCAGCCAATGAAGTACTTTTGTAGTGTAGTCACTGTTGTAATGTGGGAAACGTGGCAGCCAATTTGTGCACAGCACGAGTGATAATGACCAGATAGATGATAATGTTGGTTGCGGGATAAATATTGGCCAGGACACCAAGGATAACTCTCCTGCTCATCTTTGAATAGTGCCATGGGATCTTTTACGTTCACCGGAGAGGGCAGACGGGGCTTTGGTTTAATGTCTCCTCCAACAGTGCAGCCATCCCTCAGTACTGAACTGGAGTGTCAGCCTAGATTTTGTGCTCAATGTCCCTAGTGTGTGACTTGAACCCACAACTTTCTAACTCCGAGGCAAGGGTGCTACCACTGCCACAGCTGACACCTAGTTCTCGCTCATTGTCTTAGTGGCCAGATGTAGTGCTGCATTGTTACTGAATCATACTAAGGAGGCCTTGCCTTCAATCCTTGAACTATGCTGAGTTAGTTGACCTCAACCAGGATACTAATGCTGGGCTATTGCAATTGTTCTCAGCCATATCAAGCTCGGTAGAAGAAATATTAGTCAGTGTCCCTGCTCCTGATTACAATCAGGTAACCCCTGATGGGAAGCACATATCTGTGAACATTGGGTGAGGTCAGGATTGAGCCCTGTTGTGTTGGCCCTTATGTTGAATAGACTACGAGCACTCAATCTCTGGGCCCATGCATGGCCATTTGAGGGAGGCACTAGAAGGCTGCTAACACTTGTTAAGCAGTATCCCAACGTAATCCGCCTCCCATCTCCCCCACTTTCAGGAAAGAAAGGAAGAAAATTAGGGGGAAAACTCTGTTGTTTAGTGAATTGCTAATGATATCCACTTTTGTGCTTAAAATTTTACTGGTTTCTCCTTAAATTCAACCTGATAGAAACGACCAAACAGATATGAGTTGCATTATGTTTAATTAGTTCATTTGGTAAATTGAAACAATATCATCTCGAGAAAATAAATGTCAATAAAAGCACCGTAGTTTGGTTTTGTTCAAGCATTCTTAATGTATTAAACACACTGTGAGACATTGCAGGGAAATGAAAATTTCGCGGAGCTTGAGGCATAAATAGGGTTTAAATATCACCTCCAAATTGGTGTGTATTGTGTCTCATTGCAGATCTGCCCACTTCCTAGAAGAGGTGGATCCGCAGTACAAAACGATAGTCTTATCCAAGCCTGTTATGTGGGAAATGAAAATATTAGGTCCCATTCATTTTAATGAATGGATGTATGTATATATAAACTGAGGAGCATTATTGGAGCAGAGCTTTATCCTGCATCTTATTTGTACTGTACCTGGCTTTGTGACAGACACTTAATGCAAATAACGGAGTGAGCCTTTGGCTTTAGTGGTAAGATTCCCACTTCTGAGCAGAAGATGTAGGGTTCAAATCCCGCTCCAGACAGTCCAGGCGAATGGAGATCGGACCTCCGGCTCTGAATTCTCGGTTGATATCCAATTGGTGGATGAGGGTGACCGTCCCCCCTTGCGTCCTCACTATATGGGTCGTGGGAGCCCATAAAACCCTCCTACCATATAGAACTGGCTGGTGTAAAAATGGCTGTGGCCATTCACATTGTATTCATGTAAAGGCCTAGCAGATTGTTCATCAGCCTGCGAATCCTACCACCATTTCACAAGCAAAGAGTGTGAAGATAAGAAAATAACAATGCAAAAAGAAAGGGAAGGGTGGGACCATTAGCCCTAATACTTCTCATTTTGAGGAGAAAATTTACAAAAAGATTGTGATAATTTTAACAATGTCAAAAGTGGGATTGAATAGTTTCCAGTAAAATATCCCTTAATCTGAAGATTATTAATTCTGTTGCACTTTTTTATGTTAGCACTGGCAAATTTTCCAGTTTAAGTTAACGCTCCCAATCAACACAAAGCCGCAAAAATCAGTTTTGCATCTTACCAAGCAGGGAATGAGGCACAAAAGCAAAATACTGCGGATACTGCTGGAAATCTGAAATAAAAACAGAACATGTTGGAAAATACTCAGCAGGCCAGACAGCATCTATGGAGAGAGAAACAGTCAATTGAAATGTTAGCTCCGTTTCTCTCTCCATAGGAAATGGGGCACGTTGGCCCTATAAGCGACCAGGCAATAATTAAACCGCGGGCATCAATGTCACTGAAAACCAGAAAAGCAGATGTCACCCGAATTGTGGAGTTGGAAAATCCCTAAAGGGTGGCAGTAACTGGGTTTGCACTCCATCCTCCAAATGGTCAGACCAGGAAAGCGATCTGGGAGGAGATTGCAATGTCTACAAACAAAAGGAGTAAGGGAGACATTTCCATGAGGCGAAGATGTCAGCTAAGGAAAATATTGTATTCAACCATCATGCCAGGAAGTCCAAAGGAGATGTTGTGAGCATCTATCAACACTCAGAGGTGGAGAGCAAAATTTCATAGCTAATCTTCCCGGAACCAATGCAGGGAGTGAAGGAGGTTCCACTACTGACAGTAGGAAAAATCTTCCCCATTTTGTTATGCCTTCAAGAACATTGATACAATCAGAAATTGGAGATCCATTAACAGGAAAGCACAGCAGCAGCAATGCGGATGTCATGCATTAACTCTTGGTACTAACTATCCATTAGTTCCATTGGAAGTGCTCTAGTGAAATCGACATGACACTCTTCTCTCCATGGATGAATCTAGACCACCTGGAGGTAAAGAACACTGAGAACGCCACACCGCACCACCACAAACTAAAACAAAATGTTTCCAAGCATACTTCAGCAGGCATCAGCCCAAACTCTGAGACACTTGCACTATTAGATGGTGATGATTCACCAAGATGTGAGCACTTGCCCATCACTCATGATGCTAGTGGTCAAAGAGTTTGATGCATGGTCATAAGCATCACAGGATTGAGGTGCTAGCCGATGAGCAGGTAGTGTGGAACTCAGTGAGCCATTCGTCAAGGTTGAAGCAACAACTGAATATCCACAGTGCCGGCTAACACAGTGTGCTTGATGAGAGATAAGGAAAGATGAAAAGCCATCCCATTTCCCAAAACATGGTGTGTCGGACTTCCCACCGAATGCACTGCAGTACAGTGCAGAGGCATTTCATCTGCAATTAAATCATCAGTGAACCAAACATTTTGAAACATAAGTCCATCTACTCAAAATACATAAAATCAACTCTCCAAACATCTGTGTTGTTGCAGCTGGCAGATCATGAGAAAATGCTGCTTTCACGGGGGTTTTCAGGATTTGTGGAGAGCCAGCAATCCATCCTCAGTGAGATTGTTAACATCCAGGGGCAGAGGCACCGTGCCAGAGGGCCAGAAATCCAAAAGTTGGTACATCAGAGCCAGATGTTGGGCCTCATGTCAGCAACCTGACCTTGATGTTGGAGAACCTCATTAAGTACCTATATAAGGCCCACTAAACGATATGGAGCACTCTGCACCCTGGGACACCATTCCAGCTCCAAATCGAATGTCCCCACTTAAATGTGGCACCTTTCCACCAGTGATCTAGGTCTCAGAAGTTGAGCACATTTGAAAATAAGTGTGGATGCAGTGAGGTGCATGTGTCCTATAGAAGAAAGCAGAAATCTGCTTCTTCTATATGACCCATACACTTCTCACTGAGGCTCCAGTTATTTATATATACATATCCATATATATATATTATATATGTGTGTATATATATATTATGCACAATTACAATAATTAGAACAACATAAATTATTGTGGAATACCATAACAATTTTCAGGTGCTGGGGGTAGAAATCGGCGTGACTCTAAAATATAGATGATCTTTCTGATCAATAAAAAGGGGGAGATATCTGCGTCTACCTCTGACATGCTTTGTAAGCAGTGAGTATAGATGCACTTATATATGCAGGAAAAAATGGATGGCTCATCTCACATTGGCATGGGGAGATATCCACCTGCCCATTTCAATGGTAGCTTATTCTCGATATAGTACAGGCAGTTCGAATCCTTCATCCTCCATAACCATCACACAGGACCTTTCCTCATTTGATTTTAAAATGAAGGTCTGTCTGAGTGTCAGGGCTGTGCAGCAGGCAGCAAACCAGAAAGATTCTTTGCACTGTGGCTGTTGCTTTGCTTCTCTGATAGTTTTAAGTACTACTATAGCATGTGTTTTGTGATACAAGATGAATGCCATTAAGTTTTTTTTAAATAGTTCCAAATACAGCTTTTGTATGAGCCCTTTTAGTTTATTGGAGGACAAATGTTGTGGAAGCAACTGATTACTCGCTACTGTCAGACACTTTGCCAGAATCTGATTGATTGTTGATTAAAAGCGGAGTTTGGAGCACAACCACAACTTAGGAACTGCAATGTATTGAAGTAAATGTTTGAAAGAAAGATATTAAATTTTAGAACAAAAGAATGTAGATAGGCTACGTGAGTAGGCAAAAATTTGGCAGATGTAGTATAATGTGGGAAAATGTGAGGTTATCCACTTTGGTAGGAAAATGAAAAAGCAAATTATTATTTAAATGGAGAGAGATTACAAAATGCTGCAGTACAGAGGGATCTTAGGGACCTTGTACATGAAACACACAAAGTTAAAATGCAGTACAGCAAGTAATTAGGAAGGCAAATGGAATGTTGGCCTTTAATGCAAGGGGGATGGAGTATAAAAGTAGGGACACCTGCTACAACTGTACAGGGCATTGGTGAGATCACACCTGGAGTACTGTGTACAGTTTTGGTCTCCTTATTTAAGGAGGGATATACTTGCATTGGAGGCAGTTCAGAGAAGGTTCACCTACGTTGATTCCTGAGATGAAGGGGTTGTCGTATGAAGAAAAGTTGAGCCGGTTGGGCCTATACTCATTGGAGTTTAGAAGAATGAGAGGTGATCTTATTGAAACGTATAAGATTTTGAGGGGCCTTGACAGGGTAAATGTAGAGAGGATGTTTCCCCTTGTGAGGGAATCTAGAACTAGGGGGCATAGTTTCAGAATAAGGGGTCTTCCATTTAAAATAGAGATGAGGAAAAATTTCTTCTCTCAGAGGTCGTGAATTTGTGGAATTCTCTACCCCAGAGAGCTGTGGAGGCTGGGTCATTGAATATATTTAAGGTGGAGATAGACAGGTTTTTGAATGATAAGGGTGTCAAGAGTTATGGGGAGTATGCAGGGAAGTAGAGTTGAGGCCAAGATCCAATTAGACATGATCTTACTGAATGGTGCAGCAGGCTCAAACGGCCAAATGGTCTCCTCCTGCTCCTATTTCTTATGTTCTGTTCTTAAGTGAGCTTGTCTAATGCAATAAGGGAGGTTTCCACAGTGAGAAAATAAATCAAAGAGTCTATCAACCTGATCAAATTTGAAATCAATTTAATATCAAAAAGGATACCCAGCAATTGATAGATAAGTTTCACTGGGACCATTTTTCAATTGGTTATCCAGCTTTAAAGAGAACCTGAACCAATTTGAGGAAATGAGTACAGGTACTTTCATTATATTATTCACTTTTTGCTTTTTTCCTCTTTGTACTGATCTTTTCTCTGATGCTGTTCATTCCTACAGGAATATATGTCATTCCTTTCAGATATAGCCAAACAAATTTAATCTCTTTTAAGTAGAAAACATTAAAGGAACTAAACCCAAGAGATGGAATTAGCATTCAATTCATTATTTATTTTTGTCTAATGTGTTTCTAGCCCTTTGGTCAGAACACTTTATACGTAGACATGCTGGGCTACTAAAAGCAATTTCTTACTGAAAATCACAAATATCTGTGAGGTCTGGTATTTCTGATGTAGAGCTCACCTTCCATGACATAAATCCCAAGGTGATCTCAACGGTGACATGGAGGATGTGCTCGGTGCCATCATGCACAGTAGTTAATAAGAGGAAATTGGAAATAGCATCAACAAAAGCATGAAGTCGACGTGTTCTGTCTTCTCACTTGGGTTTAGCACCTTTCATTCTTTTCCCAATAAGAGATTTGGATAGATCTACACAATATATCAGTATATTCCTCAGTCTGCATCACATTGATTACATGTTCATCCTGTGGACAGTGTTAGATGTGTAGTAGAATTTGTACAAAATCTTAACCTAAAGCTCCTTCACTCTGTTACAGATGTGAAATGCAAAGAGCCGCTTTTTCTAAATGATGGGTGTGTCCAATTTCCATTCCCAGAAACCTGAGTGCCACCATCTCTTCCATTGTCATTTTAAGGAAAGTGTTGCAGGAATCTTAGTATCTGACATTAACTAGTTTGCTTGATGACCCTAATAAAAATGCGAAAGACAGCAGTGTATGTCTCATTTTGTAAATCGATAGTATTACAATTTTGGATATGAACAAACTTATTAAAATGTGAACAGATAGATCATATTCGATATTTAAATAACATATATCTTGAAATTACGATGTGCGATTAATAACAAACATGTTAATTAACACTTTGGTATAAATTTCCATTGACCACTATTCCTGTAACCCATTTATTTTAAAAGGGTTAGTGCCTTTTTTTAAGTACTGGACAAGCAATTTAATATGAAGGCAATAACATGTTTGTTAGTAATATTGTATAGCACTACTATTTGCTCTCTGAAAAATGTATCCAAAACTTTTTGTGCATTACTCTTTGAATCTGATATTCATTGACAGAAAATTCCAGTTCAACAATGGGTATTCCAGGAACATCTGAGATAAAGTTATATTCTGACAATTTGAAATGATCTTTTTTACCTTCCCCAAATAGTGCTAAAATTCTACTTTCTCTGCAGCGTGATGTTTTGTGCTGCCAAACTTAATTTAAATATTCCTGAAATATCAGCGGGCAAAGTGCAAAAATTGACCAAAAAAATTAAAGAATCAAAGGAATAGTCCAGATGCAAGCTGGGGCTAAGGAACTGCTCAGATTCTATGTTTGGGGGCTAGGCTCAAATATTTTATTTAAACAGAATTTACATGGATAGTTTCCTTTATATTGATTCCGACTGTTGTCTCTACTGCTTTCACTAATCGGCATATTCAGCTGCATCTTGTCTCTCTCACGCACACATGGGAGGCTGTGTCCTTTGAATAGCTTTGTGTTGTTTCTACACTAGATTGGAGCTGTGACATATCTGATTCTTCAATAAAATTGATTGAAGTGCCACATTAACCTCCTATGGTTGGGTATTTCCTCCATTGATTTAGTAATTCATCAATTGTTTTGATACAGTTTGTACCATACTTAAAGAACTTGCACCTGGATTTTCTAGCCTAGTACATCGTCTTTGTACATCGTCTTTGTCATTCAAAATCCTTAGCATTCCCTTTGGCTCTCATCACTACTGTACCAGTACCCTCATTTTTGAATTTTAGATTCAGATTTTTTTCTTCAAATTTTCTCTGAATATTTTTGCTCAGTGAAGTAAAAAAATATCTGTCCTGTTAGACAGAGATGGGCACTTACACTTAAATTTTGGTGTTCCTATTCATGGGAATGGTTTGGTAGTGTGATAGGCAGCTCTACTCTTGCTTCAGGATACTACTGGGCAACCATTGAATGATGTTGGGGCTTAGAGGGTTGAATTATGAGGACAGGTTGCATAAACTTGGCTTGTATTCCCTTGAGTTTAGAAGATTGAGGGGTGATCTGTTTGAGCTCTAAGGATTGGATAGGGTAAATACAGAGAATCTCTGGTGGGGGAAATCAAGAATAAGGGGACATAATCTTAAAATTAGAGCTAGGCCATTCAGGAGTGAATTTAGGAAGCACTTTTTCCACACGAAGGGCTCAATTTTGGTCAGGAGTTGCTCTGTTTTTTTGAAGTAACTTGATTTTTCTGGCATAACTTAAAAATCCCCATTTTGCACATTCAATTTGCACCAGTGTAAGTGAGTTAGTTATGATTTTTTTAGTTTAGTTTTCTTTTCTCAAAAGGAGGTGTTACCAGCCATCTACACCAGTTCTGCCCATTTAGGCAACTTTGGCCAGCTAATAGTTACTCCAAATCTTCTTAGGCCAGCTTATGTGGCCACTTCAGAAAACCCTGTGGAGAGTTAAGAAATCAGCGCAGGTAGGTACATCGGAGGCCATTCGGCCTGGGATAGGGGCGGGCGGGCAGGAGAACTGATGGAAATCATCCAGGCAGGAGCATTATCAGTTCTCTTGCCCGCCCGCCCCTAGTCCTGGCCGAGTGAGTTTCAAAAGACTAAAATTTAATTTGGTCACTAATAAAGAAACTTACTGACTAAAGAATGTGAATAGGATCAAACAGTTATACAGGACATCATATGACAAACTTCACAAAGTTAATTTACTATACAACAGAAGCATTCAGGGAAACTTAAACTATAAAAATAAAAGAAGTAAAAGATAGTTGAATTAAATTGCCCTAATCTTACAACTAATTTAAACAACGATTTGTTTGCAATGATTATACTGGATCAATCGCACTGGAAGGCCACTCAGCCAGGGCTAGGGGCGGGCTGGAGAACTGATAGTGCTCCTACCTGGATGATTTCTATTAGTTCTCCTGCCTGCCCGTCCCTAGCCCTGGCCAAGTGGCCTCTTGGTGCGATTTCTAGATGATTAACGCTTCAAATCAACTACCCTTACTCACAGCAATATTTGGCCGGCGTTGGGTCCCTCCCATACAGTGGCTGCAGCAAGACACGGAGAGGCCCGGGGCGAAGAGCTACTGCGCATGCGTGGATACTCCACTGCACATGTGCAGACGTCCCGGCACTGTATTTGGCGCAGGACGCTGGCTCCACCCTCGACTTGACTGGCCATGCTGCGCAACCACGGGGAGGAGATCGGACAGCGAGCAAAGTGGGGAGGAATTTTTTCGGTGCACTTCTGAACAGAGAAAAGCAGCGTATCTCTGGTAAGTGCGTCGAAAAAAGGGGTGGGCCAAAATTGAGCCCAATGGGTGGTAGAAATTTGGAACTCTCTCCCCAAAAAGGCTGTGGATGCTAGAACAATGAGAACTTTCAAGATTTAGATAGAGATTTCTGTGAGATAAGGGTATCGAGGGACAGGGAGCAAACGCGGGAAAATGGAGTTGAGGTACAGATTATTGATCTAATTGACTGGCGGAGCAGGTCCGAGGGGCTGAGTGGCCTACTCCTGCTCCTAATGTTTCTATGATACCATGGGAATTCCCAAAATAACATATACAGTGGTCAAATGTATCTTGGTAGGGATCATTCTATCATGTGAATCTCGTGACATTTTAATGGACTTGTTTTCCTTTTTGTGTTTTCTCAGCTCACATTGGAGACCAAACTATTCTAGAGTTAGGATATTCTCAATCTATGGAATGGTTAGCTGATCCAAAATATTTAATAAAAAGTAGGGATCAGTGTCCCTTACACAAGCTGCTGACGGTGTATTCAGCAATAACTATGATAAAGGAACCATGAGTGGATACGATGCCACAGTTTACAAAAACATGCAAAAGACAAAAGCACCAACATTATGCAAAAATGATTCAAGGCCATCTGACTTTTTAACAATTGTGATATTAAAAAGGTAAGTACTTGAAAACAATTTCTGAACATTCTTTATTGGAACTTCCATTCTGTTCCAGGTTAATGATGAGACAGATCCTCAAAACTTTTTACAGTCACCTGTATGATTATACAATTCTCCACATGCTTATTTATGCAAATATATGTATTTCTATAGGGAAAAATGCTATCCATATTTATACTGTGACATTTGCTAGGCTCAGTGTATTGTTACTAATACTTTTTTTCCTTGCTCCTTTCTGTCTTATTACTGTGCCCAGCTCTAATGTTAGCATTTATGAAGCATTGGAGCTGTTAAGATCAGTCACTATGAATACAAATCCATGTTCTATAGTAGATCAAAGATTGTTCTATTTTCAAGTGCTTCATTTCGCTCTCTGAAGTACAAAGTCATAAACTGCTGCAGAATACTGGCTTATATTGTCAAACACGTCCACTGTCTTGTCCAAAGAATTAAACCCTTCTGCTTCAATCTGTAGGGAGACATGAATTATAATAATTTTCTGCAAATTAGTAAAGCGAGGATTGCTCAGTAAGGTAATTTCATCAGTCTTAATTGAGAGAGTTAATTCTGTGGTTGCCACTCTCAATGTGTGGACTCAGAAACTAAAGCTGTCTAAGAATAGAAAATCTTGTTAAATTTGAATGACAAACAAAATTAGTGATTCTGAAGCCCCTACATTTTTTGTAATCATCCAAGTTAGAAATGTTAGCACTGGAAAAGAAATGGTTTATAGTCTAGCTAACACTCGGAGGTTCGGTATAGACGAAGAGAAAAGCACTCTGTACTGTGCATTGACTATGTGCTTTAATCCCAACATCAAAACATCACCCTTTACTGCAGCACCTCTCTGACCCTTTCATTTCCTATTTCAGCCATCTTTGGGGCCCTTCTGAGTAAATTGCCAATTTAGTGCCTGAGAGACAGTTTGGAGCTGTAGGCCCATGCCCACTACAAATTGGTTGAGATACCCAAACTTATTTCATGTAAGGCCATTACAGCCAACAGATAGAAAGAACCTTCATCCCATTAGTCTGGACTGGCTTCAAAATCAAGAACAAGAGGAGAAAGGATGTTGTGGTAATTTACTCTACCATCTCCCCCATTAAAATCAAGGTGCTCACCAAATAAGTATCTGACAAAAACTGTGGTGCAAGTTGAATTTAAAAAAATTTGGAAATAGAATATTTGTTTAACTGAACTGAACGTGATCCGTGTTGATTCCATTCAAGTTTTTTTTAAATACCGGTAACTATTATTTTTCCATTTTTCTTCCTTTAGCCTTCCTACATCATATAACTTACTGAAAAACAAGCACAGGCAGGAATCCTACTCCCACATACTTCGCAGTACCATTCTATAAGTGGGTGTTAGGGGGTATACAAGAGCAGCCATGTCCTGAGATCCCGAGTGGAGGCCAACTTACTCCCCCCATTGGAGAAAGGGAAGAAATTGATGCAGGAAGATTCTGTCTCAAATCTCCAAACTGCCAGTGTTATTGGCAGAAAGCTCCGAGTAGGTCACCTGATTAGTTCGTTGTGTATGGGTCATGATGGGGGGAGACCAAGGAAAGAGAGGTGGGGAGTCCCATCTTCAGAAATATACAATATATTGTTTTTAGATAGATTAAAACAAACTAAAAATGAAATTGTTACCTGGTTGTTTCCCAAAAATTGTTTATGAAATTATTAAAACATTGTTCCATTGGATAATGAAAACTGGTTTCACGTGATAATGAATTCCAAAATATAAAGAGGAAACAAAATAAGAGTGTAAGCAACAAAAGCACAGATTTCTTGTCATTTGTATTTTGTGTTTCAAAAAATCTAGCAAATCTGTTGATCTTAATGAACACACCACATTTGGGAAAGAGAACCTGTAGATATTACAAAAATAGGCTAGTTCCTTACTGTTTGGCATAAAAAGATATTTTAAATATTGCATTTGAATTCCTATGTCTTTGACCTTTCAAGCAGATGTGATTCCCTGGGGTCGTTGCCTCTTTAGATCATCAAGATTATTATGGCTTATTGCAAACTCGTCACTCAAAAGTTTTAAGTGGCAAAGACCAAAGGCACATGGTCTGTGGAGTAATCCATTGAACTACTATACTCAGTAAGGAGGCTTATATTAAACTTGAGAGTTTAATGGATGTATTTGGAGAATAATGCAGAAAAAAGCTACAATACTCAACTGAGTATAATAGTTCTTATTTGATTCCTGGTGTCCTACATATATCCTATTTCTCACTCTCCTCCCTTTTTGTTTATGCTTTTTAGCTGTGGATTTCTCTGTTTTTTGTGTGTCTTTACTTGTACTGTAGTCATTATTATTGGCTCTTAATGCTTCATAATTTAAATATCTTCCTGCTATTGTATCAGTAGATCAACTTTCATCAACAAAACCAACCAAAAAAAGCTCTCAAAATGTTAGGAGGGGTCTTCCTTTCCCCTACCCACACCTCTTTCCCGATCATAGGAAGGAAACGGCTCAAGATTTCTGAAAGGAGCAGGAACGCTGTGATTTTAGTACCTATGCAGAATATGTGGAACAGAATTTCATTTGAAGAATGAGGACGCTGTATCTTCAGGTGTGCAATGAATCCATCTATTCTAAGCACCTTAGTCTTTCTCCACTGTGTCAATCCTATATAGCCGCACTCACAGCCACAAACAAGACATATTTTATGTAGTTAGGATTTTACAGAACCAAGGCAGTGACAGCTTTTGAAATATAAGTAGACTCCCAACCCATTCATAGTCAATGAGTAGGAAATCTAACACCAACACATTCCCCATGCCTTACCTTAAGCATGTACTCCCCAGGTACTAGAAGCCTGTAATATTCTCCCAAATAATTGGTTTGGAATGGGACAAGATTACTCCTGCCAAAAATGTTTACAATTGCTTTGGAAACAGGATTTCCCTTCTCATCCAGAACTCTGCCCTTTAATCCTGGAAGGTAAAGATGAAGTGAATTACTATTTATAAATTGTTGCGATCTAGTCATCTGTCCTGCAAACCTATAGTCAACAGCTAAGCACGCAACGAGGTGTCTCTGCTTTCAGACACTCAAACCACTGCTTCCACATTTCTGAAAAGATGATCGTGGTGTGAGCGGAAAAATAGTATTCGTTAGAATAAAAGATGCTTTGAAAGTAACGAACAAAATATATATATAAAATCATTATAATATCCAAATTTAACACCTGAGATTAGAAATTACAGTTAGAACATAAGAACATAAGAATTAGGAACAGGAGTAGGCCATCTAGCCCCTCGAGCCTGCTCCGCCATTCAACAAGATCATGGCTGATCTGGCCGTGGACTCAGCTCCACTTACCCTCCCACTCCCCATAACCCTCAATTCCCTTATTGGTTAAAAAAAATGATTTGAATACATTCAATGAGCTAACCTCAACTGCTTCCTTGGGCAGAGAATTCCACAGATTCACAACCCTCTGGGAGAAGATATTCCTTCTCAACTCGGTTTTAAATTGGCTCCCCCGTATTTTGAGGCTGTGCCCCCTAGTTCTAGTCTCCCCGACCAGTGGAAACAACCTCTCTGCCTCTATCTTGTCTATCCCTTTCATTATTTTAATTGTTTCTATAAGATCACCCCTCATCCTTCTGAACTCCAACGAGTAAAGACCCAGTCTACTCAATCGATCATCATAAGGTAACCCCCTCATCTCCGGAATCAGCCTAGTGAATCGTCTCTGTACCCCCTCCAAGGCTAGTATATCCTTCCTTAAGTAAGGTGACCAAAACTGCATGCAGTACTCCAGGTGCGGCCTCATCAATACCCTGTACAGTTGCAGCAGGACCTCCCTGCTTTTGTACTCCATCCCTCTCGCAATGAAGACCAACATTCCATTCACCTTCCTGATTACCTGCTGCACCTGCAAACTAACTTTTTGGGATTCATGCACAAGGACCCCCAGGTCCCTCTGCACCGCAACATGTTGTAATTTCTCCCCATTCAAATAATATTCCCTTTTACTGTTTTTTTTCCAAGGTGGATGACCTCACATTTTCCGACATTGTATTCCATCTGCCAAACCTTAGCCCATTCGCTTAACCTATCTAAATCTCTTTGCAGCCTCTCTGTGTCCTCTACACAACCCGCTTTCCCACTAATCTTTGTGTCATCTGCAAATATTGTGACACTACACTCTGTCCCCTCTTCCAGGTCATCTATGTATATTGTAAACAGTTGTGGTCCCAGCACCGATCCCTGTGGCACACCACTAACCACCGATTTCCACCCCAAAAAGGACCCATTTATCCCGACTCTCTGCTTTCTGTTAGCCAGCCAATTCTCGATCCATGCAAATACATTTCCTCTGACTGCGTACCTTTATCTTCTGCAGTAACCTTTTGTATGGCACCTTATCGAATGCCTTTTGGAAATCTAAATACACCACATCCATCGGTACACCTCTATCCACCATGCTCGTTATATCCTCAAAGAATTCCAGTAAATTAGTTATACATGATTTCCCCTTCATGAATCATGTTGCGTCTGCTTGATTGCACTATTCCGATCTAGATGTCCCGCTATTTCTTCCTTAATGATAGCTTCAAGCATTTTCCTCACTACAGATGTTAAACTAACCGGCCTATAGTTACCTGCCTTTTGTCTGCCCCCCTTTTTTAAACAGAGGCATTACAATCCGCTGGTACCTCCCCAGAGTCCAGACAATTTTGGTAGATTATAACGAATGCATCTGCTATAACTTCCGCCATCTCTTTTAATACCCTGGGATGCATTTCATCCGGACTAGGGGACTTGTCTACCTTGAGTCCCATTAGCCTGTCCAGCACTACCTCCCTAGTGATAGTGATTGTCCCAAGGTCCTCCCTTCCCACATTCCCGTGACCAGCAATTTTTGGCATGGTTTTTGTGTCTTCCACTGTGAAGACCGAAGCAAAATAATTGTTTATGGTCTCAGCCATTTCCACATTTCCCATTATTAAATCCCCCTTCTTATCTTCTAAGGCACTAACATTTACTTTAGTCACTCTCTTCCGTTTTATATATCGGTAAAATCTTTTACTATCTGTTTTTATGTTTTGTGCAAGTTTACTTTCGTAATCTATCTTTCCTTTCTTTATTGCTTTCTTAGTCATTCTTTGCTGTCGTTTAAAATTTTCCCAATCTTCTAGTTTCCCACTAACCTTGGCCACCTTATACGCATTGGTTTTTAATTTGATACTCTCCTTTATTTCCTTGTTTATCCACGGCTGGTTATCCCTTCTCTTACTGCCCTTTTTCACTGGAATATATTTTTGTTGAGCACTATGAAAGAGCTCCTTAAAAGTCCTCCGCTGTTCCTCAATTGTGCCACCGTTTAGTCTGTGTTCCCAGTCTACTTTAGCTAACTCTGCCCTCATCCCACTGTAATCCCCTTTGTTTAAGCATAGTACGCTCTTTTGAGACACTACGTCCTCACCCTCAATCTGTATTACAAATTCAACCATACTGTGATCACTCATTCCGAGAGGATCTTTTACGAGGAGATTGTTTATTATTCCTGTCTCATTACACAGGACCAGATCTAAGATAGCTTGCTCCCTTGTAGGTTCTGTAACATACTGTTCTAAGAAACAATCCCGTATGCATTCTATGAATTCCTCCTCCAGGCTACCCCGTGCGATTTGATTTGACCAATCGATATGTAGGTTAAAATCCCCTATGACTCCTGCCGTTCCTTTTTCACATGCCTCCATTATTCCCCTGGTTATTGTCCGCCCCTCCGTGAAGTTATTATTTGGGGGCCTATAAACTACGCCGACCAGTGACTTTTTCCCCTTACTATCTCTAATCTCCACCCACAATGATTCAACATTTTGTTCATTAGAGCCAATATCATCTCTCACAACTGCCCTGATATCATCCTTTATTAACAGAGCTACCCCACCTCCTTTCCCTTCTTGTCTATCTTTCCGAATTGTCAGATACCCCTGTATGTTTAATTCCCAGTCTTGGCCACCCTGCAACCACGTTTCTGTAATGGCCACCAAATCATACCCATTTGTAATGATTTGTGCCGTCAACTCTTTTATTTATTTCGAATGCTGCGTGCGTTTAGGTAGAGTGTTTTAATACTAGTTTTTAAACCATGATTTTTAGTTTTGACCCCTCCTGCAGCCCCTTTATATTCATACATATTGTCCCTTCCTATCACCTTGTGGTTTACACTTACCCCAGTGCTACTCTGCTCTGTTGCCTCCTGCCTTTTGCATTCTTTCTTGGGGTCCTGTTCATCTGCGCTTTCACCCACTCTAACTAGCTCAGAGCCCTCTCCTGGGTTCCGAATACTCCTCGCATTGAGGCACCGAGCTTTCAGGCTTGCCTTTTTATTACACTTTGACCCTTTAGAATTTTGCTGTACATTGGCCCTTTTTGTTTTTTGCCTTGGTGATGTCATGCTGTTAATCATAAAAAATTTATCCCTCTACAGTTGTAACTGAGGCATTAACCTATTTAAAATAAACAGTGTTAACATTGCCATTAAAATAGCCAAGAGGGGAATTTGATATTCCCTAATTTCTACTCATACACTTGTTGGCAATCACATTGTTAGAGCAATTTGATCCCTAGAATTGATAATCGATAAAAATGTCAAACTTTAACAATACATAAACAAAAAGCATTTGGCCCTCACACAAACTAAAAAGATACAGTATCGGGATTCATATAACCCATTGACCAACCGCTGAAATCACCTTGTGTATATTTTTAAATTATATTAGCTGGATTATTGTTCGATTTTCATGAACTTATTGAAACATACTTCAATAGGCGATGTTGCCCTTTAATAGGTACGCAATATTGCACTCTCCGTTCAACTGCCCTAATGCAGATGCAGCATCAATTTGCAGTAATACAAAAAGTTAAGGAAACTGGAGACCAGCGGCTTCCACTACGAGAACCAAAGGAGGTTGGAGTTAAAGCAGCTGGAAAGCTGGAACAACACTGCTCGTAGCCTCAACTGGCAGATTTTGTGCTGTTCCAAACTTACCTCCCTGTTTAAAAAAAAAAGGTCTTATTCGCACGAATGTTTTTTTACGCCAACTATGAATAATGCCGAATATGGGCTGGTCAGTGGTTCTTAACGCAGAATGGTGCTGATTTACATTTGATGCAATAAGTTCCACGCTAGTGACGGTTGTTCCTAACCGGAGTTGGAGTTATTGAGGTAGATTTTTTGTCTTCACCGCATGCTTACAAAGTATCACCTGCACACAGCAGAAGCTTGGGCAGGGACGATCAGCCATGAACTCATTGAATGGCGGTGCAGGCTAGAAGGGCCGAATGGCCTACTCCTGCACCTATTTTTCTATGTTTCTATGTTTCTATGATCTCAAGTCCATAAGAACATAAGAATTAGGAACAGGAGTAGGCCATCTAGCCCCTCGAGCCTGCTCCGCTATTCAATAAGATCATGGCTGATCTGGTCGTGGACTCAGCTCCACTTACCCGCCCGCTCCCCGTAACCCTTAATTCCCTTATTGGTTAAAAATCTATCTATTTTTGACTTGAAAACATTCAATGAGCTAGCCTCAACTGCTTCCTTGGGCAGAGAATTCCACAGATTCACAACCCTCTGGGAGAAGAAATTCTTTCTCAACTCGGTTTTAAATTGGCTCCTCCGTATTTTGAGGCTGTGCCCCCTAGTTCTAGTCTCCCTTACCAGTGGAAACAACCTCTCTGCCTCTATCTTGTCTATCCCTTTCATGATTTTAAATGTTTCTATAAGATCACCCCTCATCCTTCTGAACTCCAACGAGTAAAGACCCAGTCTACTCAATCTATCATCATAAGGTAACCCCCTCATTTCTGGAATCAGCCTAGTGAATCGTCTCTGTACCCCTTCCAAAGCTAGTATATCCTTCCTTAAGTAAGGTGACCAAAACTGCACGCAGTACTCCAGGTGTGGCCTTACCAATACCTTATATGGTTGCAGCAAGACCTCCCTGCTTTTGTACTCCATCCCTCTCGCAATGAAGACCAACATTCCATTCGCCTTCCTGATTACGTGCTGCACCTGCAAACAAATCTTTTGGGATTCATGCACACTAGGTGGCTTGACCCATCCACCTCCATGGCACGAACCTGGTATTGCAGTACTTCCAGGAACGGTGCAGTGGCTCTAGGCCTTTTGGCTAAGAGCATTGGCGCAGAGTGATCCTTGGCATGTGCAAGGTGACCTCTGGCGTTTGTGATTTGACAAAGAATTGGAACGATTGGCTACGAATTTATAAAAAAATAAATAAAAAATAAAAAAAAACTCAAAAGAGTTTCATGCACACTAGTCTGAAAACGCCCGATCTCGTCTGATCTCAGAAGCTAAGCAGAGTCAGGCCTGATTAGTACTTGGATGGGAGACTGCCTGGGAATACCAGGTGCAGTAGGTCCCCTTTCCTTTTATAGGGGGCACTGGAAAAATGTGATTTTAGCGCCCAAAAAAAAAACCAAAAAAAAAAATGAAAAACACAAAAAAAAAACCAAAAAAAAAGGAAAAAAGGGCCTTGTAATTGTCTGGTGTGTCACCCAGGTCGGGTGGCACGGTTTAATGTTTTATGTTTTTGCAGGTAGACTCAAAAAAAAGACTTTCATGCACAAGACCCCCAGATCACTCTGCACCACAGCATGTTGTAATTTCTCCCCATTCAAATAATATTCCCTTTTACTGTTTTTGTTCCCAAGGTGGATGACCTCACACTTTCCGACATTGTATTCCATCTGCCAAACCTTAGCCCATTCGCTTAACCTATCCAAATCTCCTTGCAGTCTCTCTGTGTCCTCTCTTAGTGGCATCTGCAAATTTTGTTGCACTACACTCTGTCCCCTCTCCTAGGTCATCTATGTATATTGTAAACAGTTGTGGTCCCAGCACTGATCCCTGTGGCACACCACTAACCACTGATTTCCAACCGGAAAAGGACCCATTTATCTCGACTCTCTGCTTTCTGTTCGTCAGCCAATTCTCTATCCATGCTAATACATTTCCTCTGACTCCGTGTACTTTTATCTTCTGCAGTAACCTTTTGTGTGGCACCTTATCGAATGCCTTTTGGAAATCTAAATACACCACATCCATCGGTACACCTCTATCCATCATGCTCGTTATGTCCTCAAAGCATTCCAGTAAGTTAGTTAAACATGATTTCCCTTTCATGAATCCATGCTGCGTCTGCTTGATTGCACTATTCCTATCCAGATGTCCCGCTATTTCTTCCTTAAATGATAGTTTCAAGCATTTTCCCCACTACAGATGTTAAACTAACCGGCCTATAGTTAGTTACCTGCCTTTTGCCTGCCCGCTTTTTTAAACAGAGGCGTTACATTAGCTGCTTTCCAATCCGCTGGTACCTCCCCAGAGTCCAGAGAATTTTGGTCGATTATAACGAATGCATCTGCTATAACTTCCGAAATCTCTTTTAATACCCTGGGATGCATTTCATCAGGACCAGGGGACTTGTCTACCTTCAGTCCCATTAGCCTGTCCAGCACTACCCCCCTAGTGATAGTGATTATCTCAAGGTCCTCCCTTCCCACATTCCTGTGGCCTGCAAATTTTGGCATGGTTTTTGTATCTTCCACTGTGAAGACGGAAACAAAATAATTGTTTAAGGTCTCAGCCATTTCCACATTTCCCATTATTAAATCCCCCTTTTCATCTTCTAAGGGACCAACATTTATTTTAGTCACTCTTTTCCGTTCTATATATCTGTAAAAGCTTTTACTATCTGTTTTTATGTTTTGCGCAAGTTTACCTTCGTAATCTATCTTCCCTTTTTTTATTGCTTTTTTAGTCATTCTTTGCTGTTGCTTAAAATTTTCCCAATCCTCTAGTTTCCCACTAACCTTGGCTACCTTATATGCATTGGTCTTTGATTTGATACTTTCCTTTATTTCCTTGGTTATCCACGGCTGGTTATCCCTTCTCTTGCCGCCCTTCTTTTTCACTGGAATATATTTTTGTTGCGCACTATGAAAGAGCTCCTTAAAAGTCCTCCACTGTTCCTCAATTGTGCCACCGTTTAGTCCTTGTTTCCAGTCTACTTTAGCCAACTCTGCCCTCATCCCACTGTAGTCCCCTTTGTTTAAGCATAGTACGCTCGTTTCTGTCACAACTTCCTCATCCTCAATCTGTATTACAAATTCAACCATATTGTGATCACTCATTCCGAGAGGATCTTTTACTAGGAGATCGTTTATTTTTCCTGTCTCATTACACAGGACCAGATCTAAGATGGTTTGCTCCCTTGTAGGTTCTGTTACATACTGTTCTGAGAAACAATCCCGTATGCATTCTATGAATTCCTCCTCCAGGCTACCCCATGCGATTTGATTTGACCAATCGATATGTAGGTTAAAATCCCCCATGACTACTGCCTTTTTCACATGCCTCCATTATTCCCTTGATTATTGCCCGCCCCACCGTGAAGTTATTATTTGGGGGCCTATAAACTACGCCGACCAATGACTTTTTCCCCTTACTATCTCTAATCTCCACCCACAATGATTCAACATTTTGTTCATTAGAGCCAATATCATCCCTCACAACTGCCCTGATATCATCTTTTATTAACAGAGCTACCCCACCTCCTTTCCCTTCTTGCCCATCTTTCTGAATCGTCAGATACCCCTGTATGTTTAATTCCCAGTCTTGGCCACCCTGCAACCATGTTTCTGTAATGGCCACCAAATCATACCCATTTGTAATGATTTGTGCCGTCAACTCATTTACTTTATTTCGAATGCTGCGTGCATTTAGGTAGAGTGTTTTCATCCTAGTTTTTAAACCATGATTTTTAGTTTTGACCCCTCCTGCAGCCCTTTTATATTCAGTGGCCCTTTTTGTTTCTTGCCTTTGGTTTCTCTGCTCTCCACTTTTACTCATCTCATTTCTGTCTTTTGTTTTTGTCTCCTTTTTGTTTCCCTCTGTCTCCCTGTATTGGTTCCCATCCCCCTGCCATATTAGTTTAACTCCTCCCCAACAGCACTAGCAAACACTCCCCCTCGGACATTGGTTCCGTTCCTGCCCAAGTGCAGACCGTCCAGTTTTTACTGGTCCCACCTCCCCCAGAACCTGTTCCAATGCCCCATGAATTTGAATCCCTCCCTGCTGCACCACTACTCAAGCTATGTATTCATGTGTGCTATCCTGCGATTCCTACTCTGACTAGCACATGGCACTGGTAGCAATCCCAAGATTACTACTTTTGAAGTCCTACTTTTTAATTTAGCTTCTAGCTCCTTAAATTCGTCTCGTAGGACCTCATCCCTTTTTTTACCTATGTCGTTGGTACCAATGTGCACCACGACAACTGGCTGTTCTCCCTCCCTTTTTAGAATGTCCTGCACTCGCTCGGAGACATCCTTGACCCTTGCACCAGGGAGGCAACATACCATCCTGGAGTCTCGGTTGCGGCCGCAGAAACGCCTATCTATTCCCCTTATGATTGAATCCCCTATCACTATCGCTCTCCCACTCTTTTTCCTGCCCTCCTGTACATCAGAGCCAGCCACGGTGCCATGAACTTGGCTGCTGCTGCTCTCCTCTGATGAGTCATCTCCCTCAACAGCACTCAAAGCAGTGTATCTGTTTTGCAGGGGGATGACCAGATGGGACCCCTGCACTACCTTCTTTGTACTACTCTTCCTGCTGGTCTTCCATTCCCTAGCTGGCTATGGATCCTTCTCATGCGGTAAGACCAACTCACTACACGTGCCACTTATGTCATTCTCAGCATCGTGGATGCTCCAGAGTGAATCCACCCTCAGCTCCAATTCCGCAACGCGGTCCGTCAGGAGATGGAGGCGGATACACTTCTCACACACGTAGTCATCAGGAGCTTGCCTGATTTTCCTTCCGTGATGAGTCCACTTTATTTTCTGAATACCGCACCAGTAGCAGGAGACCATCAGGGGTTGAAACTGGATTTGGACGGGACCGCAAAACAGGTGGAATCGTATTTTTCGTCCGTTATACGACACGCCCGATATTCAGTGCTACTGAAGTCAGTGGAACTGAATATTGGGTGGGGCATATAGTGGGCGACTGCTGTGATACCGCCTGTCCAATTCAAAACCGCCTGCGCTCCTCCAATTTTGGCTACGTGCGCATCGCCAATTTGAAATCACTCCACCATTGGCAGCCGTGCTTTCTGCTGCCTGGCCCTAAGTTCTGGCAATCCCTCCCTAAACATCTCCTCTCTTGCTCTTTCTCCGCCTTTAAGACCTTCCTTAAAACCTACCTGTTTGACGAAATCAACAGTCCTAATAATCTGCTTATGTGGCTCGATGTCAAAAAATCTTTGATTACACTCCTGTGAAGCGCCTTGGGACACTTTACTACGTTAATGGCGTTATACGTTAACGGCGCTATATAAGTGCAAGTTGTTGTTTTGGGTCCCCACACAACTCCACCCACCTCATCTGCGGGCAGTTCATTCCCGACGATCACAGTTCTCCACCCACTAAAATCCATGGATGAAAAATCATGTGAATTTTCCAATGGGCGACACTGGCGAAAGGCCATATTTAGAAAACTGCCCCCACAGCCTCTAAGACATACAGCAATATATATAGATCTATGTACCTAAATGGACTTGCTTGATAAAGAGGATAAGTGAAACTCTGTTCTGTTCCCACAAGTGTAGCAACTTTGATGCTGATGGGTATTTGCAACAAGACAGTTCAATTGTTAGCTCGTAGCACTGGCCCCACACATAATTGTAGTCTTGCATACCACCTGGTGAGAGATATTGAAAACTGTCAGACTGACATATCTGAAGCCAAGACACATGCTAAATCTTCTTTGTTTTGCACAGGCTTTCCAACGTGTTCTGCAGGCATAGTCATATCTGATCCAGCTCTGCAAGTAAGGGTATAAGACGTGATAGCTGCAAAGCAACTGATAACATTAGAACATCGAGGTAGTGAGCTGTGAGAGATGTTTTGGGGGGGATTTGTGATTTTTTTATGCCCATTGAAGTGAGGGATCTTCATTTTCTCTCTTTAGACTGAATGTCAGCATTAAACAATCCCAGGTCACATTTAGCACAGATATACAGAATGGAGATATCACGTTACACTCCTCCCTTCTCAACACCAACTCACTGAGCCAGGACTTGCATTCTCTACATTCACTGGTCATTGTGTTAAATTACTGAATTGGTGCCAATTGTTGTAGGCTTGGGAAGGTTTTAGCAGATAAAATGACCATGGAACTACATAGTATTACATAATATTTACAGCACAGAACAGGCCATTTGGCCCAACAGGTCTATGCCAGTGTTTATGCTCCACGCGAGCCTCCTCCCCTTCATTTCACCCTATCAGCATACCACTGTTATTCAGTGATAACTGAATTATCAATTCGCTTGCAATCCTTGTACAAGTTTCAAACACCAAATCGATAGCACTGAGCTTCAAAACTGGTTTGTGCAAGGTTCTAGAAGCCCATGCGTTATAATGTACTAGTACCAAATGCTGAGTGGAAGGATACAGGTTAACATTGCAGCCAGAGCCAGATTAATGCACTGATGGGCCTGGGGCAAACTGATCCAAATGGGCCTTTAGTTATGTTTGTTCGTGTTCATTACATTACGTATATGATTCTGATTCTGAGTATGAAAACATAGGCCAGTAAATTCAATAATATATATTAACATATATTTTATATATTAAATATATTATATAAAAGCACAGTTAAATAATAACACAGATAAATAGTAAAGGGGCCGAAATTCAGGGTCTCAAAGAGACCCGTTAATGCCCTTTTGCGGCAGTCATTCCTAAAAATCGAATGGCCGCCACTTTGGGGTTAACAGGCCGGCCCGACCTAAATTCATGTCGGGGATTTTTCGGCCTGGACCCTATCCTGCCCGAGTGGTTGCACCGCCAATTGTAACAATAAAAAGGCAATAAAAATACTTACCCATCGACTTTCACCTGAATCCGTCGATGCCCTGCCGTGCGGTGCCCCCGGCAGGTTTTTCTGCCGGTGCACCATCTCTGCACTGTCGATCCCCCGGCAACGTACATAAAACTGGTACATAAAACAGTAAATGAGTCAGCTCGCCGAACCTCAGCAACCAGCTTGCACAGCAGTATAGTTAGAGGCTTGATAGCAGTTACATGTCCATCGTGGGCCACCCCGATCTGCGAGAGGACACCACGCAGGTCGACAGGATAAAAGAGCGAGCACGGGCCCTACAACATCGTGGGCATGACACTACAGCTTCCAGCATGAGTCGTCCCAAGTGTGTGACGACTTCGAGGTGGGCGACTGGGTGACGCCATCAAGGCCCAGGTCGCCGGTTAGAGCATGGACAGGAACATCAGCGGGGCCCAGGCACAGCGGAGGAGTGGGAAAGTCGGGGTAGATGAACGGCAAGAGATTGACTTGCCGATCAGCCGACAAAATACTGCCCCTGGGTTCGGCTGGGCCGCCAACGGGCAGCCTGGCACCCCCTCTTGGGTGCCAGGCCGCTGACCCGGCTGAAACCCTCTCTGATGGCCCAGTGGCCAAAGTTAAAAAATGATAGAATTTCTCCCCTTTAATGGAGGGGAGAGAGCGTGGTGACGCATACGCGCTGTGATGTCACCATGACTCCACCGCTGATTGACAGTGGCGGAGGCCCCGACCAATCTATTTTCAGCCAGTCAGCCTGGCTTTGAATCTAAGGCCCGTGCCCATTATGTTCCATTTCCTGTAGGACTTTGAGAAAATGTCAAAGTCCTGAAAATGGATCTACTTGCTGTACCAGGAGTTCCAGCGGTAAGTACCACTCCAAAACGCATAGGTGTGCCAGCTTTTTGATGCATCTGAATTTCGGCCCCCTTGTCTCTGCAAAAATAGGTGTGTACACGTTAGGCCAGTAAACAATATTTTCCTTGGTCTTGTTTTTCCTCTCTTATTGTCTATTCTATTTGGCCTATTTGGGAGGCCTTATATATTTTTTCCTACATTTATTTGGTGGGCCTATGTTCTTTGGTGGGCCTGGAGCTACAGCCCTATCTGCCCCATGGTTAATCCGGCTCTGACCGCAGCCACTCACAGTGAGTTCTTGATCTTGGCCAAGTATTCTCTCAAACGGCATGAAGAATGGTACATAAAACAGTAGATGAGTCACCTCGCCGAACCTCTCAGCAACCAGCTTGTACAGCAGTATAGTTAGAGGCTTGATAGGCAGTTACATGTCCACCATGGGCCACCCCACCTGCGAGAGGACACCACGCAGGTCGGGAGGATAAAAGAGCGAGCACGGACCCTACAACATCGTGGGCATGTCACTACAGCTTCCAGCGTGTGTCGTCCCAAGTGTGTGACGACTTCGAGGTGGGTGACTGGGTGACGCCATCAAGGCCCAGGTCACCGGTTAGAGCATGGACAGGAACATCAGCGGGGCCCAGGCACAGCGGAGGAGCGGGAAAGTCGGGGCAGATGAGCGGCAAGAGATCATGGCGGAGGTGCGGCGAATGAGTGAGGTGGAGGTGAAAGATTGTGGCTGAGATGTGACAAGAGATGAGTAGTGAGAGATCATGGTGGAGTTGCAGCAAATGTTTTGTGATGGAGGAGCGGCGAGAGATCATGGCGGAGGAACAAAGAGATCGTGGCGGAGGAGCGGCGAGTGATTGTGGCGGAGGTGCAGCAAATGAGGGTGCGAGGCCCAGAAGAGGCGAGGACCCAGGGGCAGCATGGCCCAGCCCACACTGTGATATGTGTGTGCACTAGGACCGTGCAGCAGAGCAGGTCTCTAGTCGTCCTGGTTTACTCTTGCCACTAGATAAAGGCCTAGCTCTGTCAAGCCCGTGTGGTGGCTGATGTGCAACGGCGACCACACGTTAAAAAAATCCACGCACAGGCATCTTCCACCCCTTGAGTTCAGGACTGGAATATTGGGTCCTCCATTGAAACATCTATCAACTCATCCCTTTTGATGTGGAAGCAAGTCATCCTTGTTCGAGGGACCGCCTAAGATAATGATGACATGTCTACTCTGCTTGGCTTGGAAATGGTCAATCGTGTCTGGTTGGCGCAAAGCCAGGGAGAGGAGACCAAATCAATTTTTTTTAAAAAGGAAAAGTAGATTGAAGATAAAGAAAACTCTGAATAAAATAAAGGCATGAGATTCTGCATCTTGCGTTATGGGTTTTGTTGTTTATAATCCCTATCCCCTTAAGTGCCATGATATTACCTAATATTATCTTAACTCAAGAAGCTTGACACAATCCAAGACAAAGTAGCCCACTTGATTGACACCCCATCCCCCACCTTAAACATTCACTCCCTCCACCACCGGCGCACCATGGCTGCAGTGTGTACCATCTACAAGATGCACTGCAGCAACTCACCAAGGCTTCTTCGGCAGCACCTCCTAAACCCGCGACATCTACCACCTAGAAGGACAAGGGCAGCAGGCACATGGGAACACCACCACCTCCAAGTTCCCCTCCAAGTCACACACCATCCTGACTTGGAAGTATATTGCCGTTCCTTCATCGTCGCTGGGTCAAAATCCTGGAACTCCTTCCCTAACAGGACATTGGGTGTACCTTCACCACACAGACTGCAGCGGTTCAAGAAGGCGGCTCACCACCACCTTCTCAAGGGCAATTAGGGATGGGCAATAAATGCCAGCCTTGCCAGCAACGACCACATCCCATGAACGAATATTAAAAAAACTAATATTGTGTGATATGAGTCAAAACCACTTTAACAACATGAACCGTGAAACTTCAAAATGCAAAGACTAAAATGGTCAGAAAGATCCAAAGAGGGAACAAGAGTGTTCCATGATATACAATATGAGCCTATATTAATGGCTTGCCTGCTATGGTATACCATTTAGCTCCATTCGTCACACCATCCAGGAATTTCATCTTACATAAATTCCCTTTGTACATGGTTTTATGGTTAAAGGAGTAGATTTTTGCCAAGTATTTAAATATATCATCATCGGGACTGCGACTGTAGTTGTTACCTGTGAAGGATAATAAAAGTGACCGTTCAATAATATTCACACCAGATTTTTTGTCATGACAGAAATAAAACTTAACACAGAAATCCTTCAGAAAGGAAACTGATCCTATTTTGCCAAAAGGGCAACATACACACAAACTCACCTAAAGTATATACATTATAGGACAGTCAAAATGATTTAAAATTACTTGAGCTTGCCCAGTGGCTTCACTGATAAACGCATCACCCAGTGTGATACCATGCCAAATAGACTAGGAATGTCACCGGTGTAGTCTCTGCTTAGTAAGCTCATTTCAATCAGGCAGCAGTTGGAGCATTATAATTGCTACATTATGAGAGCTAGGTGAAAATCTGCTGGGGTTCCAGTTCCCAATCACCATTAAAGCCTAAGGAAAATGTGAGGTGGGTGAAGATTGAATCAGACTCAGATGTGATTCCCTCTCACGATAATGAGGAAGCTTGCCAACATTCCACTCACATAACAGAAAGAACTTGCATTTTTATAGTGTTGTTTACGTACTCAGGATATCCCAGAAAGCTTCACACCAAATGAAGTACTTTTAAAGCACGGTCGCTGTTGTAATGTAGTTTGGTGCGGCAGCCAATTTGCGCGGAGCAATGTCCCACAAACAACAAGATAAATGATCAGATAATCTGTTTTAGTTGTGTTGGTTAAGGGATAAATGTTGACCAGGACTCCAAGGGAACTCCCTTATCCTTGCTTGGGATCTCTTACGTCCACCTGAGATGGACGTTTAGTGTCTCGTCCAAAAAATAATACTTCCAGCAGTGCAGCACTCCCTCAGTACTGCGTTGAAGTCAGTTTAGATTATATGCTCTGGAGTGGAGCTTGAACCCATGACTTTCCCAACTAGACATATAGCTGCTCCATAGTAAGGATATAAGGAATGTTTGGTCAGTAAGTGGCAGATATAACTGCCTATGCCACATTGGACTGTCAGGGGGAAGTCCATTCTTTCTTATCTCATGGCTAAGCACCAATTTAGGGGGATTAATACTTAAAAATATATATTTGGTCTTTACAGAAGTGGTCAGCATGCACTTGCATGGGATCACATGTGGCAGGTGTGTGGGATTCGGATGCAGCTGATAGAGGAGCTGTTACAGTTTAAGATATGGAGGTAAGGCCTGTAAATGGAGTTGAGGTACAGACCAGCCAGAGTCTAATTGAATGGCGGAGGAGGCTAGAGGGGCTGAATGGCCTACTCCTGTTCCTATGTTCCAGTCATTAACCTGAGACCTAAAATTTATAAGCAGCTACAACTTTTCTCTGAATGACCAAAGCAATTTCTAAGTTTCCACAGCTATCTGGATTTGCTTATTTAGAGCAGTGCCTTAAAGGCACAAGGCTGATTTGTAGATAAATGCCACAGCCATGTTCCAGACTATGGACATGACCATGAATAATGCCATGGTATATCAGGATGCACTTCTCATGGGACAAAATATACATTTTTGTCACAGGCATCATGAGGAAACCGATATGGGGTGCTAATCCTCATCTTAAAAAGGAGAATAAATGTTTTACATCCGTAATAGGAAAGGGAAACAACATTAGCAATGCTTAGGATGGTGGAAGCAGATTCAATAATAACTTTCAAAAGATAATTGGATAAATACTTTGTAATATATTTGCTTCACGGGTTTTTAAGAATTCATAGCAACACATTGCTCGTTGGTTTATTAGCAAAGGTTTAACACACACTAAACATTACAGTTTATCCACCAGGCTCACAACCACCTGCCTCATCATGGATCCCCTGAACCCAACTGGCTGGGGTTTTATTGAGTCTTGTGAACATCATGTGACTGGCTAAACCACTGCCAACTCAACAGCTCTACAACTATTTTAGTTGTATCAGTAATCAAGTGCCCCCCTGATTAAAGCGGGGGGGCACACTCCAAAAACTTTTCAAGTGCCCTCTTGTTTTTTTTTTTGAGGGCACTAAAACACAAATTATACAAGTGCCCCCTGGCTAAATGGGGAGGGGGGGGCACTAAAACCGACAACTTAAACAAATTAAACTTTAGACATTAAAATCAAATTAAAATTTGGTAGCCAGGGGTGATGATGCACTCCAGTCCCTCCGGCACCAACCTCTCACAGAAGGCTGTGAGCGTACCTGTGGACACCGCATGCTCCATCTCCAAGGACACCCTGACTCGGATGTAACCGCGGAAGAGAGGTAGGCAATCGGGCTGAACGACCCCCTCGACCTCCCGCTGCCTGGACCGGCTGATGGCACCCTTGACCATGCCCAGGAGCAGTCCTACGAGAAGACCTTCCAACCTGCCCGCTCCCCTCCGCACAGGATGCCCAAAGATCAGGAGTGTGGGACTGAAGTGCAACTAGAATTTGAGGAGCAGCCCCTTCAAATATTGGAAGAGGGGCTGCAACCTCACACACTCCATAAACACGTGGAACACGGACTCCTCTAGTCCGCAGAAATTACAGGCAGCCTGGTTGCCCATGAACCAACCTAAAAACTTATTGCATGGGACTGCTCCGTGCAACACCCTCCAGGCCAAGTCCCCAATAAATAAGGGGAGGACTCCTGCGTAGAGAGCACTCCATTGGGGACCCCCGCCTCTTCCGGATGGCAAGATGGTGCGCCATGGCATGTCCGGATGGCAGATGAGTATTATGTATTTATGCTTGGGGTCACCAGACACCAGGGGGCACCACTGTCAGAGGTCATCGGGCTGTACACGCGTGTGTGCGGAAACTGGTATATAAGCGCGGGTACCTTGCCACTTCGAGCGCGAATAAAGTTGGATTTTTAAAGTTTACAGTAACAAGTCTTTTGAGTCATTACATTCATTACATTTGGCGACGAGGTAACTTAAGAACCTTCGCATGTACAATGGGCACTATTGGAATTCTGGAGAGATTCGCGGATGGCGAGGATTGGGCGAATTTTATCAACCGCCTGGATCAGTATTTTGTGGCCAACAAAATGGAGGGAGATGCTGACGCAGTTTGGTGCAGGGCGGTTTTCCTCACCGTTTGTGGTCCAAAAATTTATGGCCTCATGAAGAATCTTCTCTCGCCTTTACGTCCAACGGACAAAGAATATGGGAATCTGTGTGGTTTGGTGCGTGACCATCTTAAGCCAAAAGAGGGGATCATCATCTCACGCTATCGCTTCGATACGCATGTTCGTGCTGAGGGCCAGGATGTGTTGGGATTCATCACTGACCTGCGATGTCTTGCTGAGAGTAAGTTTGGGAACATGTTGGAAGACATGCTGCAAGATTTTTTTCGTAGCAGGCATCAACCATGATGTGATTCTTCGGAAGTTATTGGCCGAAGAGAAGCTGGATTTGAGTAAGGCCATCATGACTGCCCCAGGCATGCATGACGACTGATGATAATTTGAGGCAGATATCATCGACGAGTCGGAGCTCCACGGTAAGTACTGTAAACAAGATTGTGTCGTCGTCTGGCAGAGCTGCTTCTGGTGATGTGAAACCTGTAGCTGCTCAAAGTCCGTCAACTGGTACGAATCCGATTTCACCCTGTTGGCTTTGTGGGGGCAATCACTTGCCTCATCAGTGCTGGTTTAAATAGTACGCCTGTAATGGCTGTTCAAAAGTAAGGCATCTTCAGAGAATGTGCCCACAACTGAGCAAGCGTGCTGTCGCTCATCACATTGCTGATGATGACCAGCCCATTGCTGACCCGAGGAGGAAGTGTATGGTCTGTATTCGTTCTTGGGAAAGAGCCAGCCGATAATCGTTAATGTGAAGCTGAATGGCGTGCCGGTATCGATGGAGCGGGACACGGGTGCGAGTCAGTCGATAATGAGCCAAAGGACATTCGACAAGCTGTGGGACACTGAGGCTGTGGAGCCTAAGCTGAGTCCAGTCAATGCCAAGTTGCGTACTTACGCTAAGGAATTCATACCGGTGATTGGCAGTGCAGTAGTCAAGGTGTCATATGATGGTGTGGTTCATAATCTACCATTATGGATCATCCCAGGTAATGGTCCAACGCTGTTCGGCAGGAATTTGCTCAAGAAAATCAAGTGTAATTGGAATTAGATCAAAGCGTTGTCATCAGTAGGTGATACTTCATGTGCTCAAGTGCTGAAGAAGTTTCCTTCTTTGTTTGAATCGGGCATTGGCAATTTTACTGGAGCCAAGGTGCAGATTCACCTGGATTCTGATGCAAGGCCTGTCTATCATAAAGCTCAGTCTGTTCCTTACATGACAAGGGAGAAAGTTGAAATTGAGCTTGACAGACTCCAACGTGAAGGGGTCATATCACCTGTCGAGTTTAATGAGTGGGCCAGTCTCATAGTGCCATCATTCTTCAACACAGGAACAGTCAGGATTTGTGGAGACTACAAGGTTACGATTAACCAATTTTTGAAACAGGATCACTATCTGTTACTGAAGACTGATGACCTGTTCGCCATGCTAGCTGGTGGAAAGTTGTTCACTAAACTGGATCTGACGTCGGCCTATATGACACAGGAACTTGTCGATACTTCAAAGAAACTCACCTGCATCAACACCCATAAAGGACTGTTTGTCTACAACAGGTGTACTTTTGGAATTCGTTCAGCTGCAGCCATATTTCAGAGGAATATGGGGAGTCTACTGAAGTTCGTTCTTAAACTGTCATGTTTCAAGATGACATTCTAGTCACAGGTCGCGACACCACTGAACAATCTTGAAGAAGTCCTACATCGTCTGGACAAAATGGAATTCAGGCTGAAACGCTCGAACGTGTCTTCATGGCACCTGAAGTTGAATTCCTGGAGAGGAAGATTGCTTCTGATGGCATCAGGCCTACTGATTCGAAAACCAAGGCCATCAAAAATGCATCCAGGCCTCAGAATGTGATGGAGCTGCGTTCATTCCTTGGGCTACTCAACTATTTTGGTAATTTCTTACCCAGATTGAGCACTTTGTTAGAGCCACTCACGTGCTACTCAGAAAAGGCGACAACTGGGTCTGGGGTGTGTCTCAAGATAGAGCCTTTGAGAAAGCTAAGAATCTGCTCTGTTCAAACAAGTTGCTTGTTCATTATGATCCGTGTAAGCGTCTTGTATTGGCCTGTGATGCTTCATCATATGGGGCTGGCTGTGTACTCCAACAAGCAAATGAGTCAGGTAAGCTACAACTTGTTGCGTTGCTTCGAGAAGTTTGTCAAAGGCAGAAAGAGCTTACAGCATGGTAGAAAAAGAAGCTTTGGCCTGTGTGTATGGAGTCAAAAAGATGCATCAGTACCTGTTTGGTCTTCGTTTTGAACTCGAAATGGATCACAAGCCACTTATTTCATTGTTTTCGGAAAACAAAGATATTAATACCAATGCATCGTCTCGTATCCAGAGGTAGGCGTTGACATTGTCTGCCTATGATTATGTTATTCGTCATAGACCTGGCACTGAGAATTGTGTCGATGCACTGAGTCATCTGGCGTTGCCCACACCTGAGGTTGGGACGCCTCAATCTGTAGATCTACTGTTAGTAATGGATGTTTTTGGGAGTGAAGGAACTCCTGTCACTGCTCAACAAGTTAGGATCTGGACCAGCCATGACCCTATTTTATCAGTTGTGAAACATTGTGTCCTCAGTGGTGATTGGTCTGCAATACCTATGGAAATGTGTGATGTGACCAAACCTTACAACCGTCGCAAAGATGAACTGTCCATTTAGTCAGATTGTTTACTGTGGGCTAATCGTGTGGTTATGCCTAAGAAAGGTAGAGAAAAATTTGTACCTGAACTACATAGCACTCATTCTGGTATTGTCATAATGAAAGCCATTGCTAGGGCTCATGTATGGTGGCCTGGAATTGACTCTGATCTGGAATCATGCATGCATCAGTGCAATAGTTGCATGCAGCTAAGTAAAGTACCAGCGGAATCTCAGCTGAGTCTTTGGTCGTGGCCATCTAAACCATGGTCGAGAATCCGCATCAATTTTGCAGGACCTTTCCTGGGAAAGATGATTTTTGTTGTGGTGGATGCATATTCAAAGTAGATCGAGTGTATTATTATATTCTCCAGTATACCCACAGCTACTATTGAGAGCCTTCGTGTCATGCCTGACATTGTTGTGAGCGACAACGGATCTTGCTTCACAAGTCTAGAGTTTCAAGAGTTCAGGAAACTCAATGGTATTAAACATGTGAGGTCAGCCCCATTCAAACTTGCTTCCAATTGTCGAGCAGAGCGTGCTGTTCGAACGATCAAGCAGAGTATGAAACATGTAACTCAGGGTTCACTGCAGACTCGCTTGTCCTGAATACTGCTCAGTTACAAGACCAGACCTCATACGCTTACCGGGGTCTCCCCTGCTGAACTACTGATGAAGAGAAATCTCAAGACCAAGCTCTCTCTTGTTCATCCTGATTTGAATGATCGTGTTGAAAACAGACGGCAAAGTCAGCAAGGGTATCATAATCGTGCTGCTGTGTCACGTGACATCTCTGTCAGCGATCCAGTTTATGGTCAATGTCCAAAGTGGATCACCGGTACTGTTACAGCCAAGGAGGGTAACAGAGTATTTATTGTCGTGCTCGAGAATGGGCAAACATGCAGGAAACATGCTGATCAGATAAAACTGCGGCAAACGGATGAACTGGAATCGCTTGAGGAAGATGCAGTCAGTGACCAACCACCCAATGTTCATTCATCAGAGGACTTTGCTGTCATTATTGAAACTGGACCTCCAGTCTCTGATGTGGTCATTACCACTCCCACCAGATCGGTTACTCAGCCTTCAGTCACAACTGACTCAGAACGCTTGCCGAGAACTGAAGTTGAACTGAGACGATCAGCTCGTGAGCGGAACATCCCAGACCGTCTTAATTTGTAAAAAGACTGATATTAAGATCTTGACAGGGGATGTTGTTATGTATTTATGCTTGGGGTCACCAGACACCAGTGGCGTGACTGTCGGAGGTCATCGCGCTATTCGCGCGCATGCGCGGTCACTGGTATATAAGCGCGGGTTACTTTGGGCGCGAATAAAGTTGGATCAGGTTTGCACCTGAGGCAGTTTACAGTAACAAGTCTTTTGAGTCATTACATTCATTACACGAGGATGGCAACGTGGAGAATGTGCAAGAGCAGCCCGTACAGGAATCCCTTCCGCGCAGAACTGAAAGGTACGGCGGGGATTTCCTGGAGGAGGCTCAAGTTGTGAGGCCCGGCTCCAGAGGGAGGTTTCGGGGCTTGGCACCGATGAGGAATTCCGTCCGGACAGGGGTCAGTTTGGACGGGATCTTCCCATGTGCTTGGGCCTCCTCAACACACCTAACGGAGTCAGGGCCCAGCGCTGTTTTTAGTGACTCGATGGCATCGGCCGCGCACCGGACGTCAGCCCAGTTTAGGCACCATCCAGCCCGCTCCTCCGCCATCGAGCAGGTCCCTGACCCTGGTCACCTTGCCAGCCACAGCCCTCTCGTCCGCCTGCCACCTAAAACCGCAGTCGTGGAGATACAGATTCCTGAGCAGCGGCTCCCAAAGGACAGCTGCCACTCCAGATGGGGGAGAACTGCGTTTAGTGGCGACTCTGTTCCAGACCCTGATGAGTTTCAACAGCTCTACAACTCTTTTGGGTTGAAGACAAACAATTAAATCAAGTGCCCCCTGATTAAAAGGGGGGACACTCCAAAAAACTTTCAAACATGTGCCCCTTTGGTTTTCTTTGTGGCACTAAATCCACAAATTATACAAGTGCCCACTGGCTAAAATGGGAGGGGGATACTAAAACCCGGCACAATAAACCAATTAAACTTAAAACATATAAAATCAAATTAAAATTTAGTTGCCGGGGGTGATGATGCACTCCAGTCCCTCCGGCGCCCACCTCACGTGGAAGGCCGCAAGCGTACCGGGTGCTCCATCTCCAGGGACACCCTGCTCGGATGTAAGCACGGAAGAGAAGCAGGCAGTCAGGCTGAACGACCCCCTCGACTGCCCGCTGCCTGAACCGGCTGATGGCCCCCTTGGCCGTGCCCAGGAGCAGTCCTACAAGGAGGCCTTCGGACCTACCCGCTCCCCTCCGCACAGGGTGCCCAAAGATCAGGAGTGTGGGACTGAAGTGCAGCCAGAATTTCAGGAGCAGCCCCTTTAGATAGTTGAACAGGTGCTGCAACCTCGTGCATTCGATAAAAACGTGGAACACGGACTCCCCCAGACCGCAGAAATTGCAAGCGGCCTGGGAGCCCGTGAACCGGCTTAAAAATTTGTTGCACGGGACTGTTTCGTGCACCACCCTCCAGGCCAAGTCCCCGATAAATAGTGGGAGGACTCCCGCGTAGAGTGCACTCCATTGGGGACCCCCACTTCCTCCGGACGGCAAGATGGTACGCCATGGCATGTCCGGACGGCAGACGAGGATGGCAAGGTTGAAAGTGTGCAGGAGCAGCCCGTACAGGAAACCCCTCCGCGCAGAACTGAAAGGCACTGAGTGGATTTCCCCGAGGCTGTGAGGCGCCTGCTCCCGAGGGAGGTTCCGGGGTTTGGCGCCGATGAGGAATTCCGTCCGGATGGGGGTCAGTTCGGACGGGATCTCACCACGTGCTTGAGCCTCCTCGACACACCTAACGGAGTCAGGGCCCAGAGCTGTTTTTAGCGACTCGATGGCATCGGCCGCGCGGCGGACGTCAGCCGAATTTAGGCGCCGTACCAGCATGTCTGGCGCCAGCCAGCCCGCTCCTCCGCCATCGAGTAGGTCCCTGACCCTGGTCACCTCACCAGCCACAGCCCTCTCGTCCGACTGCCACCTAAAACCTCAGTCGTGGAGGTACGGATTCCTGAGCAGCGGCTCCTGCAGGACAGCCGCCACTCCAGCCGGTGGAGAGCTGCACTTGGTGGAGACTTTGTTCCAGACCCCGATGAGTTTCAACAGCTCTACAAACCTGTGAGCATACTCACAGGTGCAACATATTACATACTTGAAGGGAAAAAAAGTTACAGGACTGTGGGGAAAGAGCAGGGGAGTGGGATTAATTGCATTGCTCTACCGAAGAGCTGGCACGGGTACGATGGGCTGAATGGCCTCCTTCTGTTTCGTAGCATTCTATGATTCTACTCTATTCTAATTTAAGGCCATCACTGACAAAGAAATGTGAATGCTTGTAACCCAGGTCTGCAAGCACTTCAGTCCAAATCATCACATATTCGTGGCTGGACAAATCTTCTCCTTTCTTGTTTTTAGTCATCTTGTGGCTCGAGTTCAGATTCTGTTTTGTGAAACGCCACTGCTATGTTAACAGTTGGTGTTGGAACTTGCTTGCTCTTGTCTCTTGCTGCTTTATTATCATGAGAATATATTTTTTTGACACACTTTGCCACCTATGATAGGAATTTCACAAAGGCTGTCAGCTCCATGTCGCGCAAAGCTTCAAGCAATCCAGCTACACTGAGATCAATAGAATGTCTGTTATGAGCAATCATGTCATTCATTTCGGACCGTTCTGCTGTGCGTGTCACGGGGGTCTGCGCTTAGATGTGAAACAGCATGTGTGATCTTGTCCAAACAGGAATTCGAAATTACCCAAACTGTTCAGAATTGACACACGTTCAAGCCTTTCATTCAGACTGCTGATCAGCTCATCCACAAACTGTTACAATCGTCTCTTGACACCGTCAGCTTTTCCTTCAGAGTACAGAAGTCTGTTATCTCTGGCTTCCTCTGGTGCCATTCTGCCGGAAATCCCGTGGCGATTCATCACTGTTTTGGTCTTCTCGCTGCCAAGCTATGCATGGCTTCAACATCAGACAAATTGACAGGCTCCTTTTCAAATGCCCACGTTAAAGTCGCCAGCTTTGCCAACAGACCTAGTGCTGTGGGCTAAGGTTTGGATCTGTTCCCTTATCCGTACTGTTGCATTAAGTCACTGAAAGTGCTCTCAAAGCATCCCATAGTTCTCAGAACTGCTCACGGTTAACTCACCTCAGGTGCAAAAGTTGTTTAATTTTGCTTTGTCATTCAAGCTTCTTAAATCAGCTTCTCGACTAGCCTTCCATGCAGCAATGGAGTACTAGTATTTGAATATTGTTGTTACTGTCTCATCCGCAACCTGTGTCATATTGGGCTTAAACGAGTGATCGGGGCGGAGGAGGGATGAAGGATTGTGGCTGAGATTTGGTGGGTGATCGCGACGGAGGGGTGCGGAGGTGCTGTGGGAGATTGTGGCAGAGGTGCGGCGAGTGTTTCTGTGGCGGAGGGGCGGTGGGGAATTGTGGCAGAGGCGCGGCAAGTGTTTGTGGTGGAGGAACGGCGAGAGATTGTGGCGGAGGTGCGGCGTTTGAGGCTTTTGGGGCCCAGAAGAGCCCAGGGGCAGTACGGGCCTGCCCACACTGGATATGTGCGCGCACTAGGTCTGTGCAGCAGAGCAGGTCTCCAGTGATCCTGGTTAATCCTTGCCTCTGGATAAAGACCTAGCTCTGTCAAGCCCGTGTGGTGGCTGATGTGCACCGGTCACCACGCGTTAAAAAAATCCACGCACAGGCATTTTCCACCCCCTCAATTGGAGTTTAGGAGTGGAACATCGGGTCCTTCATTGAAACATCTGTGAACTCATGTGGAAGCAAGTCATCCTCGTTCGTGGGACCGCCTGTGATGAAACCTCCCTTCTAGCCAAGGCATGGCAGTGACTAACATATTGTGCAACCAGCAGCTCTCTGCTTGCACCCAAACTGAAAATTACCCCATTCAACATTAATCATTAGTCAAATCTCTGCTGCTTTGGCTACAATATCTTGTCTAGTGATCATCATTAAAAATAAGCACCATTATTTGAGAAGTTACATTACACCAACAACTTGTATTTATATAGCGCCTTTAACGTAGTAAAACATCCCAAGGCGCTTCACAGGAGTATTAGAAGACAACAAATTTGACACTGAGCTACAAAAGAAGAAATTAGGGCAGGTGACCAAAAGTTGGTCAAAGAGTGAGTTTTAAGGAGCGTCTTAAAGAAGGAAAGAGAGATGGAGAGGCAGAAAGCTTTAGGGAGTGGGTTCCAGAGATTAGGGCCTAGGCAACAGAAGGCATGGCCACCAATGGTTGAGTGATTATAATCAGGGATGCTCAAGAGGGAAGAATTAGAGGAGCGCAGATATCTCGTGGGCGGTGGGGGGGGGGGCGGCGGGGGTTGTGGGACTAGAGGATGTCATGTATGTACATGCTGTTTGTAGCCACCAGATGGTGTCATTGTTGGGGGCCACTGAGCAGCACGCACATGGTGCTGCTCTGATATAAAAGACCAGCCATTTTGTGAGTCAGACACTTTGGGACTAAATAAAGCACAGCCAAGCTCGTACCTTGCTTAGTTAAACAGTACTCAGTTTGAACCTTTATTGCATATATAACATTTGGTGACGAGAATATAAGAACCTTTGTTTGCAAAATGTGCGCGATTGGATTTTGAGAGTGATTTGTGGAGGGAGAAGATTGGGCAGACTTAGTGAGACGTTTGCACCAGTATTTTGTGGCCAACAAAATGAAGGGGGTCGACGATGCAGATCTGTGCCGGGCCGTGTTCCTCACTGTGAGCGGTTCAAAGATCTACGATCTGATAAAGAATCTACTCATGCCTCGTGATCCAACAGAGAAAACATACAAGGAGTTATGTCCATTGGTACGGGAGCACCTCATGCCAGACAACGGCATCATCATCTCAAGATACAAGTTTTATACACACGTTCGATCGGAGGACCAGAGTTCAGCAGACTTCATTGACGACCTGAGATGTCTAGTGGGATCATGCAAATTTGGGACGGTATTGGCAGACATGCTGCAGGACTTCTTTATTATCGGTATCAACCACGAGGTGATCCTGCGCAAACTTATGGCGGTGGAGGAGTTGGGTTTAAAAAGGGCCATCCAGATCACTCAATCATCATGTATGACGACGGACAGGAGTTTAAAGCAAATTGCGGTGAAGAACCGAACTTCGGCAAGTACTGTAAATGCGATTGATTTGGTGTTCGGCAGAGCGGCACATGGCAGGGACTATCCAGCTGTGTTCGCGAAACCTGTGGCTGCCCAAAGTCCGCCAGCGGGAATGTATCCGATTTCTCCGTGTTGGCATTGTTGGCAGCGCCGATTTAAGCAATATAGTTGCAAAGGCTGTCTGAGAGTGGGACATCTCCAGTGCAAGTGTCCGCAGATGAGCAAGCAAGCTGTGACACACCACGTGGAGGATGAGAGCCAGACTAGCGCGGAACAGGATACGCAATCCGAGACACCAGAGGAGGAAGTGTATGGACTGTACTCTTTCATAACCAAGAGTAAACCAATTTTGATTAATGTGAAGCTTGACGGGATACCGGTATCGATGGAACTGGACACAGGGGCGAGTCAATCGATCATGAATGAGAGGGCATTTAATAAGCTGTGGGATACTCAGACTGCGAGGCCCAGGCTGAGCCCTGTCAACGCCAAGCTGAGCACGTACACCAAAGAACTGATAAAGGTGATTGGCAGTGCACAAATTAATGTGTCGTATAACGGTGCAGTTCGAGTTACCACTGTGGATTGTTCCAGGCAATGGCCCAACGCTGCTCGGCAGGAGCTGGTTGGAGAAAATCAGATGTGACTGGAATGACATAAAGGCTTTGTTATCAGAGGAAGATACATGTGCCCAAGTATTGAGCAAGTTCCCCTTGCTGTTCGAGCCGGGTATCGGCAACTTCACGAGAGCCAAGATGCAGATCCACGTGGATTCAGATGCAAGACCCATCCAGCATAAAGCTCGGGCAGTGCCATATATGATGAGGGAGAAGGTCGAATTTGAATTGGACAGACTCCAGCGTAAGAGATCATATCACCAGTTGAATTTAATGAATGGGCCAGCCACATTGTTCCTGTGCTGAAAAGTGATGGCACAGTCAGAAGGCTACGATCAACAGGGTTTCGAAACAAGATCAGTACCCATTATCGAAGGCTGATGACTTGTTTGCAACGCTAGCAAGAGGGAAGTCATTCACAAAACTGGACTTGACGTCGGCCTATATGACGCAGCAGTTGGTCGAGATGTCGAAGAGTCTTACGTGCATTAACACGCACAAAGGACTGTTTATTTACCACAAGTGCCCATTTGGAATTCGCTCAGCTGCAGCAATATTCCAGAGGAATATGGAAAGTCTACTGAAATCCGTTCCCAGAACCGTTGTGTTCCAAGATGACATCCTGATCACCGGTTGTCTCTCCAAGGAATATCTGAACAACCTGGAAGAGGTTCTACTGCATTTGGACAGAGTGGGACTCAGACTTAAACGCTCGAAGTGCATCTCCATGGCACCGGAGGTCGAATTCCTCGGGAAGAAAATCGCCGCTGATGGCATCAGACCTACTGACGTGAAAACCAAAGCCATCAAGAATGCACCCAAGCCGCAGAATGTGTAGCAGCTGCATTCGTTCCTCGGTCTACTCAACTACTTTGGTAACTTTCTACCTAAATTGAGCACCTTACTTGAACCACTGCACATGCGATTGAGAAAAGGCAACAACTGGGTGTGGGGCGAATTGCAAGACAAAGCTTTCGAGAAAGCCACCAATCTGCTTTGCTCGAACAAGCTGCTGGTACATTATGACCCATGTAAATGTTTAGTTTTGGTCTGTGACGCATCGTCATATGGAATTGGTTGCATGTTACAACAAGCCAATGAGTCGGGGAAACTTCAACCTGTCGCGTATGCATCCAAAAGTTTGTCTAACGCAGAAAGAGCCTATAGTATGGTAGAAAAAGAAGCTTTAGCATGTGTGTACAGTGTTAAAAAGATGCATCAATACCTGTTCGGTCTGAGGTTCGAATTAGAGACCGATCACAAGTCGCTCATTTCGTTGTTTTCCGAGAGCAAAGATATCAATACCAACGCTTCATCCTGCATCCAAAGTTGGGTACTGACATTATCTGCCAATGATTATGTCATTCGCCATAGACTTGGCACAGAGAATTGTGCCGATGCTTTGAGCCAGTTGCCGTTGCCCACACCGGAGGTGGAAACTCCACAACCAGCAGATTTAATGTTAATCATGGATGCTTTTGAGAGTGAAGGCACCCCTGTCACGGCTCAACAAGTTAAGACCTGGATCAGCCAGGACCCAATATTATTGGTGGTAAAGGGTTGCATCCTCAAAGCGGATTGGTCTGCCATACCTAAGTAAATGTGCGAGGAGGCCCAACTGTACATTTGTCGCAAGGACGAACTGTCTATTCAAGCAGATTGCATATTGTGGGGCAATCATGTTGTAATGCCTAAGAAAGGGAGAGATAAGTTTGTGTGTGAGTTACACAGCACACATCCTGGTATAGTGATGATGAAGGTCATCACCAGGTCCCACGTATGGTTGCCAGGAATTGATTCTGAGCTGGAAGCATGCATGCATCAGTGCAACACCTGCATGCAGCTCAGCAAAGCACCAGCGGAATCACCGCTGAGTCTGTGGTCATGGCCATCCAAACCTTGGTCCAGGATCCATGTAGATTTTGCAGGTCCCTTCCTGGGCAAGATGTTTTTAGTGGTGGTGGATGCTTATTCGAAGTGGATAGAATGATTAATCATGTCATCCAGTACGTCCACGGCAACCATAGAGAATCTCAATGTCATGGTTCGTGACACATGGCCTGCCTGACATAGTGGTGAGCGACAATGGGTCGTGCTTCACCAGTCAGGAGTTTCAGAAGTTTTTGAAACTTAATGGCATAAAACATGTAAGGTCAGCACCATTCAAGCCTGTGTCCAACGGGCAAGCAGAATGTGCAGTACAAATTATCAAGCAAAGCAGGAGGAAAGTAACCCAAGGGTCACTGCAGACCTCCTTGTCTTGCATACTGCTGAGTTACAGGACAAGACCCTACACACTCACAGGGGTCTCGCCTGCTGAATTCATGATGAAAAGAGGTCTTAAGACCAAGTTATCACTTGTACATCCGGATTTAAGTAATCATGTTGAATACAAACGACAGAGTCAACAAGGGTACCACAATCGTGCAACTGTGTCACGCGAGATTTCTGTGAATGATCCTGTATATGTGTTGAATTATGGTCAGGGTCCCAAATGGATCGCTGGTATGGTCATGGCCAAGGAGGGCAACAGAGTATTTGTTATTAAGCTCAAGAATGGGCAAACTTGCAGGAAACACATGGATCAAACAAAGCTGAGGGAAAAAGACGAGCCAGAGCAGACGGACAAAGAAACCGTCAACGACCAACCAACCTACCAGCAGCCTTCAGTGGACTCAAGGGTCATCAGTGAACCCGGAATTTCCATCATGGACTTGTTCCTTAAAAACAGACTTGCAATTCCTGACATGGCCACTGCCACCCCAACAAGTCAGCCATCCAGCCACCAGCCACAACAGACTCCGCACACTCACCCAAGGCCGGAATTAAACTGAGACGGTCAACCCGGGAGCGTAAAGCACCGGACCGTCTCAACCTGTGAAAGATTGTGATAAGATCTCAGGGGAGGGTATTGTCATGTATGTACATGCTGGTTGTAGCCACTAGATGGTGTAATTGTTGGAGGCCACTGAGCAGCACACACATGGTGCTGCTCGGGTATAAAAGGCCGGCCATTTTGTGAGTCAGACACTTTGGGACTAAATAAAGCACAGCCAAGGTTGTACCTTGCTTAGTTAAACAGTACTCAGTTTGAACCTTTATTGCATACATAACAGAGGAGATTACAGAAATAGGGTGGGGCAAGGCCATGGAGGGATTTGAAAAAGAAAGATGAGAATTTTTGAAATCGGGGCGTTGCTTAACCGGGAGCCAATGTAGATCAGCAAGCACAGGGGTGATGGGTGAACGGGACTTGGTGCGAGTTAGGACATGGGTAGCTGAGTTTTGGATGACCTGAAGTCTATGTAGGGTAGAATGTGGGAGGCCAGCCAGGAATGCATTAGAATAATCAAGTATAGAGGTAAGGAAGGCATGGATGGGGGTTTCAGCAGCAGATGAGCTGAGGCAAGGGTGGAGACGGGCGATGTTACGGAGATGGAAACAGGTGGTCTTAGTTATGCCACAGATGTATGGTTGGAAGCTCATTTCAGGGTCAAATCTGACACCAAGGTTGTGAAGAGTTTGGTTCAGCCTCAGACAGATGTTAGGGAGAGGGATGGATTCAATGGCTCGGGAACAGAGTTTGTAGCGGGGACCGAAAACAATTGGAACTCCAGCAACAATTCCATTCATTAGTATTCAAAACTACATCCGCTGAAGGGGTTCATAAATTGTCTAGTTCTGCCAGCTGGTATTGGACAGGAAAAGGTCCTGAGTCTAACCCATCATAACTAAAACATAGAAATTTGTCTAAAACTTCTTCTTTTACTACAGAATCCATGCACGCTTCAAAAAACAAAAAATCACGACCTGTTGATGCAATGATGTAGGTTGTCATTGCCTGCAACTTTTGGGTTCAAAATCAGCAAGACAAAGAGGAATATTTTCAATGTATCAACCCAAATATTTTTGTTTGGGCTGAGCTTCTACCAACTACACAACAATTGATTCTATTGGATAGCTCTTTCAGAGAGCCGGCACAGGCATGATGGGCGGAATGACCTCTTTCGGTGCTGTACAACCCTATGATCGAGTCACATAATCTGATTACAACAGAAGGGGTGATTTTCTTGCTCACTTGCTTTAGGGAGGTGCAGATATGCGGAGCAGTCCTGCTCCCACTAAAGTTGGGAATATCATAATTTAGACGAATCTTATACTATATCGCGTATAAAGGTTCACCAGAATCCCTTTCCTTGTGTTTTTGCTGCCATTGATCAGGAATGCTTTGCCATGCGGAGTAGTTGAGTCAGAGACCATAGCATCTTTTAAGGTCAAATTGGATGAATACTTGAAGCAGAGTGCGCTATGGGGAAAGCATTGAGTAGTGACATTAGCAAAGAATTGGCATGGATACAATGCCCTCCTTCTGTGCTGTAAATTGCTCTGGTTTATATATTATAATATAGTCTGCTTCCCTCCATAACCTAAAAATGCTATAAATATAAATAAATGGATTTAAATATTTTGGTCAGTATTTGTCTTGTAGCCACTTACATTTTTGCTGAGACGATGCTTTTTTAGCTGCTGCAGATGAAACATTCTTTAGTGTCAACCTTGGCTCAGTTGTATTAAGGAAGTGCTACATTGTCAGGCGTGCTGTCTTTCAGATGAAATGTTAAACTGAGGCCCTGTCTGTTATATATGTAAACTTGTATATTCTTTGTACAGCCACCAGAGGACTTATCCCCTGGATTCCCAAGGGATCCCATAATCCCTTGGGAGCACAGGTATTTAAGGAGGAACACAGGTTGGAGAGGTACTCTGGAGACCTGCAATAAAAGACGAAGGTCACACTTTACTTTGAGCTCACAATGTTCAGTCTGACTCTTTCTCCATACATAACAACTGGCGATGAGATACAGATAAGTGAACCCAAAGATGCAGAGAACAGTGGGCACCCTGGAGAAATTTTCGGAGGGAGATGATTGGGAAGCTTTTGTGGAGCGACTTGACCAATACTTCGTGGACAACGAACTAGATGGGGAAGAGAACGCTGCCAAATGAAGGGCAATCCTCCTCAACGTCTGTGGGGCACCAACGTATGGCCTCATGAAGAATCTGCTCACTCCAGCGAAACCCACGGAGAAATCTTACGATGCATTGTGCACACTGGTCTGAGAGCATTTGAACCCGAAGGAAAACGTTCTGATGGTGAGGTACCGATTCTACACCTACAAAAGATCTGAAGGCCAGGAAGTGGCGAGTTATGTCGCCGAGCTTAGACGCTTTGCAGGACATTGCGAATTTGAAGGACATTTGGAGCACATGCTCAGAGACTTTTTCGTACTTGGCATTGGCCACGAAATCATACTTCGCAAACTTTTGACTGTAGAGACCCCAACCTTGAGTAAGGCCATAGCGATAGCCCAGGTGTTCATTGCCACCAGTGACAATACTAAACAAATCTCTCAGCTGCTACAAGTACAAGTGCTGCTACAAGTACTGTGAACAAAGTGATGTTGTTTTCGAATCGTAACGTACAGGGCAGGTCACACATGTCTGCAGCTGCATGTCCGCAGAGGTCTCAGAGTCCACCATCAAGGGTGATGAATGCAAGGCCATTAACACCTTGTTGGCGCTGCGGGGGTGATCATCGTATCCATTCATGCCGATTCAAAGGGTATGTTTGCAAGGGCTGTGGAACAATGGGACATCTCCAACATATGTACAGGCGAGCTGCTAATCCTGCAAACCACCATGTTGCAGAGGAGGACAAATCCACAGAGGATCATGATGAACCAGAGCCTCAGACCGAGGAGGCAGAGGTACATGGGGTGCACACATTCACCCCATCATGTACGGTACTGCTCTCGCCTTGTGATGGATGGGTCACGCCCCCGGAATTAGGTGGATCTTCAATTTTGCTCCCTGGAATTTCCCAATGCCTGGTTCGAACAGCAAAGGGAATTTGTCCCCCGATAATGTTGAATGTTGAACTAAATGGACTCCCGTTGTCAATGGAGCTGGACACAGGCATGAGCCAGTCCATCATGGGCAAAAAGACTTTCGAAAGACTGTGGTGCAACAAGGTCTCAAGGCCAGTCTTAACTCCAATTCATACGAAACTAAGAACTTTCACAAAAGAACTGATTCCCGTAATTGGCAGTGCCACCGTAAAGTTCTCTTACGATGGAGCGGTGCACAAGCAACCACTCTGGGTGGTACCGGGCGATGGTCCCACGCTGCTCGGCAGGAGCTAGCTGGGAAAGATACGCTGGAACTGGGATGACGTCCGAGCGCTATCGCCCGCTGACGACATTTGGTGTGCCCAGGTCTTAAACAAATTCCCTTTGCTGTTCGAACCAGGCATTGGGAAATTCCAGGGAGCAAAATTGAAGATCCACCTAATTCCGGGGGCGCGACCCATCCATCACAAGGCGAGAGCAGTACCATACATGATGAGAGAAAGGGTAGAGATCGAGCTAGACCGACTGCAACGAGAGGGCATCATTTCACCGATCGAGTTCAACGAGTGGGCAAGCCTGATCGTTCCTGTCCTCAAGGGAGACAGCACCATCAGAACCTGTGGCGATTACAAAGTAACTATCAATCGTTTCTCTCTGCAGGACCAATACTCACTACCAAAGGCCGCCGACCTCTTTGAAACGCTGGCGGGAGGAAAGACGTTCACGAAGCTGAATCTGACTTCAGCCTACATGACGCAGGAGATACAGGGGTATCTGACGATTCGGAAAGATAGGCAAGAAGGGAAAGGAGGTGGGGTAGCTCTGTTAATAAAGGATGATATCAGGGCAGTTGTGAGAGACGATATTGGCTCTAATGAACAAAATGTTGAATCACTGTGGGTGGAGATTAGAGATAGTAAGGGGAAAAAGTCACTGGTGGGTGTAGTTTATAGGCCCCCAAATAATAACTTCACGGTGGGGAGGGCAATAATCAAGGGAATAATGGAGGCATGTGAAAAAAGAACGCCAGTAATCATGGGGGATTTTAACCTACATTTGTCAAATCAAATCGCACGGGGTAGCCTGGAGGAGGAATTCATAGAATGCATACGGGATTGTTTCTTAGAACAGTATGTTACAGAACCAACAAGGGAGCAAGCTATCTTAGATCTGGTCCTGTGTAATGAGACAGGAATAATAATCGATCTCCTAGTAAAAGATCCTCTCAGAATGAGTGATCACAGTATGGTTGAATTTGTAATACAGATTGAGGATGAGCAAGTAGTGTCTCAAACGAGCGTACTATGCTTAAACAAAGGGGACTACAGTGGGATGAGGGCAGAGTTGGCTAAAGTAGACTGGAAACATAGACTAAACAGTAGCACAATTGAGGAACAGTGGAGGACTTTTAAGGAGCTCTTTTATAGTGCTCAACAAAAATATATTCCAGTGAAAAAGAAGGGCGGTAAGAGAAGGGATAACCAGCCGTGGATAACCAAGGAAATAAAGGAGAGTATCAAATTAAAAACCAATGCGTATAAGGTGGCCAAGGTTAGTGGGAAACTAGAAGATTGGAAAAATTTTAAACGACAGCAAAGAATGACTAAGAAAGCAATAAAGAAAGGAAAGATAGATTACGAAGGTAAACTTGCGCAAAACATAAAAACGGATAGTAAAAGCTTTTACAGATATATAAAACAGAAAAGAGTGACTAAAGTAAATGTTGGTCCCTTAGAAGATGAGAAGGGGGATTTAATAATGGGAAATGTGGAAATGGCCGAGACCATAAACAATTATTTTGCTTCGGTCTTCACAGTGGAAGACACAAAAACCATGCCAAAAATTGCTGGTCACAGGAATGTCGGAAGGGAGGACCTTGAGACAATCACTATTACTAGGGGGGTGCTGCTGGACAGGCTAATGGAACTCAAGGTAGATAAGTCCCCTGGCCCTGATGAAATGCATCCCAGGGTATTAAAAGAGATGGCGGAAGTTATAGCAGATGCATTCGTTATAATCTACCAAAAGTCTCTTGACTCTGGGGAGGTACCAACGGATTGGAAAGCAGCTAATGTAATGCCTCTGTTTAAAAAAAGGGGCAGACAAAAGGCAGGTAACTATAGGCCGGTTAGTTTAACATCTGTAGTGGGGAAAATGCTTGAAACTATCATTAAGGAAGAAATAGAGGGAGATCTGGATAGGAATAGTGCAATCAAGCAGATGCAGCATGGATTCATGAAGGGGAAATCATGTTTAACTAATTTACTGGAATTCTTTGAGGATATAATGAACATGGTGGATAGAGGTGTACCGATGGATGTGGTGTATTTAGATTTTCAAAAGGCATTCGATAAGGTGCCATACAAAAGGTTATTGCAGAAGATAAAGGCATGCAGAGTCAGAGGAAATGTATTAGCATGGATAGAGAATTGGCTGGCGAACAGAAAGCAGAGAGTCGGGATAAATGGGTCCTTTTCGGGTTGGAAATCGGTGGTTAGTGGTGTGCCACAGGGATCGATGCTGGGACCACAACTGTTTACAATATACATCGATGACCTGGAAGAGGGGACAGAGTGTATTATAACAAAATTTGCAGATGACACAAAGATTAATGGGAAAGCGGGTTGTGTAGAGGATACAGAAAGGCTGCAGAGAGATTTGGATAGGTTAAGCGAATGGGCTAAGGTTTGGCAGGTGGAATACAATGTCGGAAAGTGTGAGATCATCCACCTTGGGGAAAAAAAACAGTAAAAGGGAATATTATTTGAATGGGGAGAAATTACAACATGCTGCGGTGCAGAAGGACCTGGGGGTCCTTGTGCATGAAACTCTTTTTGGAGTTCACCTGCAAAAACATAAAACATGTATCCGTGCCACCCGACCTGGATGACACACACAAGACATTTACAAGGCCCCTTTTTTATTTATTTTTTTGTGTTTTTTTTTGGGGGCACTAAAATCAAATTTTTCCTTTTTCCAGTGCCCCCTATAAAAGGAGAGGGGGACACTAAAAGCACCGGCAATTAAAACAAATTAAACTTTAAAACGTAAAATCAAATTAAAATTTGGTTGCCGGGCGTGATGATGCACTCCAGTCCCTCCGGTGCCCACCTCTCGCGGAAGGCCGCGAGCGTACCGGTGGACACCGCGTGCTCCATCTCCAAGGACACCCTGGATCGGATGTAAGAGCGGAAGAGAGGCAGGCAGTCAGGTTGAACGACCCCCTCGACCGCCCGCTGCCTGGACCGGCTGATGGCACCCTTGGCCGTGCCCAGGAGCAGTCCTACGAGGAGGCCCTCGGACCTACCCGCTCCCCTCCGCACAGGGTGCCCAAAGATCAGGAGAGTGGGACTGAAGTGCAGCCAGAATTTCAGGAGCAGCCCCTTCAAATAGTGGAACAGGGGCTGCAACCTTGTGCATTCAATAAAAACATGGAACACGGACTCCTCCAGACCGCAGAAATTGCAGGCGGCCTGGGAGTCCGTGAACCGGCTTAAAAATTTGTTGCACGGCACTGCTCCGTGCACCACCCTCCAGGCCAAGTCCCCGATGAATAGTGGGTCCTTGTGCATGAATCCCAAAAAGTTAGTTTGCAGGTGCAGCAGGTAATCAGGAAGGTGAATGGAATGTTGGCCTTCATTGCAAGAAGGATGGAGTACAAAAGCAGGGAGGTCCTTCTGCAACTGTATAGGGTATTGGTGAGGCCGCACCTGGAGTACTGCATACAGTTTTGGTCACCTTACTTAAGGAAAGATATACTAGCTTTGGAGGGGGTACAGAGACGATTCACTAGGCTGATTCCGGAGATGAGGGGGTTACCTTATGATGATAGATTGAGTAGACTGGGTCTTTACTCGTTGGAGTTCAGAAGGATGAGAGGTGATCTTATAGAAACATTTAAAATAATGAAAGGGATAGACAAGATAGAGACAGAGAGGTTGTTTCCACTGGTCAGGGAGACTAGAACTAGGGGGCACAATCTTAAAATACTGGGGAGCCAATTTAAAACCGAGTTGAGAAGGAATTTCTTCTCCCGGAGGGTTGTGAATCTGTGGAATTCTCTGCCCAAAGAAGCAGTCGAGGCGAGCTCATTGAATGTATTCAAGTCACAGATAGATAGATTTTTAACCAATAAGGGAATTAAGGGTTATGGGGAGCGGGCGGGTAAGTGGAGCTGAGTCCACGGCCAGATCAGCCATGATCTTGTTGAATGGCGGAGCAGGCTCGAGGGGCTAGATGGCCTAATCCTGTTCCTAATTCTTATGTTCTAGGAACTGGAGGAATCATCGAAGGGCCTCACCTGCATTAACACGCACAAAGGTCTTTTTATTTATTACAGATGCCCGTTTGGAATTCGATCAGCGGCGGCGATATTCCAAAGAAACATGGAAAGTTTACTGAAGTCGGTCCCGCACACCGTTGTCTTCCAGGACGACATCTTGGTCACAGGTCGGAACACAGCCGAGCATCTGCAGAACCTGGAGGAGGTTCTTAGTCGACTCAACCGCGTGGGGCTGAGGTTAAAACACTCGAAGTGCGTTTTCCTGGTGCCTGAATTGGAGTTCTTGGGAAGGAGGATTGCGGCGGACGGCATCAGGCCCACCAACGCGAAGACGGAGGCAACCGAGAACGCACCGCGGTCACAGAACGTGACGGAGCTGCGGTCGTTTCTGGGACTCCTGAACTACTTTGGTAACTTCTTACCGGGTCTCAGCACACTGTTAGAACCACTTCATGTCTTACTATGAAAAGGGGACGAATGGGTTTGGGGCAAAAGCCAAGAAAGTGCCTTTGTAAAAGCGAGAAAATTGTTATGCTCAAACAAATTGCTTGTGTTGTATGATCCATGTAAGCGTTTGGTATTAGCATGTGATGCGTCGTCATATGGCGTCGGGTGTATATTGCAACAAGCTAATGATTTCGGGAAACTGCAACCGGTTGCTTATGCATCCAGGAGCCTGTCTAAGGCTGAGGGAGCCTACAGCAGGATTGAGAAAGATGCGTTAGCGTGTGTCTATGAGGTAAAGAAAATGCGTCAATATCTGTTTGGGCTAAAGTTCGAATTGGAAACTGACCATAAGCCACTCATATCCCTGTTTTCCGAGAGTAAAGGGATAAATACCAACGAACCTGCCCACATTCAGAGATGGGCGATCACGTTGTCCGCAGGTCTGGCACAGAAAACTGTGCCGATGCTCTCAGTAGACTGCCATTACCCACCACAGGGGTGGAAATGGCGCAGCCCGCAGATCTAGCCATGGTTATGGAAGCATTTGAAAGTGAGCAATCACCCGTCACTGCCCGGCAGATCAAATCCTGGACGAGCCAGGACCCCTTATTATCTCTAGTCAAAAGCTGTGTGCTTTACGGGAACTGGTCCAGTGTCCCAGTGGAAATGCAGGAAGAGATAAAGCTATTCCAGCGGCGCAAAGATGAAATGTCTATACAGGCAGACTGCCTTCTGTGGGGCAATCGGGTAGTGGTTCCCAAGAAGGGCAGAGACACCTTCATCAATGACCTCCACAGTAGCCATCCAGGCATCGTAATGATGACAGCAATAGCCAGATCCCATGTGTGGTGGCCCGGTATTGATGCGGACTTAGAGTCCTGCATTCACAGATGTAATACATGCTCGCAGTTAAGCAGTGTATCCAGGGAGGCGCCGCTAAGTTTATGGTCCTGGCCCTCCAAACCGTGGTCTAGGGTACACGTCGACTATGCAGGCCCGTTCTTGGGTAAAATGTTCCTTGTGGTTGTAGATGCATACTCCAAGTGGATTGAATGTGAGATAATGTTGACTAACACGTCCGCTGCCACTACTGAAAGCCTGCGGGCCATGTTTGCCACACACGGCCTACCTGATGTCTTGGTGAGCGACAACGGACCATATTTTACCAGTGCTGAGTTCAAAGAATTCATGACCCATAACAGGATCAAACATGTCACATCTGCCCCGTTTAAACCAGCATCCAATGGTCAGGCAGAGAGAGCAGTGCAAACCATCACGCAAGGCTTGAAGAGGGTAACTGAAGGCTCACTGCAGACTCGCCTATCCCGCTATATTAGCTACCGCACAAGACCCCACTCGCTCACTGGGATTCCACCTGCTGAACTGCTAATGAAAAGAGCACTTAAGATAAGGCTCTCGTTAGTTCACCCTGATCTACATGAACAGGTAGAGAGCAGGCGGCTTCAACAAAGTACATACCATGATAACGCAAATGTGTCGCGCGAGATTGAAATCAATGATCCTGTATTTGTATTGAATTATGGACAAAGTCCCAAGTGGCTTCCCAGCACTGTCGTGGCCAAAGAGGGGAGCAAGGTGTTTCGGGTCAAACTTTCAAATGGACTCATTCACCGGAAACACTTGGACCAATTCAAACTCAGATTCACGGATTATCCTGAGCAACCCCCCTTGGACCCTACCTTTTTTGATCCTCCAACATACACACCAGTGGCAACCGGCACCACGGTTGACCATGAAGCAGAATCCATCATCCACAGCAGCCCAGCAGGGCCCAACACACCGGGCAGCCCAGCAAGACCAGCTGCACAGCAGCCCAGTGAGGGCTCAACAAATGATTCAACAATACCAGCTTTCACACCGAGATGATCAACCAGGCCAATAAGGGCCCCAGATCGACTCACATTGTAAATAGTTACACTATTGACTTTGGGGGGGTGGGGGGGAGTGTTGTTATATATGTAAACTTGTATTTACTCTGTACAGCCACCAGAGGGCTCATCCCCTGGAGTCCCAAGGGATCCCATAATGCCTTGGGAGCACAGGTATTTAAGGAGGCCTCACAAGTTGGAGAGGCACTCTGGAGACCTGCAATAAAAGACTACGGTCACACTTTACTTTGAGCTCAGTGTTCAGTCTGACTCTTTCTCCATACATAACACGGTCTGCCCTCTCAGGTGGATGTAAGGGGTCCCAATGTTAATTATCTGAAGGCGATCCGAAGGTACTTCCGTTGGCCAACGTTTATCCCTAAACTGACAGCATCAAAACAGATTAGCTGGTCATTTATCTTATTGCTCTTTGTCAGACCTTGCTGTGCATAAATTAGCTGCTGTATTTGCCTATGTACAACAGTGACTCCACCACAAGTACTTCATTTGTTGTGAAGCACTTTGGGATGTGAAAAGTGCTATATAAGGGCAAATTCTTCTTTCTTTTAAGAAATCGAGATGATGCAGTTGTTTTTTTTATTAAATATGTTTTTATATGTCCCCATGAAGCTTTCTTAAGTTCTGCTCTTCTTTGGCATTTGCTCATTTGTTTGCAAATAAATGACACAATGATGGAAATCGTATCAAAATGCATCATCCTAGTACTAGAATGAGATGTATTTGTGACTAGAATGATGCGCAGCTCTCCAAACAAAATAAGTGTCGGCCGATACTTTTTGATGAAGAAAGCTCTCTATCGACTTTCAAACAGACATTTTTAATTTATTTTTCATTTTTTGAGAACATCCTCAAGTGGACCTGTTTCTGTTTGAGGTGGACATCACCTATTACAGAAGTTGGCGACTTCAGGGAATTCAGGGCCAGAGTGATCTCCTGGACTAGTTTTGATCGCCTAAATATGTTGGAGATAATTTCCCAGAGTTCCCCCTGACCCCCCCCCCCCCCCCCATAAATTGCCCTGCGTTTTGCCTCTACCAGGAGATTACATGTTTTCAGGCTGGGTGGGGAGTCTGCATATTGTGATCCACAAGCTATCGCAACAGGTTGGATGGACCAGAGGGTCTTTACCTGTCCGTCACTTTTCGTATGTCCGTATGAGTGGCTGATGGCAACTACAAATCCTTGGTCTGTGTGGTACACTCATTGGGAGAGTGGTAGAAAAATATCCAAATAATAACCCTCTTCAATAGATAGAAGCAGAAACAAAGAAAAAATTGGATTTATATAGCGCCTTTCAAACCACCAGACATCTCAAAGTGCTTTACAGCCAATGAAGTACTCTTTGGAGTGTAGTCACTGTCATAATGTGGGTAATGCAGCAGCCATTTTGCGCACAGCAAGCTCCCACAAACAGTAATGTGGTAATGACCAGATAATCTGTTTTTTTGCTATGTTGATTGAGGGATAAATATTGGCTAGGACACCGGGGATAACTCTCCTGCTCTTCTTTGAAATAGTGCCATGGGATCTTTACATCCACTTGAGAGAGCAGACGGGGCCTCGATTTAACGTCTCATCTGAAAGGTGGCGCCGCTGACAGTGTAGCACTCCCACAGCACTGCACTGAGGGTGTAAGCCTAGATATTTTTGTGCTTAAGTCCCTAGACTGGCACTAGAACCCACAACCTGCAGACTCAGAGGCGAGAGTCCCACACACTGAGCTACAGAGTGGTAGAAAAGTATCCCAATAATAACCCTCATCAACTTAAATTTGATATTACTTTAGAGGTGTTGTAAGAAGTGCGAGTTTATGTTGAATATAGTCCCAACATTAACAACAGACAGAAGCAGAAACGAAGAAATGAATGAAAAAATTAAATGGAGTGCTTCCTCCAAAACATGTAACAGCATCATCACCAAATGACCATGGTGACTCCACTTGTGGTGGTCAGGGAAACACCAGTGAAGAACCGACTAATTACTGAAGGCATGTTGTTCACAATTATTAAGAACAGCATAAAACACTAGGGGGAGGAAATGAGTAGCAGTGTGCAATTGAAAGCTTAGATTTTTACGGAGTGACTGCTGCCAACGAACCGGAAGCGACCAGAAGCTGCGCAGAAGCATTCTGCGCCTAACTGTCAAATCCCAAATTTAAAAAAAATAACATACACCTCAACAGACGGAGGATCTGAGAAGTGCTGAAGCACATCTCTGATAAAGTTTCATTAATGCGATAGATTCCCAACCTACCGTCGCTACGACGGTTATAGGAATCTCCGAATGCTTCTAGTCTCAGGACAGTAATTGACAAACTAGGAACAAACCCAACTACTCGTCGGCCAAACAGACGGTGCTGGGACCCAGCTGACCACTGCCGGCTCTGACCGACCACAATTCAGTGCACAAACAAGTGGCTCACACCTCAACACATTTTACATTTCACACAATTAATAAATGAAACTGGAAGCAAACAAGGTTTTTTTTTTAGCCGCTTCTTTATTCCTCATTTTGGGAAGTCCGGCGACAACAAACTGGAGCTGCGCATGCGCGACAACTTCCGGTTCGTTGCCAGTAGTCGTGTCTCATGCTCTATTATACTTCCACATCATTGGCAGCCCCGAGATATCTTACTCAAGTGGCTAATTTCACAGGTAAGCCACAATACAAAGTGTCGTGGGCTATTTTACTGGGGAGACATCATCCTGAGACTGATCCTGTCCTCACCAACATGCCCCTTTCTAGCAATGGGCCAATTGGATAGTTATCAAGACTGGGAACCATGGCTGATGTTTCTTCGCTCTAGCTTAGGAGCACACTGAGGCCAGTTTGAGCTTCTGTTGCTATCCTGGCTGAAATGTTTAAAAACTCAGTGAAGATCAGGAGCTGAATGTGAGTCATTCCTGGATGTATGGCTTTGTACTGTGCCAATGGCGGGGGCAGGGTCCATTTTATCTGTTGACTTGGCAGTTTTGGAGGAAGGAAGACATTTTAACTGTTTTGAGTCAGCACTGGAAAAAGTCAAGCCCTGTAGATGTCATACGGGAGACTCTCACATGGCATCCCATTAATTCGAACAGGGTCATTCTGGGCAATTTTGTCTTTTTTTTAAAAGTAGGAAATTATAACTTTAGCCGCATAGAAATTTACAAGCTTCATTCAGTGACAAAACACAAGACTGGTAGTGTTTGTTGAGAACAGGCATGTTCAACATGTTCAGGCATGAGCTACCAAACTCAATATCGGACTCAACTTCAGACTATTAGTTAAAACTCTAAATGAAAATCAAGTCATGAATCCGAAACCAGTGGAAACTGCAATCTATGCTCGGGGGGGGCGGGGGGAGGTGATGGAGACTCATGTTTCTTTTAATTTGTTCATGGGATGTGGGCGTCACTGGCAAGGCCAGCATTTATTGCCCATCCCATTTGCCCTTGAGTGGCTTGCTAGTCCATTTCAGAGGGCAGTTAAGAGTCAACCACATTGCTGTGGGTTTGGAGTCACATATAGGCCAGACCGGGTAAGGACGGCCGATTTCCTTCCCTAAGAAGGGTGATTTACGACAATCCGGTAGTTTCATGGTCACCATTATAAGCCTTTTATTCCAGATTTATTAACTTAATTTAAGTGGATTTAAATCAATTTTAAACCAAATCAATGTTTAAAGTGCTAATATGAAAATCTCACCTTGGTTGTTAACATCATATGGATAAGCAGCCACTATGGCACCTCCATGAAGACTAGCAGACAACACGAATGGCTCGCTGTGAATCCACCGTATCACTGCCTCAGTTTCTGGTTCCAGAGGAGCAATGCTTTTTCCAAAAGGGTCAGGAAAATTTCTGTTTAAATCCATTTGATTACTGTTATACCTGTAAACGTACACAAAGTACAGGGAGGTTGCAGCAATTGCAGCAATGCTTCTCTATGGTGGTCGACAGGGTTTTATCAATATATATATATATACTTATATTCCAACCAGAGTCTTTTAGAAGACTGTTTCTTAAAGGGAAACTGAACTGCTTATACACTCAGACCTGGTCAATCCATATGTATTGAAAAGTGTACATTTGTTGCATAGGAAAAAGCAACAGAATTAATGAGTCATCAATTCATTATGTTGATATTTACACACTTATTGTATCCCTTGACTGTCAATAGGGCTGTTAAAGTAACTCCATCTTTTAGCTTGAGTATACTGACCAGTGAGGAAGATAGTGATAGATTTCAAGAGGTCATAGACAGGCCGGTGAAATGGGCAGGCACATGGCAGATGAAATTTAATGCAGAAATGTGTGAGCTGATACATTTCGGTATGAAGAATGAAGAGAGACAATAAATGGTACATTTTTAAATGGGGTGCAGGAAGAGAGAGATCTGCGGGTGTTTGTGCGCAAATCTTTGAAGGAGGCAGGACAGGTTAACAAAGCAGTTACTAAAGCATATGGGATCCTGGCCTTTATAAATAGAGACAGAGAGTACAAAAGCTAAACCTATATAAAACATTAGTTCTGCCCCAGCTATTGCATTGTGTCCAATTCTGGGCACCACATTTTAGGAAGGACGTTAAGGCTTTGGAGTGGGTACATGAGTTTTATTTGAATGTTCACCGGAATAAAGAATTACAGTTATGTAGATACACTGGAGAAGCTCGGGTTGTTCTCCTTAGAGCAGGGAAGGCTAAAAGAAGATTTGATAAGAGGTGTTTAAGATCATGAAGGGATTAGAGAGAATAACTAAAGAGAAACAGTTTCCAATGGTCCAACAGCTGAAGGGTCGTTAATTAGAGGGCACAGATTTAAGGCGATTACTAAAAGAACCAGAAGCAACATGAGAAAAAACTTTTTAACATAACGAGTGGTTAGGATTTGGAATGCACTGCCTGATGGGGTGGTGGATAGAGATTCAATAGTAGCCTTCGAAAGGGAATTGGATAAATACATGAAGGAGAAAAAAAATTGCAGGGATATGGGGAAGAGCGGGGAAGTGGAACTAACTGGATTGCTCTTGAAAAGAGCTGGGTCGAATGACCTCCTTTTGTGCTGTACTAGTCTATGATTCACCATCTCTTACTAGCACTAATTGATGTCCTGTTTCTGACTGCTCCATTTTTGATCGGGGCGGAGGAACGGTGAGAGATCGGGGCCCAGGAGCATCGTGATCGGGGCCCAGGAAAGGCGAGGGTTCGGGGCCCAGGAGAGGCAAGGGCCCAAGGGCAGCATGGGCCAGCCCCACACTATGATCTGTGGATAGTAGGAGCATGCGACACACTAGGTCCGTGCAGCAGAGCTTGGTCTCCAGTCGTCTTGGTTAACCCTTGCCACTGGACCAAGACCTAGCTCTGTCAAGCCCGTGTGGTGGCTGATGTGCAACAGCCACCCCACATTAAAAGAATCCATGAACAGGCATCTTCCACCCTTCAGGATGTAGTTCGGGACCTAGAATGTCAGGTCCCTCATTGAAACACCTGTGAACTCATCCCTTTTTGGTGTGGAAGCAAGTCATCCTCGATACGAAGGACTGCCTAATATTATACTATACTAGCATTTTACACTGCGGAGAAGCTCACTGGCGACTCAGAGCAAAGCATACATTGTTGAATGTAACCCCAGCTTGGCACTGTACAATTGAGTGGTGCATCAGGCCTTTTTTTTAAAAAAAAACACTATGCTCTTTTCTTACTGGCAGTTCATTCAACGGAGCAGCACAGAAGGGGCCAGACATTCGGTTGTTGGCTATAATTGTATTTTTTCACCCAAATTATCGTTATGGCAACACTATGGTTATGAGGCAGTAAATTCGAACTTCAATTTGCGCAGTGATAAAATCGGCGTTACACGAGGATTCATGGCACAAACCGCGATCCTCGCCAGCTTTACTCCGAGGCCGATACCGCTGCGAGTCGGGCCTAGGGAGGGGGGGGGGGGGGAACAAAACACCTAAAATATAAATTGCAAAAAACAAAAAATTAAAAATCACAAAACATTCATAAGACACTTAATTAGCAAATCGCTGCAAAGGAATTAAAAAATAAAATCTTTAACTTACCTTTTTTGCAAGGTCTTCATACCTATCGCTGATCCAAGGACTGCAACACAGCTTTTTTCTTGCCGTTTCTTTCCGTCTTAAATATGGGTGCGCTCAGAGAGCCAAATTTTTGGTGAAAGCGATATTTCGGGTCTTGCACGGTGGCGCTCCTCTCTCCAGCGGTATTTGAAAAGCGCCACGCAAGACTTCTCCGAATTTCCCGGTTCGTTTTTCGCCCAAAACGGTGAAACATCGCCAAAAAAACGGTTGCAAGGTTGCCAAAATTTTAGCCCTTTAAAGTTAAGGACTTTGCACAGCTAAGCAGTGAATCAGGGATGCCACTTAATCTGTGCGCATCCATCCAATGATGATGTTGTGGACTTTCCATAATAAAGGGCCCAAGTTTCGGATGTCTTCCCAGAACGGCGCACTCCGAGAGGCCCGCCTGTTTTTTAGAATAAAAAAAGCGCCTAAAACTTACCTCGCGATTCTCCGGGTCCCGCAGGCCTGTTTCACAGTCAACGCAACGCAATACAAGCAGCTGGGGGCGGAGCTACAGCCCTGCGCCAAAAAGAGTGCCGGCAGCTGTGCGCATGCGCAGTAGCTCCTGACCCTCCCAGCGCATCCTGTCTCCAGGCGACCCTATCCCTGGCCGAAGGGACGTCTCTCCTATCCCGGGCGGGGTGGCCTGCCTGCCTCACCGTCCCTTGCCTCGTCGCCACTGCCCTTACCTCCTCGGCGGCGGGGCCTGTCCGACCAGCACCTCTTCGGCGGCAGGCCCCAGCCGAGCACCTCTTCAGCGGCGGGGCCCACCCAACCAGCTCTTTGGCGGGCTGTTGGAGGGCTCCCGGTGCTGCAGTAGGTGAGTAGAAACTTTTAATTTTTTATTTATTGATTGATTTTTTTTATTTTTAATTTTAATTTTTAAATTTTTTTTGATTGATTTATTGAATTATTGGCTGATTTATTTATCATTTATTATGGATGATGGCACTTTATTGGGAAAAGTGAAGTGTCTATTGCTTTGTAAAATCCCCTAACTTCCCTCTAACTTCCCTTCCTCCACTATCTCTCGCTACCTGCGCCTAATTTATAAAGTGTAGGCAAGGTTTTTCTGAGCGTACAAAAATCAACACTTATTCCGTTCTAAGTTAGTTTGGAGTGTCTTTTCATTGCCTAAACTTGCAAAACAGGCGTAAGTGGCTGGTAACGGCCTCTTTTGAAGAAAAAACTGTACTGAAACAAAACTATTCTAACTAACTAGAACTGGAGCAAACTAAATGCCGAGAATTGCAATTTCTAAGATACTCCATACTAAACTAGTTGCTCCAAAAAAATAGGAGTAACTCAAGCCGAAACTTGGGCCCAAAGAGTCTAAAACAATGCAAATCTGATGTTTAACATTTATCTGTCAACGTGGATTGGGAAGCAGAGGCAAACGGATTAATCATATAAAGAACAACGGTGTAGGATGAGGGGGGGGGGGAAATCCAATGGAACCCTAGACATACAAACCAGAACATGAATTAAAGAGGTCTTATTGTAATCCTATATGTTATACTCTGTACACTTACATCTTTCTGACACATGATGCTTTAATCTTTCTTAAAACTATTTTATGTCGTCACAGGCATGTCCGCAAAGCCATATAGCAATGGTTTTCAAACGTTTAGAAACATAGAAACATAGAAAATATGTGTGGGGTGGGGGTCACCTGAAAACATTGACACTTCCTAAAGACAGTGTCAGGCAACCAAAGGAGAACCGCAACATCATTGCAGAAAATAATTTGAATTAGTACGTAGTAAGTTACCTGTTGTTGAATCAAAAATACTGAGAGAAAAAAACACATTGATTATACAGTCAGATATCTAATTACTTTATTGGCCATTTGACAGCCTGGAATCTAAGGACTCCAGTTGAAAATCTATGTCATGTAGTCACAAAGAGGGAAAAAACAAGATGGAGGAATATACATCCTAGAGCTGTAAATATAACTTTACCTTCCAAGGGTCCCTGTACACCTTCCAACAGTCGCATTTTCAAACCCATCCGGATTCATCGCGGGTAGAATGTGGATTCTCACGCTACTCATCAGTTGGGTGATGTTCGGGTTGTACCCATAATTTGTAACCAGGTAATCAATTAAATGAAGCAGAACCTCCCTGCCAATGGGCTGCACAAATCACATCAGCATTAAGCACCAGAAAAAAAACAAGTCTACCTCCATTCTAGCTTTCCGGAAATGGCGCATAGCTTCAGTGTAGGCAACATTCTCATTTCTTTGACTTCAGTATGTGATTGGCGAGCCTCATCTCCTCAGTTTCCCCCCATGCCAAGCAAAAAAAATTTAAATAATTTTTACACTCTTTTACTGTTCTCACAGTGAGTTTGCTACATTTTACACGCGATAGAAGGTGCAAAAGAAGGTCCAAGTACAACATTTATCTGCAATATAGGGACCAGTAGGGTTTCGGATATTTCTGCTAACTTTGCAGAATCAAAGCAAAATCTGTGAAATGTACAGAAGATGAATGAGACTTGGTGGGTCATAATACCGAGCAGAATAATACTGGAGTCAAAAAGGTTACATTATGAGGTCAGATTGGTTTGTTTTTATTTGAGTTTAGATGGTGCAGGGATGATCTAAAATGATAAAGGGTTTTGATAGTGTAGATTCAGAGAAAATATTGCCTCTGGTGGGGGAAGTCCAGAACAAAAGGGCATACCCTTAACATTAGAGCTATCCCTTTAAAGGAGTGGAATCAGGATGGACTTTTCACACAAGGGTAATGGAGATCTGGAACTCTCTCCCCCAAAAGGCTGTGGATTTTGGGTCAATTGAAATATTCAAGACTTGGACCGATAGATTTTTATTATGTAATGGTATCGAAGTAAAGGGAGCAAAGACGAGTAAATGGAGTTGAGGTACAGATCGGGCATGATCTAATTGTGCTTCCTTGTTCTGGATTCTCCATCAGAGGGAATAGTTTCTCTGAATATACAATATTGAGTCCAATGATCACTTTAAACACTTCAATTAGACCACCCCTCAGTCTCAAGGGAATACAAGTCAAGTTAATGCAACCTGTCCTCATAAGACGCCAAGAGAGAGGGATAGTGTTATATATGGAGGCTATAGATATACGCTTTGTGTAGTCACTGTATAGTTGCATAAGATGGAGACTTGTTTACCTGATGTACTATCAATAAGGTTTACACTGTCTATATACTATGCTGGCACCACTAGAGGGTGCAACTGGTGGAGACCAGGGTTTCCTGCCCTGGTGGCAGGCGCTGTATAAAAGGGTAGCCACCATGCGGCTACCTCACTCTGGAGTTACGAATAAAGGACCAAGGTCATTACAATTTGAGTACAACACATTGCCTCGTGGAGTCATTCATAAGTACATTACAGACATGATAGATAGCCAGTTCTACTTGTAAGTAGATTTGCTGTAAGCTAATCAGAGATCCATTCAATTGGCTTTGACTATAACATAATGGCCCAGAAATTCCGCTTTCTCCTTCCCACAGACGTTTGACTAGATTTTAGAGAAAAAATACGCACCTACCTGCGCATGCTCGACTTTCTGATGCACAGGCCTGCTCTTGCTGCGCATCACAGCGCGTGCACGTCGGGACGTGCGCAGGCTTGGAGCTGGAGTCACATGGCTCTGGGCAGCCAATCAGGTATAGTATATTCTCATTCATTGTAATAGGAGTTTCATAAGTCCGAAGCTCCTATTACTATGAATGAGAAACACCCACAAAACCAAAAACACTAATAAAAAATAGAAAATATACACTACATATTTAAGATTAATTTAAATTAAAGTTATTAATGTCATAAAAAAAATATTTTCCCGATTTCTAAAAAAGTTTTTTTAATTATGCCTTCAAATAAACTTACCATAGTGGGGAGGGTTTTTAACAACAAAATGTGTTTTTATAACTTTATTTTAAAATGTTTTTGTGTATTTTTAAACACTTGCGCATGTAAAAGTAAACTATACACCTGCTTTTTCAGGTGCAAGATTTTTGAGGACATTTGCTGGGCAAGATGTGCATAAATATCGCAAATCTTGCCCCGCAAGTGTCCTCGCTCCCGATATGCGCGAGATCTGTCAATCCAGAAACTTGACAGATCGGAAAAGCCGGTTTTCAGCACATACGCATTGCGTGCTGAAAAACCGGCTTTTCCGATGCCTTCCCGGGTCAGTAGAAACTTCGTACGGACCCGGGACATCGGAATTTCAGGGTCAATGTTTTATATCAGGTCGGTGCGATACTTGATATAATAACGTGGTCAGTATTACAAGCCAATATATTGCCACCTACCACATAAAATGTTTGTCTCGAGTATGGATGGTGTAAGGCATTGTGGCATGTGGGGGCAAGGAAGAAGGTAGAGGAGCGAACATAAGTTAGTTTTAACCAAAAAGAAGAGGTTTGATGTTGACTTTTGGGGGGACCGACTGGCGGAATGCGCTGGTCGGCTGCCGGTCCTGGCGGCAAAGAATCCCTCGCGATTTTGAGGCTCCGGCATCATTTAAATTTGGCAGGTGAGCTGCAGGCCACCAGACGGGTGTCCTGATACAGCTCGACAGATTGAGGCCTCAAGATTAAGCTGGGGCAGCCATTAGCAAGGTAACTTGTGGGGTGGGGGGTGGGTGGTCATCGCGATTGCGGAAGGGGGGGGTGGGGTGCGGTCTAGGGACAGCAGCAGTTCTGATTAATTTTGTGGGCCCCGCCCAGAAAAATAATTCGAGGCTTAGCTTTGGCCAGACTTCTTCGATTCCACCGCCCGTGGAACTGGTCGGAGTGTGCGTGGCATAGCCTCCGACCAGTTCCAACCTACAATGGTAATCAGTGCCCTGGTTATGTCATAGGACCCCAATTTCCAGATTAAACAACAACAACAACTTGTATTTATATAGTGCCTTTAACATAGTGAAACGTCTGAAGGCGCTTCACTGGAGTGTTATGCAATAAAAAGGGGCGTATCATTGAAACATAGAAAATAGGTGCAGGAGTAGGCCATTCGTCCCTTCGAGCCTGCACCACCATTCAATAAAATCATGGCTGATCATTCCCTCAGTATCCCTTTCCTGCTTTCTCTTCATACTCCTTGATCCCTTTAGCCGTAAGGGCCATATCTAACTCTCTGGTGAATATGTCCAATGAACTAGCCGCAACAACTCTCTGCGGTAGGGAATTCCACAGGTTAACAACTCTCTGAGTGAAGAAGTTTCTCCTCATCTCAGTCCTAAATGGCCTACCCCATATCCTAAGACTGTGTCCCCTGGTTCTGGACTTCCACAACATTGGGGACATTCTTCCCGCATCTAACCTGTACAGTCCCGTCAGAATCTTATATGTTTCTATGAGATCCCCTCTCATCCTTCTAAACTCCAGTGTATAAAGGCCCAGTTGATCCAGTCTCTCCTCATATTTCAGTCCAGCCATCCCGGGAATCAGTCTGGTGAACCTTTGCTGCACTCACTCAATAGCAAGAACGTCCTTCCTCAGATTAGGAGACCAAAACTGCACACAATATTCCAGGTGAGGCCTCACCGAGGCCCTGAACAACTGCAGTAAGAACTCCCTGCTCCTATACTCAAATCCCCTAGTTATGAAGGCCAACATACCATTTGCCTTCTTCACCGTCTACTGTACCTGCATGTCAGCTTTCAATGACTGATGAACCATGACACCCAGGTCTCGTTGCACCTCCCCTTTTCCTAATCTGACACCATTCAGATAATATTCTGCCTTCGTGTTTTTGCCCCGAAAGTGGAACACATTTATCCACATTATACTGCATCTGCCATGCATTTGCCCACTCACCTAACTTGTCCAAGTCACCCTGCAGCCTCTTAGCGTCCTCCTCATAGCTCACACCGCCACCCAGTTTAGTGTCATCTGCAAACTTGGAGATATTACACTCAATTCCTTCATCTAAATCATTGATGTATATTGTAAATAGCTGGGGTCCCAGCACTGAGCCCTGCAGCACTCCACTAATCACTGCCTGCCATTCTGAAAAGGACCCGTTTATCCCGACTCTCTGCTTCCTGTCTGCCAACCAGTTCTCTATCTACGTCAGTGCATTACCCCCAATACCATGTGCTTTGATTTTGCACACCAATCTCTTGTGTGGGACCTAGTCAAAAGACTTTTGAAAGTCCAAATACACCACATCCACTGGTTCTCCCTTGTTCACTCTATTAGTTACATCCTCAAAAAATTCCAGAAGATTTGTCAAGCATGATTTCCCTTTCATAAATCCATGTTGACTTGGACCGATCCTGTCACTGCTTTCCAAATGCGCTGCTATTTCATCTTTAATAATTGATTCCATCATTTTTCCCCACGACTGATGTCAGGCTAATCGGTCTATAATTTTAAAAAGTGCTGTTACATTAGCTACCCTCCAGTCCATAGGAACTGATCCAAAGTCGATAGACTGTTGGTAAATGATCACCAATGCATCCATTATTTCTAGGGCCACTTCCTTAAGTACTCTGGGATGCAGACTATCAGGCCCTGGGGATTTATTGGCCTTCAATCCTATCAATTTCCCACCTAATAAGGATATCCTTCAGTTCCTCCTTCTCACTAGACCCTCTGTCCCCTAGTACTTCTGGAAGGTTATTTGTGTCTTCCTTCATGAAGACAGAACCAAAGTATTTGTTTAACTGGTCTGCCATTTCTTTGTTCCCCATTATAAATTCAGCTGAATCTGACTGTAAGGGACATACATTAATCTTCACTAATCTTTTTCTCTTCACATATTTATAGAAGTTTTTGCAGTCAGTTTTTATGTTCCCGACAAGCTTCCCCTCATAGTCTATTTTCCCCCTCCTAATTAAACCCTTTTTCCTCCTCTGCTGAATTCTAAATTTCTCCCAGTCCTCAGGTTTGCTGCTTTTTCTGGCCAATTTATATGCCTCTTCCTTGGATTTAACACTATCCTTAATTTCCCTTGTTAGCCACGGTTGAGCCACCTTTCCCATTTTATTTTTACTCCAGACAGGGATGTACAATTGTTGAAGTTCATCCATGTGATTTTTAAATGTTTGCCATTGCCTATCCATTGTCAACCCTTTAAGTATCATTTGCCAGTCTATTCTAGCCAATTCACGCCTCATACCATCGAAGTTACCTTTCCTTAAGTTGAGGACCCTAGTCTCTGAATTAACTGTGTCACTCTCCATCTTAATAAAGAATTCTACCATATTATGGTCACTCTTCCCCAAGGGGCCTCGCACAACAAGATCACATGAAACAGGCGAGTGCTTTGGACACCCGGCGGTAAGCCCCTTTCAAAATGGAGCCGGCTGCAACGTCTGTGTTAATGGAGTTGTATTGCTACCGACCCAATTTTGAGGCAATTACCACCCTGCTAACAACAGGCAAATGCAGTGAAAATCAACCCCAAGGAATCCTACCATAAAAGAGATAATATTCAGCAAATTTCTATTGTTTGGGCTGATTTGCTGCTGCACTGAAGAACTTTACATTAATTTATAGGAAACAAAACAGCAAACATGATTTCTTATGCTTGAAATGTTGCAGCTTTACTTATATTTTGATAAGCAGGGGTTAGTTATTGGGCAACCGTGATCACTATGGACTGTACATAGAGTTCACTGCACACACAAGTTGTCCTTATTATTTTGAGGTAAAGACGTTACTGCAGATCACAATATCGTCTTATTTTTAGTCTAACCCCATGGCACATTAAACACCAGTTAGTAAACAAACCCTCTCATTCATTATCAATTATAGTTTACCTCATTTCCATGGATATTTCCAATGTATTTAACCTCAGGAATGCCAATGCGATGTTTCTTCGGGTTTTCTCCAATTGCAATAACCAATAGTTCCCGTCCTAATGCACAATAAGTTATATAGAGAAGTAACAAGAGGAGTGAGTATATGGCAGTGATCTGATCAGAGGACTTTAAATGACATTGTGAATGGCAAAGGTAAAGCTTGAGTGATTTATAACTATAATTTGAATCCAAAATTACATTTTATTCTTTGAATTAACTATAGCCTGCTGAGTTAGCACAATATGACTGGTGACTGCATATTTTACTTATAGTAAGGATCTGGAGCTAATTAATGCATCATTCGTCACCATCTTGCTACTGTAAATGTATTGAAAACCCATTTTCCACTCATCAATTGTCCAGTATGGTAACATAGCAAGTGAAAAATTTCAGCTGCGAACCCACGTACTAGTCTCTAGCAGTGCACATTCAAACCCAAGTCACATGGTGCAATATTGTATACATTTATACATCTCACTCTGTTTATAAATACTCCACCTTCCACTGACTTTCCAATGCTGTAAAGATGGGTAATAGATGAATAATTTTTATGCACTTCTTGAAGAAAGGACTCCAGATGAGACGTGGGATGGTACTTAAAGTCCAAACTAGCATAAGAGTATTGATGAAGCATAAATAAAATAAAACACACTGAGTATATCCGGTATGCTCCTGGTCTGACAGGACCAGAAGGAGAACCAGCCTGTAAGATACAAGGAAAAATTTTAATTTCGAAATGATTTTTCCACTTCATGCTTCTTTTGCGGCTTTCTAAAATACCTTTTGAAAGTTCTAGGATTCCCGCTGTCTATAATTAAATGTCATTGACATTTAAATGGGAACTACACACATCTAAATTGCCATGCGATCATAATCAGCATCAATAGAAATAAATAGTTGTACTCGTATTGACGTCACGTAGTTCTTCTTTGTTTCCATGTTTTATGCTTTTAAACTGTTGGTCAGAGGCTGTCTGGCTACAAATATTCTGTGCAGAATCTTTCTTTCAGTAAAATCATTCTAGATGTTTATTTATATTGAAAATAAACATGATCCTCTACTTCTTCAGCAAAGCCTGGGGTTTCTCAGCTTGTGTGTGGAGAGCATCCTAAGCATCTAAACTTGTGACTACCCACAGTCCATTGTCCACATTCATGATGTCACTAAAGCGGAATCTCACAATGTCACTGAAGGAGAGATTCTACACAAAAGGTTTGTTCACAGGCTGTCTCTGACCACCACACTTAAGGGAAAAGAAAAACAATAACATTTTAGCATTAGTGGAACCTCTTATCTAGTAATCTGGATAAGAACAAAGGCCTACATCGTCCCACACAACTGTCGGGGCCGTGTGGGTTGGTAGTGTGTGGGGAAGGTGATTCTGAGGTTTGGGAATAGGAATCATGGAGTATGGAGACATTTGGGAGGAACAAAAGTCTGGGAGATCCAGGCAGAAGGTCTGCCTTGGTGTTTGAGTTCAAAAAGAAAGACTTGCACTTATATAGCATCTTTCACGACCTCAGAGCGTCCCAAAGCGCTTTACAGCCGGTGAAGTACTTTTTGGAGTGTAGTCACTGTTGTAATGTAGGAAATGTGGCAGCTAATTTGCACAGCAAGCTCCCACAAGCAGCAATGTGATCATGACCAGATAATCTGTTTTTAGTGATGTTGATTGAGGGATAAGTATTGGCCAAGGCACCGGGGATATAACTTCCCTGCTGTCCTTTGAAATAATGCCACGGGATCTTTTACATCCGCCTGAGAGACCAGAGGGGGCCTCGGTTTTTCGTCTCATCCGAAAGACGGTGCCTCCGACAGAAACATAGAAACATAGAAAATAGGTGCAAGAGTAGGTCATTTGGCCCTTCGAGCCTGCACCACCATTCAATATGATCATGGCTGATCACTAGAAAGGGGGTATCAGGGGGCTGAGAAGAGTAACAGAGGGGTGGTGTGATGTTGCAGCACTGGGGGTGGGATATTTAGGAGTGTGGGAGTATTTTGGTCACTGGGAACTGTGAGGTGTGTTGTGTTATTACGTTATGTATATTTTTTTCCAAGTGAGAGGTAATTAAAATATAAGTTTTATTTTAATCCCAAGTGAGTGAATCCCGATAGGTCGGTGGCTTGTGGTCTATCTCACTCCGCCCAGCACGCAAACTTCTTCACTCAGAGTTGTTAACCTGTAGAATTCCCCATCGCAGAGAGTTGTTGAGGCCAGTTCATTGGATATATTCAAGAGGGAGTTAGATATGGCCCTTACAGCTAAATGGATCAAGGGGTATGGAGAGAAAGCAGGAAAGAGGTGAATGATCAGCCATGATCTTATTGAATGATGGTGCAGACTCGAAAAGCCGAATGGCCTACTCCTGCACCTATTTTCTATGTTTCTATGTTGCACCCACATTACGCGCTCCTCGCCAAATTGGCAGCACCTCGCGAATTTAGCGCCCATTGTGCAACACATATCCGGTCACAATGATGGCTGCAAAACGATTGGTCAAGAGGCTGGTCAGTGCAACCAATCTCAGCTTTACGAGTATAGCAAGCCGGGTGGGCGGGACCACTTTAGGAGTGATAGCGTTTCTGACCAATCAGAGAAGGGAAAATGACGTGTTCAGGGCTGAGCGGGCCAATCGGGGTATTGGGAGCTTTTTCCAGCTGGGGTGGGAAAAGGAGCGAGTGTGAAGGAGCGCTGAGTTTGTTTATTCCACAAATGTGCAAGGTGATTGATGTTTATAAAACAACCCACCATTAAAATACTGCAGTGAAACCCCTTTAAAACATTCTGCCCTTTTGTTAGTTCGACCCATTCTGGATCATCTAAAATAACAGGAAATCATTCAATTGTTGACTGATTTACTATAAGTATAAATATACGATCAATATAATTGCAACTAAATGATAATGAAGCACAGGCCACAATAGCACAGGGAGTCGGCGTTTTGAACGATTTAAAGCCAAATACTGGGGGCTCTGAAACCAATTCACGCAGTGCTGGAAAGACTGAGGTGGACAAGGCAGCACCTTGTGGAGAGGAGAGGACAAGTGCAGGGGTGCACTGGGCACTTCTCCCCATACATGCTGCTCAGTATTCCAGGCTGTCACTGAGCAACGTTCACTTCCGCCTTGGCTTTGATCGGCTTCCCCCGCTTCCTGGTTCTGGTTACCAATAGCAACAAGACGCCGAGGTGGTGGATACAATGTGACTGCAACTGGTTCCAAAGGCTGTCTCCGAAGGTGGTGCGGGAGGTGGGTGATAACACAGTGACACTCCGTCTATTCATTTGTCCCACCCTCCATCTGCTCAAAAACAAATGGAGATGGCTCAATCTGTCATGGACTAGCTGTGGCTCAGCGGGTCACCTCTCTCGTCTCCGAGTCACAAGGGTGTGGCTTCACAGTCCCACTCCAGAGCCTTTTGAAATCCACTCCACCGAGGGAGTGCTGCACTGTCGGAGGTGCCGTCTTTCGGGTGAGACGTCACACAGAGGCACTCTCGGGTGGATGTAAAAGATCCCACGGGCACTATTTTGAAGAAGAAAGAGCATGGGAGTCCTGGCCAATCCCTGAACCAATATCACTGAAACATATTGCTGCTTGTGGGGAGCTTGCTGTGCAGCAAATTGGCTGCTGCGTTTCCCACATTAAAACAGGGACCACAGCTCAAAATTGCTTCCCTGGCTGTAAAGCGCTTCGTCACGTTCTGAGGTTGTGAAAGGCTTCATGTAAAAATAAGTTCATGTTTTATTTTATCAACTAGATATAGATTGATTAAAGTATGCCAGCGTTCGTTTTAAATAAATGGAAAATGTAATTAAAGCATCGACAAAATAAGTTAGATCGTTCTCAGACTTTGAACTTGCAGCGAATGAATTTACCGTTATGTTGACTTGGGGACCAATGGTAATAGCTGGGACCTGGTTCGATAGACCAGTTTAAAAAGTTGCTGGTGTCATTTCCTAGCTGTTTCCAATCCCCACCACAGTGGCAAAATGTTCAATAGATAGAAATGGAAAACATAAAAATGTTTTGTTTGTGCAGCAACCATAATAACAATTCCTGTTACATGTATGGGGACTAGAGTAAATATTTTGTGACTAGACTGCCTATTTTGTTATAGAAACATAAAAAAAATAGGTGCAAGGGCAGGTCATTCGGCCTTTCGAGCCTGCACCACCATTCAATATGATCATGGCTGATCATGCAACTTCAGTACCCCTCTCCTGCTTTCTCTCCATGTCCCTTGATCCCTTTAATTCCCATATCTAACTCCCTTTTGAATATATCTAACGAACTGGCCTCAACAACTTTCTGTGGTAGAGAATTCCACAGGTTCACAATTCTCTGAGTGAAGAAGTTTCTCCTCATCTCGGTCCTAAATGGCTTACCCCTTATCCTTCGACTGTGAGCCCTAATATTAATAAACTAGTTGTGCCCCACAACTTTCAAACATGTTACATATCTTCTACTATCTGCCATACTACTGTAGGTTAGAAGTGCAGAAATTTTTATTTTGAAAATGTTTTCATTACAGTGACAATGCAATTTTGAAAGAAATCTAAATTTCTAACTAATGCCGAATTGTAACGGGTGAATGTTACGGACAAATTAATGACGTTTTGCAATTGACTGCTCCAACTAGAGAATCTTGCAAAACTGGAATTAGGATCAGAGCTACAGTGCTCTTTCAGTAGACCCCAGTGCACAGAGCTTTCAGATCCATAGAGCTGGGCCTTAGGAATGAAATCAGGAAGCACTTTTTGGAACTTGATTTTTTTTTTAAATAACAGTTTTTCAGTGGTTGAGATTGTATTATGCGATAATTTCTGCACATCTCCTGCCTAAAACAGTACAAGTTACAGAAGATGTAATGGAGACCAATGCAACTATGGAGCAAGCGAAGGAGCAGACACCGAAGGAAGAAAATATGTCCGAAAGCTTGGTTACGGTAAGAACAAGTGCTTTGAACGGTTTAGCATATTAAATTTTTACCCAGCCATCTATTTAATAGGACATGGTCCAATTAGTACAACAGTGATTGGCTCCACAAGATGGTCACTCCTAAAGTTTGAAATCACTGACGTGAGGTATGACTGAAATCAATTAAACAACCACTTTTCAATTATACTTGGTTCATCACTACTTCTGATCAATACAGAAATGATTGCGAGCCCGATAGATGCGTGAGAGTTTGTGTACAGTCACTTGATTGTAATAGATCTACAAGTAGGTCCATTTAGCCCAACAGCTAATCTACAATGCATTAAAAGTATTTCATATAGCACACAATGCTGTATCACACAACACACTTAATTCCTCAGATCTTAACCGTCACACTTTAGAGAGGGTACTGCACAGATTCAGCAGAATGATACCAGGGCTTAAAGGGTTACATGAAGACAGGTTGCATAAACTTGGTTTGTATTCCCTTGAGTTTGGAAGGTTGAGGAGTCATCTAATCGAGGTCTTTAAAATGATAAAGGGATTCAATAGGACAGATACAATGAGACTATTTCGACTGGTAGGATAATCCAGAACAAGAGGGTATAATCTTAAAACTAGCACCAGGCCATTTGGGAATGAAATCAGGAAACACCATTTCACACAAACGATAGGGAAATTCTAGAACTCTTTGCCTCTAAAGGCTGCAGATTCTGGGGGTCAATTCAAATTTTAACGATTAAAGGGGAGAAATTCGGGTCATTTGCACTCCCTTTAGCAGCCCCCCACCCCCCCCCTGAGGGCGCAAATGACTTTTCGCCTGGGTGCGGTGCCGTTAACGACTCGCTGAATTCGGCGGGAGTTTAGTGGCAGCGGTAACCGGTGGCGCCGGCGATGATGACATCACCGTGCACACTGACCCGTTTTCGCCCCAGAGCGAACATTCGGGAGCGCCCCCTGAAGTTGCGCCGGGCGATGACAGTGACAGCTTCAGGGGGCGTGTACCAGGATGTAGGCCGCTCGTTCGCGGGGCGCTAGTTAAAGGGGAGGGGGCGCTCGTTTTAAAAATCGGCCTACTTACTGGCCCATTGCAGCCTGGAACTCTGGGTCTGTGCTGTGATCTGCCAGCCCGGCATTCCGCTTGAGTGCCGGACTGGTGCCACGGTTCCCCGCTCCCCGATGGTTCAGGTATGGACCCGCAGAGTCGGCAGTATGGCCCTCCCCTTTAATGAAGGGAGAGCCCCTTCTACGCGGCAACGCTACGCATCCCAGCACGTAGTGCTGCGCCCCTCCTTTTACTTCCACCCTGCTTGCACCCCACAGAGTGCAACTGGGGGGCGGTAACCCGAAGTGGAGAGAGGCTTCGATAGATTTTGTTATGTAAGGATATCAAGGGATATGGAATAAAGACGGGTAAATGGAGTTGAGGTACAGATCAGCCATGATCTAATTGAATGGCAGAACAGGCTCGATGGGCTGAATGGCCTACCCCTGTTCAATCTTCCTATGTTCCTATCTTTTGACTCCCCATGATCAATGTCACGGAGATCTAATTGTTTTCCTAATGTGATTATATTTGTGAAGGTATGCATCCTTTGAATTTCTACCTGTGGTGTGTGTAATGTATTTGCTTCGTGGGTTCTTTGCTTAAGCATTCATCGCAACACATTGCTATTAAGAACTAGTTGGTTTATTAAAGGTTTAACAATCACACTACACATTACCAGTTCATCCACTGTGTGCACCACCTATAGGTCAGAGGCAGGAGATAACCTACTTTTAGACCTTCCTAAACCAACTGTAAGGAAGCATTTAACAGCAGCCCAGGGATACCGTTCATTTTCCATCTCTCCTGGAGGAAGCATTACCTGTGATTGGCAACATGGTCATGTTCTGCGAGTGACAGCTGCCTCTTGGTACATTGCTAAGTTGTCATTATCATGCGAGTCTGGACAATGAGTGTCGATAAGCTTTTTACCTGTTGGCAGCCTCACAACTGACTGTAAATGTGTCCTTACTTCTTCACAGACACATTTTCCAAGCAGATTCACTGGGAAGTGTTGCGGAGCAGAAGCCCTGGCTGATTTTATCTTTCCCCTTTCCTCGAGCAGGGACACCAAATCCAATTGTAATGATCCATTCGATCAAAGATTCATCATCTTCATCATAGGCAGTCCCTCGAATCGAGGATGAATTACTTCCACGCCAAAAAGGACCTAATATTCCAGGTCCCGAACTACATCTTGAAGGGTGGAAGCTGCCTGTGGGTGAATTTTTTTAAAGTATGGTGGTCATTGCACACCAGCCACCACACGGGCTTGACAGAGCTAGGATCAGCCAAGGCGACTGGAGACCAGCTCTGCTGCACGGACCTAGTGCGCACACATATCACAGTGTGGGTTGGCCCATGCTGCCCCTGGGCCCTCTCCTCTTCTGGGCCCGAATTCACGCCATTCCTGGGCCTAGATCACGTGAAGAGCATGGAGGTGGTGGACCCGGCATGCCACTGCGAAGAAGGCGACTGTATTAGACGTCATCAAAATCCGGGTCGCTGATTAGAGCGCGGGCAGGCGAATGAGTGGCAAGAGTTCATAAGCAAAGATTAGTCATCGATCAGTTGCCCTGGTCTGTGTGGCTTAGCAGCATTCGACACATGGAGCCCTTTATATGCCCAAATACCTCATCCACTGTTTCAATAACCAAAGACTGATGCAATCATACTCTTTCCATGTTCTATTTAACTAGGCTGGCCCAAGTCTCTTGACAATTAAATGTTCTCATTCCACAGATTGAAAACTTCCTATCAGAGATTGATGTGTTTCCCACAGCTATATCTGAAGAACAACTGGAAGCAGCCAGAGAGAAATCACAGCAGAATCTCTTTGGATCCAGTGAGATTTTTTGCCTGGATGAGAGAGTTGCAAAAAATTACGACATTTCGTTCATAATAAATGATCAGGCTAACAAACAGTGAGTATAGTGGCAGCCACGGTCAACCCTAATGAAGAGCATGGTTTGTTTTATGATTTTTTTTTTCCTTCTCTGCTTAGTGATGTGATAGTTCAGTGACAATATGTTACTGCAGTAATGGATCCCTTAGAGGAGATTCAGAATTCTCATCCTTGTTTTCAAATCCCTCCATGGCCTCGCGCCTCCCTATCTCTGTAACCTCCTCCAGCCCCGCAACCTCCCGAAATGTCTGCACTCCTCTAATTCTGCCCTTTTGAGCATCTCTGATTATAATCGCTCAACCATTGGTGGCCGTGCCTTCTGTTGCCTGGGCCCTAAGTTCTGGAACTCCCTGTCTAAACCTCTCCGCCTCTCTATCTCACTTTCCTCCTTTAAGACGCTCCTTAATACCTCCCTCTTTGACCAAGCTTTTGTTTACCTGCTCTAATTTCTCCTTATGTGGCTCGGTGTCAAGTTTTTTTGTCACATAATACTCCTGTGAGGCGCCTTGGGATGTTTTACCATGTTAAAGATGTTATATAAAATATAAAAAGTTGTTGTTGATTCACATTTACGTCACTCAGAACTTAGAGATAGTTGTCATTTGAGAAGGAAGGGCTCCACTTTGGACAATACTGAAAACAGCTAACATGCTAAAGTGACATATACACATACAAAAATGACACAGAAAAAGACCAGCTGGTCTATTGAGCCTGTCCCATTCAGTCGTGTTGCAGTTGAACACAGTGAGGCCAAACGCTTCTCGTTCACCAGCAGCCATGTAATCTCTTGGGAGAGACAAAACAAAAACAGATAAACACCCTAGGCCAATTCAGGGGGGAAATATTCTGGGAAATTCCTCTCCGACTACCAAAGGCAATCAAAAATGAGTTCCAGGAGACACATCACCCAACATCACACCTACCTTTTGTGCGCAAGTATATGACGTGCAGGACCTCCCTCAATGCTGGCTCTCCAAATTATAGCAAAACAATGTTCATGTTGTCCTTGAATCCCTCATCGAAGAAGTCAGATTAGAATTAGCTCAAGCCCAACAGACCTGTGTTTTTCAAACTTCTTTGGCACCCTCACCTCTTTTGAGGCAGATACCTTGGGATGTGATTGAATATATGTCTTTGATGGGCTGATGAGATGCCTTCCTTGGTGGGCTTTACATCCCCCTGTATCCCCCCTTCAATCTCGATCTATTCTCTGATGTTTTTCCCCACCTGTGTGTAGTATATGCAAGCACTCTAATAACTCCATGAGGTAAGGGTATTGTACTTGAACTGTAGTGACCTTAGTCCATTTATTGCAGCTCCTTGAGTGAGGACACAATGAGGTGAGCTCCCTTTTATACTTGATTACCTGCAGTGTGCAGGTGACTCTTAGGTCTCCACCAGTAGCACCCTCTGGTGGTACAGATATGGTGTATACAGTGTGAAGATACATTTAGTGGTCTAGTGTTACAATACATACATTATACATACAAAACAGTATGGATGCACCTGGGAACACCAGAGTATAGCTGAGATCAGGGAGTACATGGCAGGATGAAAGCTGAATTTCCCATTCTATGGCCGTATAAAAGATTGGGATAGCTTCAAGTGAATGGACAGGACTGAATTTTGTTCTATCCTTCCTTTTTTTAACCCCACCCCCCTTTTATTTTTATTTTTCTCTCTGTTACCCATGATGGCTGGTAATTATTCTGCCATTCACACCCCATCTAGACTCATCTTTTGTTTCCGAAGCTGTGCAATGACCATCTCAATTTTTGCCCATCATCCTTTTTGTCTCTCAAATCTCTCCTGCCTTCCACCCTATCACAGACCTTCCCTTTTGTTCTTTCCTCCCCTCCCCCTTTCAGTGCCCCTGCACTTCCTTTAAGAATCTGTTAATTTCGCCAGTTCTGATGAAGGGTCATCGACCTGAAACGTTAACTCTGTTTCTCTCTCCACAGATGCTGCCTAACCCGCTGAGATTTCCAGCATTTTCTGTTTTTATTTCAGATTCCAGCATCTGCAGTATTTTGCTTTTGTGTTATGCTGGATGTAAAGGAATGTTAGTAGATACTCCAGTCCAGTATTCTAAATCAACTTAAGTCCAAACAGTGCTGATCATTCTCGGGCAAACTATAATAATAAAAATTTTACTTGTATATAGCGCCTTTAATGCAGTAAAATGTTCCAAGGTGCTTCAAACAGTATTACAAGGCAAAACAGATAAATTTGACACCGAGCCACAAAAGAAGAAATTAAGGCAGATGACCAAAAGCTTGGTCAAAGAGGTAAGTTTTAAGGAGCGTCTTAAAGGAGGAAAGAGAGGTAGAGAGGCGGAGAGGTTTAGGGAGGGAGTTCCAGAGCTTTGGGCCCAAACAGCTGAAGGCACGGCCACCAGTGGTTGAGCAGTCATAATGAGGGATGTTCAAGAGGGCAGAATTTGAGGAGCGCAGACATCTTGTGGGGTTGTGAGGCTGAAAAAGATTACAGAGATAGGGAGGGGCGAGGCCATGGAGTGATTTGTAAATAAGGATGAGAATTTTGAAATTGAGGCGTTGTTTAACCGGGAGCAAATGTAGGTCAGAAAACACAGGGGTGATGGGTGATTGTGACTTGGTGCGGGTTAATACACGGGCAGCTGAGTTTTGGATGACTTCAAGTTTACGTCGTGTGGAATGTGGAAGGCCAGCCAGGAGTGAGTTGGAATAGTCAAGTCTAGAGGTAGCAAAGGCATGAATGAGGGTTTCAGCAGCAGAAGAGCTGAGGCAGGGACGGAGGCGGGCAATGTTATGGAGGTGGAAAAAGGCGGTTTTAGTTATGCCACGGATATGTGGCTGGAAACTCATTTCAGGGTCAAATATAACACCTAGGTTGCGAACGGTCTTGTTCCCTCTCCGATTGATGCTCGGGAGAGGGATGGAGTCAGTGGTTAGGGAAAGGAGTTTGTGGCGGGGACCAAAGATAATGGCTTTGATCTTCCCAATATTTAATTAGAGAACATTTCTGCTCCACCAGTACTGGATATCGGACAAACAACCTGACAATTTAGATACCAAGCAGGGGTCGAGAGAAGCGGTGGAGAGGTGGAGCTGGGTGTCATCAGCGTACATGTGGAACCTGACTTCGTGTTTTCGGACGATATCACCAACACACATGTAGATGAGAAATAAGAGGGGGCCAAGGACAGATCCTTGGGGGACACCAGAGGTAAGGATGTGGGAGTGGGAAGAGAAGCCATTGCAGGAGATTTTCTGGCTACGATTAGCTAGATAAGAATGGGAAAAACCCCAACTGTCAGTCAATTGTTAAATATCGTGACAGGGTTTGTTACCACCCAGAGGTAATTAAAATTCATAATATTTTCATATTGGTTTTAGTCTTTACAGGGAGCTGTTTAATCCTTTCCCAGAGTGCTCCATAAATACTTGGCTCGTTGGTGACAGGAGCTGAATGCGTTGCAGGTTTTACATATTTTGATAAAACACCGTTGGGCCAAAATTCATCAGCCCACTGCCCGCTGCCGACTGCTGTCACTGACATTCCTCCTGAAGATCCGCCCAGTGCCACTTTGGGGGTGGCCTGGAGCGGGGGCGGGAGGGGAGAGCCGGCGGGAACCGCCCGCTGACTTCAGCGGACGGCCGAGTGGCGCAGCTGAGCTCCCGCCCGCCGAGCTCCCAGATTCCTGCGGGCGGGACTCGGCGGCAGAACGGGGGTGGACCGCTGGCTGGAGGCTGGACTGTCCCCGACAGTAAGTAGGAAGAACCTGAAAAAAAGGTAAGTGAACATGTTTTTAAAAAAAAAACATTTGGAAACAGCGACTTACCTGCATGGGATCCCCTTGAAGGTCTTTGGATCGTTTATTTTTTATTGGTGATTTTTTTTTTCAGGTCTTCGACGCTCCGTGGGCCCGACTCCATCCTCGGCGGCACTTGGGCGGCAAGCGCCTCTGCCGCCGAGAATGAGACCTCCCGCCCGCTGCCGCCCAGATTGGCGGTGTACGTCGTCCATTTGCCGCCCGCCGACCTTCGAGGGACCTCGGCCATGAATATCCCGCCCAAAGTTCCGTCCGGTACCTCGGCGGCACTGGCCTTGCTGCAAATCGGCCCCCCTGAATGTTCCCTTGTTCCTTATGAGGAAACAACCTATGGAGAATAATATATCACATCGAAAACTGCTGGTGTGACCAGTGCATATCATTAAAAGATTTGAAAAGTTAATTGTGTCCGCTTGGCTCAGTGTTAGCGCTCCTGCCTCTGAGTCACCAGATTGTGGATTCAACTCCCACAATGAAACTCAGCACACAAACTGGGCTGACAGTTCCATTGCAGCAAAGAAAGAGAAAAAGACTTGGATTTATGTAGCACCTCAGGACAGCCAACGAAGTACTTTTGGAGTGTAGTCACTGTTGCAATATAGGATACGCGGCAGCCAACTTGCGCACAGCAAGCTCCCACAAACAGCAATGTGATAATGACCAGATAATCTGTTTTTTTTTGGTGGTGTTGATTGATATTGAATGAATGCTGCATTGTTGCAGGTTCTTCTCTTTTTCAGACATTTAGCAAAGGCAAGTGTCTGCCTGTTCAAGTGGATGAAAAAGATCTCAAGAAATGTTTTTTTCCTGTGTCCTGGAAACATTTATCACTCAACCAACACTACCAAAACAGATTAATTGATTATTTATCTAATTTTGTGTTTGTGTGATCTTGTTGTGTACAAATTTGGTTATATAACTACAGCGAAGGATATTCTGAGGATGTGAAAAGCGCTATATAAATGGAAGGTTTCATTGCTTACAAATGGTATCTAAATGGTAATTAACTTTTCAAATCTTTTAATGATGCGCATTGGTCATACCAGCAGTTTTCAATGTGATTTTCATCAAGGTCTCCGCCTGCCCGATGGCCACCGAGATACCGGACGGTACAAATGGTAAGCAATAGACGGTTGTGCTGAATAGATAAGATACCGTATGTCAGACATTCATTTAACATAAACATCTTGATTTTACAGATGTGAGCAAGGAAAGATACAATTTACCATGGGGCTATTGGACGAAGCCGTGATTTCATTTACTAAAGCTATTACTCTAAATCCTCAGATGGTAAGAAGATTTTTGGGGGAGGGATGTGTGAGGCGGGACAGGGAGGTGGGCGGGGGGGGGTGGGGAGGTGTTGATCGCAGTAGGCTTTTTGACTCAACTTCTGAAAACAAGCCAGGAGAGTGCAGGATTAAAGTTAACAGACTTCTAGGGAAACTAAAGATTAGGAGAAATATTTTTATTTGCTCAGGAGTAGTGGAAGTGTGGAATAAACTCCAAGAAAAAAAATGTTGAAACTGTATTACTTGGTTTCTTAAAAGAGGAACAGGATAATTATCTGATTGGGAATGTGATTGTAGGTTAATATGGAGGGGAGATGACCTTAAAGCTCCACATGGCACAATGGTCCTCCGCTGGGAATGAGGCCGAAGGTTAAAGGAAAGTAGCAAGAAGGAGAGGGCTGTATGTTCTTTATGGAGGGCAGTAGTTCAGGGTTGAATGGTAGAAATGAGAATGAATGAATATTCTGAAGCACAGCGTTAATTTCCACATGTACGCTGATGCCACCCAGCTCTACCTCACCATCACGGTCTCTAAATTGTCAGACTGCTTGTCCGACATCTAGTTCTGGATGAGCAGAAATTTTCTCCAATTTGAATATTGGGAAGACCAAAGCCATTGTTTTCGGTCCCCACCACAAAAAACGTTCCCGAGCCACTGACTCCATCCCTCTCTCCAACTACCGTTTGAGGCTGAACCAGACTGTTCGCAACCTTGGCTCCATATTTAACCCTGAAATTAGCTTTGAACCACATATCCGCAGCATAACTAAGACCACCTATTTCCGCCTCGGTAACATCGCCCGTCTCCGGCCTTGCCTCAGCTCATCTGCTGCTGAAGCCTTCATCCATGCCTTTGTTACCTCTAGACTTGATTATTTCAACGCACTCCTGGCTGGCCACCCACATTCTACCCTACGTAAACTAGAGGTGATCCAAAACTCGGCTGCCCGTGTCCTATTGTGTCAAATCTTTTTATCTCATAATACTCCTATGAAGCACCTTCGGACGTTTCACTAAGTTAAAGGTGCTATATAAATGCAAGTTGTTTTATTACCATTATTGTTCAGCAATTATTTAACCATAACTTTCCGTCAGGAGATTAAATGTTTAGGGTCGAGTCTATGGTTTGGTAGATTGTACATTTTCTGTGCAAGAAGTGGTTGTGGTGAGGTAATTGGCCTATTTTTATTTCATGGCTCTATTTTATGCTCTTAGTTATAATGTATGAACATCCACAAGACTGACAAAACACTAATATAATATTTTAACGATTTGATTAATAACATTATGTTACTAGTGGCACAGTCTATGATGACATTAGAGTACCAAGGCACATCTGCATAGAGATTTACAGCACAGAAGGAGCCAATTTGGCCCTTTGAGTCTGTGCCAGCTTTTTGCTCGAGCAATCCGAAACTAATTCCACTGCCTTGGGCTCGCCCTCTAGGACTATTTGTGAGAATGCTACAGGTCCAGTAAATAAGAAGTTGACCAAAAAGCTGCTAGGGCTGTTGAGAAGGTGCATTATCCCATTAAGATCATAAGAACAAAAGAAATAGGAACAGGAGTCTGCCATACGGCCCCTCGAGCCTGCTCCGCCATTCAATAAGATCATGGCTGATCTGATCATGGACTCAGCTCCACTTCCCTGCCCGCTCTCCATAACCCTTTACTCCCTTATCACTCAAAAATCTGTCTATCTCTGCCTTAAGTATATTCAATGACCCAGCCTCCACAGCTCTCTGGGGCAGAGAATTCCATACATTTACAACCCTCTGAGAGAAGAAATTGCTCCTCATCACAGTTTTAAATGGGCGGCCCCTTATTCTAAGACCAGGTCCCCTAGTTTTAGTTTCCCTTATCAGTGGAAATATCCTCTCTGCATCCACCTTGTCGAGCCCCCTCTTTATCTTATAAGTTTCAATAAGATCACTTCTCATTCTTCTGAACTCCAATGTGTATAGGCCCAACCTACTCAACCTATCCTGATAAGTCAACCCCCCACATCTCCGGAATCAACCTAGTGAACCTTCTCTGAACAGCCTCCAATGCAAGTATATCTTCCTTAAATACGGAGATCAAAACTGTACGCAGAACTCCAGGTGTGGCCTCACCAATACCCTGTATAGTTGGAGCAGGACTTTGCTGCTTTTATACTCTATCCCCCTTGCAATAAAGGCCAACATTACATTCTGGCCAAAGCCAATTCTTCTGCTGTTCAAGTTGTGGTTGGAAACAACCATGAAGAGAATGGCTGTGATAAACAAATGCTTAAGTCATGTACAGATCTGTTTAACACTTACATGATTCTAGATTCTAGTGCACTGTTTTAACATAACTGGATTATCAAATATTCTAGGCCGGATTTTCACCTTTTGGGGTTTTTCGGCGAAAACAGTAGTGATACGTGAAACTTACCATTTTTGCCGCGCTACTGTTTTTAGCCCGAACTTTTGGCCTTTACGTCGGTAACGGAGGCGTTACGCAAGCATTCGCGATGCAAACCGTGAGTTTCGGCAACTTTATTCTGGGGCCGGGAGCGCTGCGAGAGAGGGCTTGGGAGGGGGGAAAACACACACACACAAAATTCCAAAAACCATTCCAACAACATTTACAAGATCCTTATCTATCGAATCGCTGAAAAAAAATTTAAAAATAAAAACTTTAACTTACTGTTTTTGAAGGTTTTCATACTTAACGCTGCTGGCAGGGCTACACCGGCAGGTTTGACCTGTCGCTATCTGGGTGCGGCGTACGGGTCGGGAGAGAGCCGGAAGTCCAACGCAAACACAATCCACGTCGGCGCACCTCTCCCCGCCGCTACTTGGGAGCGTCGCCGCAAACAGGTAGCCGAGGATCCCGCCCGAGGTTTACGACCGGGTTTTTGCCGCGGAGGGTCAAATCGCGGCGAAAACTCGGTCACAAACCTGCCGAAAATCCAGCCCTCATAATCCAGCTGCACTCTTTCTGGAATTATCCTGTAATAAGGGAAGATACAGTACCTCCCAACAGGGACCAGCAAATAATGTAATGCAAAGTGCACTGTGATAAATCAATTTACACAGGGTGGAATACAGGAGTGATATTGCTCTACAGATATAGGTGCCTATTTTTTGACCCAATTCAATTGGATGTACCAACACATGTGGCTTGTACTGTGAATTTTAATTAAAATAATGATTACTTAAAAGAATGACTGAAAAAAAAATGTTTATCACAAGTCCATAAATGCTACTTACTGCTTGTAGTTTGAAATCTGACTTTTTGAAATCCCTTGCTTGTTGCAGAAAGAGTTTTATGTGAGAAGGGCTGAAGTATATCTCCACACCGGAGACTTCCAATCTTCTATCATCAACTACAAAAAGGCCAGCGCTTTGGATCCCTCAGATGAAGACCTTGTGTCACAGATAGCACATACCATGTACATCCAAGTGCGTCCATCCATCTTGGTGTCTTATTTTGTATATGTGCTTACCCAAGGTTTTTTTGAATGCTATCTGCACAAATTCCAGTAAGGAATTCAGGAGAAACGTCTTTGCTCAGAGTGCGGTTAGAATGTGGAACTCGCTGCCACGTGGAGTGTTCGAGGCGAATAGCACAGAGGCATTTAAGGGGAAGCTAGCGGGATTAAAGACTAGAAGGTTATGTAGACAGTGTTAGATGAAATAGGGTAGAAGGCATAAACATGTGGAGCATAAACACCGACATCGACCTGTTGGGCCAAATGGCCTGCTTCTATGCTAAAAATACTAAGTAATCTAATTTTCAAATACATTTTAAAATTCAAAACAGTTTGCTGACTTCAGAGCTGTGTCAAATCTCTCTGCAGTCAGATTCTGAATGATGTCACTGATCTAAGGGAGTGAGGTTCCGTTGCAGTTTGGAGGCGGCAGAATCCAGGAGGCGCCACATTTTGCACCAGGCGCGCAAGTCCCGCTCCGCTCGAAAAATTCGGGTTACTGTCCCCCGAGAGGAGGTGGGACACAGTATGACGCGCTCCGCTTTCTTTCTGGGGCGGTAGTGCAGCAGACGGGTCGGGAGCGGGGGCACAGGGCCGCGTAAGAGGGGCTCTCCCCTTCATTAAAGGGAAAGGCCCAAGCTGCAAACTCCGCAGTGAAGAAACGGGCCTCCGTGGACCACTAGGGAGCGGGGGGGGGAGGTGCCGTGCCAATAGCCTGGCACTCACGCAGAACGCCGGGCTGACCAATCAAGACACGGACCCCACGATCGAAGCACCAACGGATGCAGAAGAAAGTCAGAAGATTTTTTTTTTTTTTTAAACGGCCGCCACCTCCCCGCGAGTGGCCAGCAACCCGGTTAACGTTCCCTGAAACTGTCGCTGGCATCGCCCGGCGCAACTCCAGGGGGGGTTCCACAATTCTTGTTCCGGGGCGATTAATGGGGCGCTGTGCACAGTGATGACGTCATCATTGCCGGCCAGCGGAGCGGGGAGCCACAGGTTACTACCGTGGAATTTAGCGGGAGTCGTTAGCGGCACCGTGCTCGGACAAAAAGTCCTTTGCGTCCCGTTAGCGCCCCCGGTGGGCGCTAACAGGAGGCACAAACAGCCTAAATTTCTCGGCCTAAGTCTTTAAGACATAAGAAAATGAACATTTACATGGCTGATGGAATGATATTACATAGCAAATCCCCTGGGAGGACAGACGCATCAATGTTAGCGTCCTCGGCCAGACCAACATCCCCAGCATTGAAGCACTGACCACACTTGATCAGCTCCGCTGGGCAGGCCACATTGTACACATGCCAGACACGAGACTCCCAAAGCAAGCGCTCTACTTGGAACTCCTTCACGGCAAACGAGCCAAAGGTGAGCAGAGGAAACATTACAAGGACACCCATAAAGCCTCCCTGATAAAATGCAACATCCCCACTGACACCTGGGAGTCCCTGGCCAAAGACCGCACTAAGTGGAGGAAATGCATCCGGAAGGGCACTGAGCACCTCGACTCTCATCGGCGAGAGCATGCAGAGATCAAGCGCAGGCAGCAGAACGAGCGTGCGGCAAGCCAGTCCCACCCTCCCTTACCCTCAACGACTGTCTGTCCCACCTGTGACAGGGACTGTGGTTCTCGTATTGGACTATTCAGTCACCTAAGGACTCATTTTTAGAGAGGAAGCAAGTCTTCTTCGATTCCGAGGGACTGCCTATGATGATTACATAGCTTCTGAAGTTATTCACTTTGCCATGTATATGCTATTATGGCCAGCATAACAGTCAGACATAGACTCAAGAGCTGTACCTCTACCATCTTCAACTAAGAATTAAATATAGAATTAAATTTAGGACTTTCTGTCCATTTTGTTGTATGAGTTCACTGTAGGGTCTTGTTCTATCAGCATTGCCTAGTTCTGACTGTATTTTTTTTCTGCAGGGTCAGTATCTATTTGACGCGAAAATGTATGTGGCTGCATTAGAGGTTTTTGCACAAGCTTCAGATCTGAGACCTGAAAAGCAACACTACTACATGCGAAGGTGATTCATCATCTGCATTCTGCTCTAGTAATTGTATTCAAGGTGCCTGTGCTACGCTGCAAGCTGGCAATGTGCCAAAATCAAATGATAGTACTACCATAGTCATAAGGACATGACATAAAACCAACCACCTTAATGCCTTCATCAGCATAAACCTGATACAGTGAATTGCTTTGTCACAGTTTTAAGTACAATTAAGTATAGCTAACTATGAAGTATGTCATGGTTACACCATTGTATTGAGAAAAATGCTGTTTCATATCTTCAGCAGGACAGTTAATCTTGTAGAGAAATGTGGTGCTGGCTAGGGTTTTGTAGTTGAAGGGCTAATATTTTATCTTCTGTAAGGACGGGAATTGCAGCAATTAATCTGCCATTTTGGAGTCCTGCCTCCAGAAACAGTGCAGTAATACATACGCTCCAGCCTACACGCCTCGAAGGCAGAGCCCACAGCCATGGTATGTGGTTTTGCTACCTGCCTTTGGAAGCAAAACGTCGTTTGCCTTCAGGTCTACTAATCTATTATGGTGAACCTGTGGAATTCTCTGCCACAGAACGTTGTTGAGGCCAGTTCGTTAGATACATTCAAAACGGAGTTAGATGTGGCCCTTACGGCTAAAGGGATCACGGGGTATGGAGAGAAAGCAGGAATGGGGTACTGAAGTTGCATGATCAGCCATGATCATATTGAATGGTGATGCAGGCTCGAAGGGCCGAATGGCCTACTCCTGCACCTATTTTCTATGTTTCTACATTTCTATGTTGTGGTCGGGCCGAACTCTCAGCGGTATAAACAATTTTCAGCTTGTGCCGTATCTCTTATGTTTTGCACCAAGGCCAACTCCCATAGTGGAGAAACTGTGCTCCCGACAAGCCAAAGTGTGACCTTAAATACACAATATCTGTTAAAGGGTCCTTCTAGCAATGATTTACTCCTAGTCTCATATCCCCCCAGTCTTCAGAAATAAATAATAATCACTATGAGGCTATGTGGCTTAGCCTATAATCGACAAACCAGATTTATTCAAAGTAATCATTAAATAGTGGAAAAATGAACACGGCAAAATTGACTAGATCAATTCATAATTCCTTGGTTCACTAAATGATAAAAGACTTGACGCTTCACTGACTCCTGTAATAACTGAATTTAAATCTGTGTTTATTACACAAAGTCTATAGGTGACATTCAACATTTCACATGCTCGCCACATGGTCTAAAGTAGAGTGGAACAGGAAGGACATTGAACTGGCCAGAAGCTGCTGAATGTATTTCTGTGCATGGAGTGGTCAGCCAATGTAAGCAAACAAACCTGGCTGACATGCCTGTAACAAATGCATCCTCAGCCGGACTGGCAATTACCGCCTCAGTGAATAACTTCCCAAACAACGTCTTGGCACAGTGAGCATAAAAGGTTTATTAATATTATGCATCATGTGCTCACATATTTTAGTGCCTAACCTATACCCTCCCGTCTGAAAAACAACCCTTCACCACTACTCTATGATTCTCATGTCCTTGCTGCCCCTGCCACTTTAATCCCATGAGCTTCAATTTTGCTAACAAGTCTGTTCTGTGGTACTTTATCAAACGCCTTTTGAAAGTCCATATACACAGCATCAACCGTACTGCCCTCATCGACCCTCTCCATTACTTTTCAGTTTACAGCTCCATTTGTATGGTACCGAAACATGGATGTTGAAGAAAGAGGCGGTCGGGCTTCTAGAGAGCTTTGAGATGTGGCTTTGGAGATGTATGGAGACAGTAAAGTGGCAAAGATAGAATCATACAATGGTTACAGCACGGAAAAGGCTGGTTGGTCTGCCGAGCCCGTGCCGGCTCTCTGCAAAAGCACTTCAGCTAGTCCCACTCCCCCGCCCTTTCCCCGCAACCCTGCAATTTTTTTCCTTCAGATAATTCTCCAATTCCCTTTTGAAACCACCTGGAATGCACTGCCTCCACCACCCTCTCAGGCAGTGCATTCCAGATCCCAACCACTCGCTGTGTAAAAAAAAAAAAAAAAGTTTTTTCTTAAGTCTCCTTTGGTTATTCTGCCAATCACCTTCAATCTGTGTCCCCTGGTTCTCAACCCTTCTGCCAATGGGAACAGTTTCTCTCCATCTACTCTCTCCAGACATGATTTTGAGATAAGAAAAGATTTGAGCAAGTATTGGCAATGATTCAAGAGTAATGTATTTTGATGAAGTTATCAGATAACACAAATTAATTGGACTGGGCACATGATTAGAGGGGATGGGATGTTGAGACAGGTGTTGGAAGGATGGACGGAAGGGAAAAGACCAAGGGAAGAAAAGAAGGATACTTCTGGGCCACCTGAAGAATTGGGAGATCGAGCGAAGAATTGAAGAAAGAAGCACAAGACAGAGCGGTTTGGAGAATTGAATCCGACCTGCCTTCGGCAGCCCACTGATGATGATAATTTAATATAAAGATTCCTCTGGCATTAAAAATATGTCTCACCGGGTGAATTAGGCATCATAACATTGAAAGCATCTCCATAATATAAATGGAGTATAAGTATGCTTTTCGACCCTGGGTGTTACAACTCTGACCTCTTGAGCATCCCCAATTTTAATCGCTCTGCCATTGGCGGTTGTGCCACCAGGTGCCCGTGCCGTAATCTCTGGAATTCCCTCCCTAAACCTCTCTGCCTCTCTACCTCTCTTTCCTCCTTTAAGACACTCCTTAGAACCTACCTCTTGGGCTAAGCTTTTGGTCATTCGGCCTAATTTCTCCTTATGTGGCTCGGTATCAAATTTTGTTTGATAACGTTCCTGTGAAGCGCCTTGGGACATTTTATTACATTAAAGGTGCTATATAAATACAAGTTGTTGTTGTTGTATGAGAATGGGGATAGCACTTAACAGATGTACACTTAAGTTGAAAGGTTTCAGATACTTCACCACATTTCAGATACAAAATCATTTAAATAGGTTCATCCCGGACTTCAGTTAATTAAATCGTGAAGAAGTTCACGCTCAAGTAAGATGACTCATGTATATACAACTTCACTTTCCCCTCCCCACCAAAATAAATTCTAACAGCGATCCTCGTATAATTATAAAGCTTCTCTCACCTCACCTCCCACTTTTATGTCGGCTGGTGCCCACAGATGTACGTCACACGCTGTTCTTTCTGTCAGGGCTTCCCTATCCACTGGTCCTCTGCCCCACCATAACGGCAATATTTAAATGTGAGTTCCCACTCCAGCTGCAACCATGACTCCTACTGGTGATATTAACTCTCCTCACCCACCATCTCTCCTGCAGGGCTGCCTTCCATTTGAAATGAGCGGAAGTCTGGACAGGGGTTGGGCGGGGCTAATCGCCACTGAAATACCATAGTGCAGAAGGAGAGACACAACAGCTGACAGCAGCAGTTGAGAGTAATGCCCTCGAGTAGCACAACTGCTGGATCCACCAGTGCTTCGCCAGGAGGGAAACCTTGGGGAGGATTGAACTGTGCATCAAACAATCCCTCTAGTTTTTGCTGCGAGTACAACAACAACGTGTATTTATATAGTGCCTTTAACACAGTAAAACGTCCCAAGGCGCTTCACAGGAGACAAAAATTTGACACCGAGCCACATAAGAAGTTGTTAGGGCAGGTGAACAAAAGCTTGGTCACAGAGGTAGGATTTAGGGAGCGTCTTAAAGGAGCAAAGAGAGGCGAAGAGGTTTGGGGAGGGGCTTAGAGCCCAGGCAACAGAAGGCGCGGCCACCGATGGTTGAGCGATTACAATCAGGGATGCTCAAGAGGGCAGAATTTGAGGAGTGCAGATATCTCAGGGGGTTTGTGGGGCTGGAAGACATCACAGAGATAGGGAGGGACGAGGCCATGGAGGGATTTGTAAACAACGATGAGAATTTTGAAAGCGAGGTGTTGCTTAACTGTGAGCCAATGGAGGTCAGCGAGCACAGGAATAATGGATGAATGGGACTTGATACGAGTTAGGACATGGGCAGCCGAGTTTTGGATGACAAAAGTAGAGGGATACATTTCTATTTTCTTTTATGAAAGGTATGCAATACATTAAGATGCAGATCAATACATACTGTGTCTGTTGGAACTTTTTTCTGAGCTGGAGGTATGGCAACTCGTACTAAAATTTTTTTTTTTCTTCCTTCCCAAGACACTGACTCATGCTGGGCACTGGCAGCCCTCTGGTATCTCACTATTGCTCAAGCGTGAGTCTGGACAGCCGTGTTAGTTACAAAGCTATTTGACAGTGGGGATAATACAATTATACCCAGTCTTGTCCTCATCCATTGTAAACACGCACCACACACCACAACGTCACTGAACAAAGTAAAAAGTTACCTTCTTTGTTTTCCAGTATTGCAACCCTGGTTGCATTGGGAAGGCTTGAAGATTGCCTCCACCTGGTCAACAATCAACTTGAGTTTGTGACGTCCAATCCAGATCTCTACATCCTTCGGGCGAGACTGTATGACCACTTTTTCCAAGTAAGTGTGGTGCACTGCTTATTAATGTTTTATGTTATTAGTCTCGATCTCTCTTTTCAGAAATAAGTTGGAGAGGGTAGATTCTTGGTTAGTTACGCACAGTGCAGCTCTGCATTAAAAATCACGATCTGAACTCTTATAACAAATGAAGGTTTGTGCTTACAAGCCGATCTAGATGTTGTATGTGTTCATTCTGTTTCTGCTCCCAAACATGATCGATACACAATGAGCAAAATAAAAGAGCACAGGAACATAGGAACTGGAGGAGGCCATTCAGCCCCTTGTGCCTGTTCCGCCATTCAATGAGATCATGGCTGATCTGTGATCTAACTCCATCCACCTGCCTTTGGCTTATATTATATACCAAGGGGCCGAAATTCATCACTCACCACCCACTACCGCCGACAGTCCTCCTGAAGATCCGCCCACTGCCACTTTCAGGGTGGCCTGGGGCGGGCGGGAAGGAGGGGAGAGCCACCGGGCACCGCCCGCTGACGTCAACGGACGGCCGAGTGGTGCAACTGAGCTCCTTCCCGACCAGATTCCTGTGGGCGGGAGTTAGCAGGAGTCTGCGGCAGAACGGGATGGACCGCTGCGAGGAGGCTGGTCTGTCCCTGATAGCAAGAACGAAGATCCTGAAAAAAAGATAAGTGAACATTTTAATACTTTTTTTTTTTCAACAGCGACTTAGAAACATAGAAACATAGGAAATAGGTACAGGAGTAGGCCATTCGGCCCTTCTAGCCTGCACCGCCATTCAATGAGTTCATGGCTGAGCATGCAACTTCAGTACCCCATTCCTGCTTTCTCACAATACCCCTTGATTCCCCTAGTAGTAAGGACTCCATCTAACTCCTTTTTGAATATATTTAGTGAATTGGCCTCAACAACTTTCTGTGGTAGAGAATTCCACAGGTTCACCACTCTCTGGGTGAAGAAATTCCTCCTCATCTCGGTCCTAAATGGCTTACCCCTTATCCTTAGACTGTGTCCCCTGGTTCTGGAATTCCCCAACATTGGGAACATTCTTCCTGCATCTAACCTGTCTAACCCCGTCAGAATTTTAAACGTTTCTATGAGGTCCCCTCTCATTCTTCTGAACTCCAGTGAATACAAGCCCAGTTGATCCAGTCTTTCTTGATAGGTCAGTCCCGCCATCCCGGGAATCAGTCTGGTGAACCTTCGCTGCACTCCCTCAATAGCAAGAATGTCCTTCCTCAGGTTAGGAGACCAAAACTGTACACAATACTCCAGGTGTGGCCTCACCAAGGCCCTGTACAACTGTAGCAACACCTCCCTGCCCCTGTACTCAAATCCCCTCGCTATGAAGGCCAACATGCCATTTGCTTTCTTAACCGCCTGCTGTACCTGCATGCCAACCTTCAATGACTGATGTACCATGACACCCAGGTCTCGTTGCACCTCCCCTTTTCCTAATCTGTCACCATTCAGATAATAGTCTGTCTCTCTGTTTTTACCACCAAAGTGGATAACCTCACATTTATCCACATTATACTTCATCTGCCATGCATTTGCCCACTCACCTAACCTATCCAAGTCGCTCTGCAGCCTCATCGCAACCTCCTCGCAGCTCACACTGTCACCCAACTTAGTGTCATCCGCAAATTTGGAGATACTACATTTAATTCCCTCGTCTAAATCATTAATATACAGTGTAAACAGCTGGGGCCCCAGCACAGAACCTTGCGGTACCCCACTAGTCACTGCCTGCCATTCTGAAAAGTCCCCATTTACTCCTACTCTTTGCTTCATGTCTGACAACCAGTTCTCAATCCATGTCAGCACACTACCCCCAATCCCATGTGCTTTAACTTTGCACATTAATCTTTTGTGTGGGACCTTGTCGAAAGCCTTCTGAAAGTCCAAATATACCACATCAACTGGTTCTCCCTTGTCCACTCTACTGGAAACATTCTCAAAAAATTCCAGAAGATTTGTCAAGCATGATTTCCCTTTCACAAATCCATGCTGACTTGGACCTATCATATCACCTCTTTCCAAATGCACTGCTATGACATCCTTAATAATTGATTCCATCATTTTACCCACTACCGATGTCAGGCTGACCGGTCTGTAATTCCCTGTTTTCTCTCTCCCTCCTTTTTTAAAAAGTGGGGTTACATTGGCTACCCTCCACTCCATAGGAACTGATCCAGAGTCAATGGAATGTTGGAAAATGACTGTCAATGCATCCACTATTTCCAAGGCCACCTCCTTAAGTACTCTGGGATGCAGTCCATCAGGCCCTGGGGATTTATCGGCCTTCAATCCCATCAATTTCGCCAACACAATTTCCCGACTAATAAGGATTTCCCTCAGTTCCTCCTCCTTACTAGACCCTCCGATCCCTTTTATATCCGGAAGGTTGTTTGTGTCCTCCTCAGTGAATACCGAACCAAAGTACTTGTTCAATTGATCCGCCATTTCTTTGTTCCCCGTTATGACTTCCCCTGATTCTGACTGCAGGGGACCTACGTTTGTCTTTACTAACCTTTTTCTCTTTACATATCTATAGAAACTTTTGCAATCCGTCTTAATGTTCCCTGCAAGCTTCTTCTCGTACTCCATTTTCCCTGCCCTAATCAAACCCTTTGTCCTCCTCTGCTGAGTTCTAAATTTCTCCCAGTCCCCGGGTTCGCTGCTATTTCTGGCCAATTTGTGTGCCACTTCCTTGGCTTTAATACTATCCCTGATTTCCCTTGATAGCCACGGTTGAGCCACCTTCCCTTTTTTAGTTTTACGCCAGACAGGAATGTACAATTGTTGTAGTTCATCCATGCGGTCTCTAAATGTCTGCCATTGCCCATCCACAGTCAACCCCTTCAGTATCATTCGCCAATCTATCCTAGCCAATTCACGCCTCATACCTTCAAAGTTACCCTTCTTTAAGTTCTGGACCATGGTCTCTGAATTAACTGTTTCATTCTCCATCCTAATGCAGAATTCCACCATATTATGGTCACTCTTCCCCAAGGGGTCTTGCACAACGAGATTGCTAATTAATCCTCTCTCATTACACAACACCCAGTCTAAGATGGCCTCCCCCCTAGTTGGTTCCTCGACATATTGGTCTAAAAAACCATCCCTTATGCACTCCAGGAAATCCTCCCCCACCGTATTGCTTCCAGTTTGGTTAATTTATGTGCATATTAAAGTCACCCATTATAACTGCTGCACCTTTATTGCACGCACCCCTAATTTCATGTTTGATGCCCTCACCAACATCACTACTACTGTTTGGAGGTCTGTACACAACTCCTATTAACGTTTTTTGCCCTTTGGTATTCTGCAGCTCTACCCATATAGATTCCACATCATCCAAGCTAATGTCCTTCCGAACTATTGCCTTAATTTCCTCCTTAACCAGCAATGCTATCCCACCTCCTTTTCCTTTTATTCTATCTTTCCTGAATGTTGAATACCCCTGGATGTTGAGTTCCCAGCCCTGATCATCCTGGAGCCATGTCTCCGTAATCCCAATCACATCATATTTGTTAACATCTATTTGCACAGTTAATTCATCCACCTTATTGCGGATACTCCTTGCATTAAGACACAAAGCCTTCAGGCTTGTTTTTTTTAACACCCTTTGTCCTTTTAGAATTTTGCTGTACAGTGGCCCTTTTTGTTCTTTGCCTTGGGTTTCTCTGCCCTCCACTTTTCCTCATCTCCTTTCTGTCTTTTGCTTTTGCCTCCTTTTTATTTCCCTCTGTCTCCCTGCATTGGTTCCCATCCCCCTGCCATATTAGTTTAAATCCTCCCCAACAGCACTAGCAAACACTCCCCCGAGGACATTGGTTCCGGTCCTGCCCAGGTGCAGACCGTCCGGTTTGTAGTGGTCCCACCTCCCCCAGAACCGGTTCCAATGCCCCAGGAATTTGAATCCCTCCCTGCTGCACCACTGCTCAAGCCACGTATTCATCTGTGCTATCCTGCGATTCCTACTCTGACTATCACGTGGCACTGGTAGCAATCCCGAGATTACTACTTTTGAGGTCCTACTTTTTAATTTACCTGGATGGGGTCCCCTGAAGGTCTTCGGATTCTTATTTTATTTTTTGCTGTTTTTTTTTCTCCGACCCTCCGTGGGCCCGACTCCATCCTCTGCGGCACTTGGGCGGCAAGCGCCTCTGCTGCCGAGAATGAGACCTCCCGCCCATTGCCGCCCAGATTGGCGGTGTACGTCGTCCATTTGCCGCCCGCCGACCTTCGATGGACCTCAGCCATCAATATCCCGCCCAAAGTGCCGTCCGGTACCTCGGGGCCATCGGCGACACTTGGGCGGGCGGAGACCTTGATGAAAATCGGCCCCATACCTTTCAATACCTTTGGTTATCAGAAAGCTATCAATCCCCAATTTAAAATTAACAATTGATTTAGCATCAATGGCCGTTTGCAGAAGAGAGCTCCAAACTTCTACCACACTGTGTGTGTAGAAGTGTTTTCTAATTTCACTCCTGAAAGGTCTGGCTCTAATTTTTAGACTATGTCCCCTCGTCTTAGAATCCCCAACCAGCGAAAATACTTTCTCTCTATCTGCCCTATCTGTTCTCCTTAATATTCTGAAATCTTTGATCAGATCAAAATAATAGATAAGTGTAGCTTTGGAAAGGAGTTAAAATTGAGAGCAATGGAAGATTTTGCTTTGTGATAATGCTGAAATGAGGATACTGCAAGAAACACCTGCTCAAAGCCTCTGACCCAGCCATCCTAAATCTCCAAACAGAGGGAGATGGGGTCAGATGTGCAGCATCAATGCGTGCTTTATTCTAACAGTGGAGGTGGAGAGGAGGTTGCAAGCTCACTCCCACATCATTGAGTTGCTCGCTGAGACGATGGGCTAACTTCCATACAAGGTGGGGTTAATTGGAGAAAGGTTGCCCCTTGTCTGTTTTCCAGCAGCCAGTTCAGGGTGACAAGCCTGGTGAAGCCTGTCAGTAGGTCACGTGCTTGTCATGTATCCTACATGGCTACTGTTGGTACTATTACAAGGTGTGCCACCAGAGGGCATAGCAGTGGGAGACTTGTAGGTTACCTGTACAGGTGTGCCTGGCCTAGTATAAAAAGCAGGCCACCAGGTGTGATCCTCACTCTGGAGTTATCAATAAAGGACTAAGGTCACCACAGTTCAAATACAACACATTGCCTCGTGGAGTCATTATCAGAGCATCTAAGGACATAACAGTGCTTATCTTCTCAGCTACAAATACTGCATGGCACAGGAAGATCACAGTGGAGAAAGTGGAAAGGTTTGTTACCTACAGTGTCAGCTCTGGCACAGTGGGTAGCACTCTTGCCTCTGAGTCAGAAGGTTGTGGGTTCAAGTCCTGCTCCAGGGACTTGAGCAAATAAATCTAGACTGACACTCCAGTGCGGTGCTGAGAGAGTGCTGCATTGTCAGAGGTGCTGTCTTTCAGATGAGAAGTTAAACCGAGGCCCCGTCTGCTCTCGCAAGTGAACGTAAAAGATCCCATGGCACTAGTTTGAAGAGCAGGGGAGTTATCCCCGGTGTCCTAGCCAATATTTATTCCTCGATCAACATAACAAAAAATAACAGATTATCTGGCCATGATCACATTGCTGTTTGTGGGAGCTTGCTGTGTGCAAATTGGCTGCCGCGTTTCCTACATTACAACAAGTGACTACACTTCAAAAGTACTTAATTGGCTGTAAAGTGCTTTGAGACATCCGGTGGTCGTGCACAGCGCTATATAAATCCAAGTCTTTCTTTCGCCATAAAAGAGAAGCAGAGATGATTTGATGTCTTCCTTTGTAATATTTAAGATGTACCATCTTCATCTTTAACACTAATAAAGGTAAAACTATTTAGAATTTTCTGGTACTGATAGAAAATCAAAAACGAAACTAATGGAATCCCATTTGAAAGATCGTGGTAGCGTCCTTGGGTCACAATTTCTTGTTTGCTTGTAGGATAATCCAAATGGCCTTCTGGTTTCTAAAATTCTGTAGGATCAAAGAATCAGGCAATTGGCATATGATAAGTCGACAGATATATGGGATTCATTATAGTTTTGTTTGGAGCAAATAGGTTTTTCCTATTCCTTAAAATGTTCATGTTTTTCTTAGTTTTTGCCTGTGTATCCCACAGGTTAGGAAACACGTCTTCACACAAAGAGTGGTAGAAGTGTGGAACTGTCTGCCACAAAATGCAGTCGACGTTAGCTCAATTAATCATTTTAAATCTGCGATCGCTAGATTTTTGCTAGCCAAGGGAATGAAGGGAAGGCGGGTGGATAGAGTTAAGATACAGGAGTACGGGAGCATCGTGGTTATGTTACTGGACTAGTAATCCAGAGGTCTGGGTGTCACTTCGGAGACGTGAGTTCAAATTCCACCATGGCAGCTGGGGAACTTAAATTCAATTAAATAAATCTGAATAAAAAGCTCGTGTCAGTAATGGTGACTATGAAACTACTGGATTGTCGTTAAAAAACGATTTGATTCACGAAGAAAATCTGCCATTGTTACCCGGTCTGGCCTATATGTAACTCCAGACCCTCCACAGCAATGTGGTTGTCTCTTAATTGAAATGGCCTAGCAAGCCACTCAGTTGTACCAAACTGCTACAAAGAAACAAAGACTGCAGCGGTTCAAGGCGGCGGCTCACCACTAACTTCTCAAGGGCAATTAGGGATGGCCAATAAATGCAACCCAAATTCCGTGAACGAATAAAAAGAATACAGATCCGCCATGGTCTCATGAATGGCGGAACAGGCTTGAGGAGGGGCTGAATGGCCTACTCCTGATACACCCAGTATTTTTGCATTGTTTTTATTGTATCATTTACGTAATGTGATTTAATTTTTTTCTTCCCCCCCCCCCCCACCCTGTCAACAGATTGCTAATTGTTATCGTGATGTCCGTACTGTCCTGGATTTGGATCCATCCAATCAGGAGGCCGTATCACTAATGGCTACACTGGCCCAAAGAGCCGAAGAGGCAAAGGCACAGGCGGTGAACAAGGCTCTGAAAGGCAAATTGAATGGTGCACTGATCAAGATCAATGTGGCGATCGACAATAATCCCAATAAAGCAGACTATTATGTCTTCAGGTACAACCAACAATAGCCAACACTAATAGACAGGGAATTGGTTGAAGCACTGAGTTTGTCTATACAATCATGTGCTAGAACAAGTTCAGACTACAAACGGTCAGATCTATCATAATGGGGTAGAATTTACGGTCAGTCTGACGGCGTACTCCCAGAGTACGCCATCATACCGCCTTTGAAATGGGCAGCAAGTTTGGGATTTGTGCATGCTCTAAAGCCCCAACTTGCGATCTGTCAAGTTCCGACTTGACAGATGATCCACTTTGACATTGAAATCCAAATTGCTGACGCAGTGTTGGGCTAATTGCCCATCAAATGCCCAGCAATTACCCATGGAAGTTTTACGGCTGATGCAAACAGGCACAGGGCCTGTCTGCACAGCATAAGGGGATACCCGCCAATAAACAATCTTCATCTGATGCTTCTTTGTTTAAATATGTAAAAGAAATGTGAATCCAAACCAGGTAGAGTGAGACACTGTCCAAGGGTTTGACAGGTTTGCAAAAAAAAAAAATCTAAAATATATTTCCCTCACTGTATCTTCTGGAACAAACCTTTCGTGGAACAAAATGCATAAAAACTTTTATCAACATTAGCTGCTGTTTTTTCCCTCAAAAAACACCACAGTATCTAGTGGGGGAGAATGAGAGACCTTCTGTTCCTGATTGGGGCACTGCCCTACATGATCTCAGATACACTTACACACACAGTGCACCCTAGGATCTGTGGACCACTACGCCGCGCCTCACAGCAACCTTTTTGGGGCCCCGCAACAGCTAAGTATGCATTCGGTTCGGTTCCTTAATTATGCTGCTGACTGCAAAATCCGGGCCATTAGGTCAATAAGGTAAAATCCAGGAAAGAAGAGATATGTGTTGCATTGGCTTGAATAGGAATGTTTATCCTTTCATTTCAGCTGTGGCTCAGTGGGTAGCACACTCACTTCTGAGTCAGAAGGTTTTAGGTTCTGTCTTCACGAAGGAAGACACAAATAACCTTCTGGAAATACTAGGGGACCGAGGGTCCAGTGAGAAGGAGGAACTGAAGGAAATCCTTATTAGGCGGGAAATTGTGTTAGGGAAATTGATGGGATTAAAGGCTGATAAATCCCTGGGGCCTGATAGTCTGCATCCCAGAGTACTTAAGGAAGTGGCCCAGAAATAGTGGATGCATTGGTGATCATTTTCCAACAGTCTATCGACTCTGGATCAGTTCCTATGGACTGGAGGGTAGCTAATGTAAAACACTTTTTTTTTTAAAAGAAGGGAGAGAGAAAACGGGTAATTATAGATCGGTTAGCCTGACATCAGTAGTGGGGAAAATGTTGGAATCAGTTATTAAAGATGAAATAGCAGCGCATTTGGAAAGCAGTGACAGGATCAGTCCAAGTCAGCATGGATTTATGAAAGGGAAATCATGCTTGACAAATCTTCTAGAATTTTTTTGAGGATGTAACTAATAGAGTGGACAAGGGAGAACCAGTGGATGTGGTGTATTTGGACTTTCAAAAGGCTTTTGACAAGGTCCCACACAAGAGATTGGTGTGCAAAATTAAAGCACATGGTATTGGGGGTAATGTATTGACGTGGATAGAGAACTGGTTGGCAGACAGGAAGCAGAGAGCCGGGATAAATGGGTCCTTTTCAGAATGGCAGGCAGTGACTAGTGGGGTGCCGCAGGGCTCAGTGCTGGGACCCCAGCTATTTACAATATACATTAATGATTTGGATGAAGCAATTGAGTGTAATATCTCCAAGTTTGCAGACGACACTAAGCTGGGTGGCAGTGTGAGCTGTGAGGAGGATGCTAAGAGGCTGCAGGGTGACTTGGACAGGTTAGGTGAGTGGGCAAATGCGTGGCAGATGCAGTATAATGTGGATAAATGAAATGTGAAGTTATCCACGTTGGTGGCAAAAACACGAAGGCAGAATATTAACTGAATGGCGGCATATTAGGAAAAGGGGAGGTGCAACGAGACCTGGGTGTCATGGTACATCAGTCAGTGAATGTTGGCATGCAGGTACAGCAGGCGGTGAAGAAGGCAAATGGTATGTTGGCCTTCATAGCTAGGGGATTTGAGTATAGGAGCAGGGAGGTCTTACTACAGTTGTACAGGGCCTTAGTGAGGCCTCACCTGGAATATTGTGTTCAGTTTTGGTCTCCTAATCTGAGGAAGGATATTCTTGCTATTGAGGGATTGCAGGGAAGGTTCACCAGACTGATTCCCGGGATGGCAGGACTGACATATGAGGAGAGACTGGATCGACTGGGCCTGTATTCACTGGAGTTTAGAAGGATGAGAAGGGATCTCATAGAAACATATAAAATTCTGATGGGACTGGACAGGTTAGATGCAGGAATAATGTTCCTGATGTTGGAGAAGTCTAGAACCAGGGCACTTAGTCTAAGGATATGGGGTAAGCCATTTAGGACTGAGATGAGGAGAAACTTCTTCACTCAGAGAGTTGTTAACCTGTGGAATTCCCTACCGCAGAGAGTTGTTGAGGCCAGTTCGTTGGATTTATCCAAGAGGGTGTTAGATATGGCCCTTACGGCTAAAGGGATCAAGGGGTATGGAGAGAAAGCAGGAAAGGGGTACTGAGGTGAATGATCAGCCATGATCTTATTGAATGGTGGTGCAGGCTCGAAGAACCGAATGGGCTACTCCTGCACCTATTTTCTATGTTTCTATGTTCAAGTCCCACTCCAGGGACTTGGGCACGTAAATCTAAGCTGACACTCCAGTGCAGTGCTAAGAGAGTGCTGCACTGTCCAAGGTGCCATCTTTCGGATGAGGTGTTCAACCGAGGCCCTGTCTGCTCTCTCAGGTGGATGTAAAAGCTCCCATGGTGCTGTTTCGAAGACAAGTAGGGGAGTTATCCCCGATGTCCTGGCCAATATTTATCCCTCAATCAACATCACTAAAACCTTTTATCTGGTCATTATCATATTGCTGTTTGTGGGAGCTTGCTGTGCACAAATTGGCTGCCATGTTTCCCACATTACAACAGTGACTACACTCCAAAAGTACCTCACTGGCTGTAAAGCGCTTTGAGACGTCCGGTGGTCGTGAAAGGCGTTATATAAATGCAAGTCTTTCTTTCTTTCTAATTTCCCATGACAAAGAAAAAGTATGTATTGATATATTAAACATAGAAACATAGAAAATAGATGCAGGAGTAGGCCATTCGACCATTCGAGCCTGCACCACCATTCAATAAGATCATGGCTGATCATTCACCACAGTACCCCCTTTCCTGCTTTCTCTCCATACCCCTTGATCCCTTTAGCTGTAAGGGCCATATCTAACTCCCTCTTGAATATATCCAATGAACTGGCTTCAACAACTCTCTGCAGTAGGGAATCCCACAGGTTAACAACTCTCTGAGTGAAGAAGTTTCTCCTCATCAGTCCGAAATGGCTTACCCCTTATCCTTAGACTGTGCCCCCTGGTTCTGGACTTCCCCAACATCAGGAACATTCTTCCTGCATCTAACCTGTCCAGTCCCGTCAGAATTTTATGTGTTTCTATGCGATCCCCTCTCATCCTTCTAAACTCCAGTGAATACAGGCCCAGTCGGTCCAATCTCTCCTCATATGTCAGTCCTGCCATCCCGGGAATCAGTCTGGTGAACCTTCGCTGCACTCTCTCATTAGCAAGAACGTCCTTCCTCAGATTAGGAGACCAAAACTGAACACAATATTCCAGGTGAGGCCTCACCAAGGCCCTGTACAACTGCAGTAAGACCTCCCTGCTCCTACACACAAACCCACTAGCTATGAAGGCCAACATATCATTTGCCTTCTTCACTGCCTGCTGTACCTGCATGCCAACTTTCAATGACTGATGTACCATGACACTCAGATCTCGTTGCACTTCCCCTTTTCCTAATCTGCCATTCAGGTAATATTCTGCCTTCGTTTTTTGCCTCCAAAGTGGATAACCTCACATTTATCCACATTATACTGCATCTGCCACGCATTTGCCCACTCACCTAACCTGTCCAAGTCACCCTGCAGCCTCTTAGCATCCTCCTCACAGCTCACACCGCCACCCAGCTTAGTGTCATCTGCAAACTTGCAGATATTACACTTAATTCCTTCATCTAAATCATTGATGTATATTGTAAATAGCTGGGGTCCCAGCACTGAGCCCTGCGGCACCCCACTAATCGCTTCCTGCCATTCTGAAAAGGACCCATTTATCCCGACTCTCTGCTTCCTGTCTGCCAACCAGTTCCCTATCCACGTCAGTACATTACCCCCAATACCATGTGCTTTAATTTTGCACACCGATCTCTTGTGTGGGATCTTGTCAAAAGCCTTTTGAAAGTGCAAATACACCACATCCACTGGTTCTCCCTTGTCCACTCTACTAGTTACATCCTCAAAAAATTCCAGAAGATTTGTCAAGCATGATTTCCCTTTCATAAATCCATGCTGACTTGGACTGATCCTGTCACTGCTTTCCAAATGCGCTGCTATTTCATCTTTAATAATTGATTCCAACATTTTCCCCACCACTGATGTCAGGCTAACCGGTATATAATTTCATTGATTAATTGTCTGTATTACATATATTGCTTTAATGGGACGGAATTTGTTGTCAAAATAACAGTAAGGCTAACGGCACTCACTGTTAGTTATGCACAAATCGATAGCAACTTCAGGCAAGGGAGATGCGCGGTTAAGCGCAAATATCCGGAAGTTGCTGTCCGGGATGGGCTGCTCCTCTGTAAGCCACGGAAAAATGGCATCTCGCCATCTGACTCACCATTTAAATGTATTGAACAGCGAGAAGTTCCTGCACGCACGTCATAGATACAGACTAAACGCGCTATGCAAAATTAGGGTATGTACATCGCCCCAACCCTCTTCTCAATCTTCCTCACTGCCATGCTCCACAGTTAACAAGCTCCCCGCTGGAGTGGAACTAAACTACAGAACCAGTGGGAAGCTGTTCAACCTTCGCCGTCTCCAGGCCAGGTCCAAGACCACCCCAATCTCCGTCGTCAAGCTACAGTACGCGGACGACGCCTGCATTTGCGTGCATGCAGAGGCTGAACTCCAGGACAGAGTTGATGTATTTACTGAGGCGTACGAAAGCACGGGCCTTACGCTAAACATCCGTAAGACAAAGGTCCTCCACCAGCCTGTCCTCACCGCACAGCACTGTCCCCCCAGTCATCAAGATCCACGCACGGCCCTGGACAATGTGGACTATTTCCTATACCTTTGGAGCCTCTTATCAACAAGAGCAGACATTGATGACGAGATTCAACACCGCCTCTATTGCGCCAGTGCAGCCTTCGGCCGCCTGAGGAAAAGAGTGTTCGAAGACCAGGCCCTCAAATCTGCCACCAAGCTCATGGTCTACAGGGCTGTAGTAATACCTGCCCTCCTGTATGGCTCAGAGACATGGACCATGTACAGTAGACACCTCATGTCGCTGGAGAAATACCACCAACGATGTCTCTGCAAGATCCTACAAATCCCCTGGGAGGACAGGCGCACCAGCATCAGTGTCCTCGACCAGCCCAACATTCCCAGCATTGAAGCACTGACCACACTTGATCAGCTCCGCTGGCAGGCCATATTGTCCGCATGCCAGACATGAGACTCCCAAAACAAGTGCTCTACTCTGAACTCCTTCACGGCAAACGAACCAAAGGTGGGCAGAGGAAATGTTACATGGACACCCTCAAAGCCTCCCTGATAAAGTGTAACATTCCCACTGACACCTGGGAGTTCCTGGCCAAAGACCACCCTAAGTGGAGGCAGTGCATGCGGGAGGGTGCTGAGTATCTCGAGTCTCATCGCCAAGAGCTTGCATAAATCAAGCGCAGGCAACGGCAAGAGCGTGCAGCAAACCTGTCCCACCCTCCCTTACCCTCAACGACTATCTATCTCACTTGTGACAGGGACTGTGGCTCTCATATTGGACTGTTCAGCCACCTAAGGACTCATTTTAAGAATGGAAGTAAGTCTTCCTCGATTCTGAGGGACTGCCTATGATGATGATGATGCTAGGGAGGGAGGTCTAGGATTTTGACCCAGAGACAATGAAGGAACAGGTGATTATATTTCCAAGTCAGGATGGCATGTGACTAGGACTAGGTGGTGTTCCCATGCGCCTGCTGCCCTTGTCCTTCTAGGTGGTAGTGGTCGCAGGTTTGGGAGGTGCTGCCAGAGAAGCCTTGTGGAGTTGCTGCAGTGCATCTTGTAGATGGTACACACCGCAACCACAGTGCGCCAGTGGTGGAGGGAGTGAATGTTGAAGGTGGTGGATGGGGTGCCGATCGAGTGGGCTGCTTGTCCTGGATGGCGTTGAGCTTCTTCAGAGTTGTTGGAGCTGCGCTCATCCAGGCAAGTGGAGAGTATTCCATCACACTCCCGACTTGTGCCTTGTAGATGATGGAAAGACTTTGGGGAGTCAGCAGGTGAGTCACTCACCGCAAAATACCCAGCATCTGACCGGCTCTTGTAACCACAGTATTTACGCAGCTGGTCCAGTTAAGTTTCTGGTCAATGGTGATCCCCAGGATGTTGATGATGGAGGATTTGAGGATGGTAATGCCATTAGATAGTCCAAGCTCTTTTTACTTAGAACAATGAAGAAAAGATTTTGTCTCATGCCTAAACTAAATCAAACAGTCTGGATTTAGATTATTATTTTTTTTTAAATTACACCCCCTGCATTAAACAGTCTTTAATTTTATTCTGCTTTCAATATTCAGGGGGATCTTGAATAGAAGACTCAGGAATTTCAATAGAGCCATTGATGACTATCTCTTCGTCTTGGACAGTATCAGCGACACAGAGCAGAGTGTCACCTACCAGGAGACTCGGGGACAACTCCTTCTGACCTACAATGACTTTGCTGTGCACTGCTACCACAAAGAGTTTTTCGAGGAGGCAATCCTTCTCTTAAACCTGAGTATTAGGGGAGAGAAGCGGCAAAAAGGATTGTACATTAACCGAGGAGGTAAGGATTATTTTTGGTGTCTTCCAGCACACAATGCCAGGTGACACTTGCGCAAACGGAGAATATGGTTGACAGGGATCTGCATCTACAGAGCTTCCATGAGCTGCTTCGGAATATACCAGACTGTCCAGTCAAAAAACAGAGTTATGTTAAAAAGCAATGTCTCATTTGTCAAGCTATTGTAAGCAGCTTGCTATTCCCAGTTATGATTCTAGCAGTTGCTGGAAATAACAGGAACCAAAGTACCACTTCTGTCAAAAATGTCAGCTTGTCGCTTTCAATTATTTCACCATCTTCTGAAGGCAAAGAGCATCAGTTGCATTATCTCACAGATGAAAGCAATTTGGCTGCAATGGTTAGCTCTGTGAAAATGCAACAAGATGTGCAACATAACGGCATACACAAAGAGTGAAATTAAATATATTGGACCAGCCCACAATTACTGTCTGAAAAATAGGACCTAAATTGAACAGGCCACAAAGTGTTCGCTGAATCCCCTTTAATCAATTACTCATAACACTTTTTCACCTTCGACCCAAGTACTATCAGTGTATTCAATTTCTATGGCATTGCAGCGTTGCATTGATAGAATGTGTGTGATACTACTGATTTTAAAGAGTTTAGTGAGTATTTGCACAGACAGTACAACACTATATCAGAAAAAAAATCAAAGAGCAAGTTATTATTTAAATGGAGAAAGATTGCAAAGTGCTGCAGTACAGTGCTGGGGGTACTTGTGCATGAAACACAAAAGGATAGTATGCAGGTACAGCAAGTGATCAGGAAGGCCAATGGTATCTTGGCCTTTATTGCAAAGGGGATGGAGTATAAAAGCAGGGAAGTCTTGCTGCAGCTATGCAGGGTATTGGTGAGGCCACACCTGGAATACTGCATGCAGTTTTGGTTTCCATATTTACGAAAAGATATACTTGCTTTGGAGGCAGTTCAGAGAAAGTTCACAAGGTTGATTCCAGAGATGAGGGAGTTGACTTATGAGGAAAGGTTGAGGAGGTTGGGCCTCTACTCATTAGAGTTCAGAAGAATGAGAGGTGATCTTATCGAAACGTGTAAGATTATGACGGGGCTTGACAAGGTGGATGCAGAGAGGATGTTTCCACTGGTGGGGGAGAATAGAACTAGAGGGCATGATCTTAGAATAAGGGGCCGCTGATTTAAAACAGAGATGAGGAGGAATTTCTTCTCTCAGAGGGTTATAAATCTCTGGAATTTGCTGGCTCGGAGAGCTGTGGAAGCTGGGACATTGAATAACTTTAAGACAGAAATAGACAATTTCTTGAGCGATAAGGGGTTATGGGGAGTGGGCGGGGAAGTGGAGCTGAGTCCATGATCAGATCAGCCATGATCTTATTAAATGGCTGAGCAGGCTCGAGGGGCCGTATGGCCTACTCATGTTCCTATTTCTTATGTTCTTATATAAATATAATGATTAAACACCAAGTAACAGAATCCTGAGAGTAATAGCAAGGCACAAATCCATCCATCTGGATGACATAAATGTAAATGTGAAGACTGAGTGAATTCTAAACAATGAATTCCAAGATTAGATTGCACTTTGAATTACTCTCACCCACAGAGGTACTTTTAGCAATGTAACTAAGTGGATAGTCCCTTCAGTGTGCCAGCACAAACATGATGGGCTGAATAGCCTCGTTCTGTGCTCCAAAATTCTAATAGACTGTTTCAAATATGTCATGTATCTTACATTATTATATATAACTGTATCCTAACATGCTATACATGACTGTAATAAGATATGACCTGTAACCACCAGCATACCTTACCACCAGGGGTGCACTTGCATGAGACAGGTATACAAGGACAGGTCTCAGGCAAGTGCAACATTCCAGAGCTGTGAAATAAAGGTGCAGGTCCAGAGTGACCTTGACTTCATTACATGCCTCGTGTGAATCTGTACTGAGGGGACAGGACTTTACAGTGGCGATGAGTTACGGGATTACAGAATCCACAGAATGGCGAACAACGGATCAGATGAAAAGTACAATGCGGGTCTTTGGTTACAAAGCTTTCGACCAGAGAAGGTTGAGAAGAGATTTGATAGAGGTGCTTAAAATCATAAGGTGTCTAGACCGAGTAAATAGAGAGAAAGTGTTCCCATTGGCAGAAAGGTGGAGAACCAGAGGACAGGTTCAAGGCCTCTGGCAAAAGAAACAAAGGCGACGTGGGGGAAAACTTTATTATGCAGCGAGTGGTTAGGATCTGGAATGCACGGCCTGAAATTGTGGTGGAGGCAGACTCAATCGTGGCTTTCAAAAGGGAATTGGATGAGTGCCTGAAGGAAAGAAAATTGCAGGGCTACAGGGAAAGGGCGGGCGGGTCTAGCTGAAGTGCTCTTGCAGAGAGCTGACACGGGCTCCTTCTGTGCTGTAACCATTCTATGATTCTATATTGCACATGATAAGAACATAAGAAGATAAGAAATAGGAGCAGGAGTAGGCCATTTGGCCCCTTGAGCTTGCTCCGCCATTTAATAAGATCATGGCAGATCTGATCTTGGGCTCAGCTCCACTTTCCTGCCCGCTCTCCATAACCCTTCACTCCCTTATCACTCAAAACTCTCTCTATCTCTACTTTAAATATATTCAATGACCCAGCCTCTACAGCACTCTGGGGCAGAGAATTCGACAGATTTACAACCCTCTGAGGGAAGAAATTTCTCCTCATCTCAGTTTTAAATAGACGACCCCTTATTCTGAACCTATACCCCCTAGTTCTAGATGCCCCTATCTTCTCTGCATCTACCTTGTCGAGCCTCCTCAGTATCTCAAATGTTTCAATAAGATCACCTCTCATTCATCTAAACTACAATATGTATAGGCCTAACTGTTCCAAGTTCCAACTGTCACAGGACAGAGAGTGGAGAGCACCAGTTCCCACTGTCACAGGATGGGAGAGTGGAGAGCACCAGTTCCCACTGTCACAGGATGGGAGAGTGGAGAGCACCAGTTCCCACTGTCACAGGACAGAGAGTGGAGAGCACCAGTTCCAACTGTCACAGGACGGGAGAGTGGAGAGCACCAGTTCCCACTGTCACAGGACAGAGAGTGGCGAGCACCCGTTCCCACTGTCACAGGACATAGAGTGGAGAGCACCAGTTCCAACTGTCACAGGACAGAGAGTGGAGAGCACCAGTTCCTACTGTCACAGGACGGGAGAGTGGAGAGCACCAGTTCCCACTGTCACAGGACGGGAGATTGGAGAGCACCAGTTCCCACTGTCACAGGACAGAGAGTGGAGAGCACCAGTTCCCACTGTCACAGGACAGAGAGTGGAGAGCACCAGTTCCCACTGTCACAGGACGGGAGAGTGGAGAGCACCAGTTCCCACTGTCACAGGACGGGAGAGTGGAGAGCACCAGTTCAAACTGTCACAGGACAGAGAGTGGAGAGCACCAGTTCCAACTGTCACAGGACAGAGAGTGGAGAGCACCAGTTCCAACTGTCACAGGACGGGAGAGTGGAGAGCACCAGTTCCAACTGTCACAGGACAGAGAGTGGAGAGCACCAGTTCCCACTGTCACAGGACGGGAGAGTGGAGAGCACGAGTTCCCACTGTCACAGGACAGAGAGTGGAGAGCACCAGTTCCCACTGTCACAGGACAGAGAGTGGAGAGCACCAGTTCAAACGATCACAGGATGGGAGAGTGGAGAGCACCAGTTCAAACTTTCACAGGACAGAGAGTGGAGAGCACCAGTTCAAACTATCACAGGACGGGAGAGTGGAGAGCACCAGTTCCCACTGTCACAGGACAGAGAGTGGAGAGCGCCAGTTCCCACTGTCACAGGAGAGAGAGTGGAGAGCACCAGTTCCCACTGTCACAGGAGAGAGAGTGGAGAGCACCAGTTCCCACTGTCACAGGACGGGAGAGTGGAGAGCACCAGATCAAACTATCACAGGACAGAGAGTGGAGAGCACCAGTCAAACTGTCAAAGGAGAGAGAGTGGAGAGCACCAGTTCCCACTGTCACAGGACGGGAGAGTGGAGAGCACCAGTTCAAACTATCACAGGACAGAGAGTGGAGAGCACCAGTCAAACTGTCAAAGGAGAGAGAGTGGAGAGCACCAGTTCCCACTGTCACAGGACGGGAGAGTGGAGAGCACCAGTTCCCACTGTCACAGGAGAGAGAGTGGAGAGCACCAGTTCCCACTGTCACAGGAGAGAGAGTGGAGAGCACCAGTTCCCACTGTCACAGGACAGAGAGTGGAGAGCACCAGTTCAAACGATCACAGGATGGGAGAGTGGAGAGCACCAGTTCAAACGGTCACAGGACAGAGAGTGGAGAGCACCAGTTCCCACTGTCACAGGACAAAGAGTGGAGAGCACAGTTCCCACTGTCACAGGACGGGAGAGTGGAGAGCACCAGTTCCAACTGTCACAGGACAGAGAGTGGAGAGCACCAGTTCCCACTGTCACAGGACGGGAGAGTGGAGAGCACCAGTTCCCACTGTCACAGGACAGAGAGTGAAGAGCACCAGTTCCCACTGTCACAGGACAGAGAGTGGAGAGCACCAGTTCCCACTGTCACAGGACGGGAGAGTGGAGAGCACCAGTTCCAACTGTCACAGGACTGGAGAGTGAAGAGCACCAGTTCCCACTGTCACAGGACAGAGAGTGGAGAGCACCAGTTCCCACTGTCACAGGACAAAGAGTGGAGAGCACCAGTTCCCACTGTCACAGGACTGGAGAGTGGAGAGCACCAGTTCCCACTGTCACAGGAGAGAGAGTGGAGAGCACCAGTTCCCACTGTCACAGGAGAGAGAGTGGAGAGCACCAGTTCCCACTGTCACAGGACAGAGAGTGGAGAGCACCAGTTCCAACTGTCACAGGACAGGAGAGTGGAGAGCACCAGTTCCCACTGTCACAGGACAGAGAGTGGAGAGCACCAGTTCCCACTGTCACAGGACGGGAGAGTGGAGAGCACCAGTTCCCACTGTCACAGGACAGAGAGTGGAGAGCACCAGTTCCAACTGTCACAGGACAGAGAGTGGAGAGCACCAGTTCCCACTGTCACAGGAGAGAGAGTGGAGAGCACCAGTTCCCACTGTCACAGGACAGAGAGTGGAGAGCACCAGTTCAAACTGTCACAGGACAGAGAGTGGAGAGCACCAGTTCCCACTGTCACAGGAGAGAGAGTGGAGAGCACCAGTTCCCACTGTCACAGGACAGAGAGTGGAGAGCACCAGTTCAAGCTGTCACAGGACAGAGAGTGGAGAGCACCAGTTCCCACTGTCACAGGACAGAGAGTGGAGAGCACCAGTTCCCACTGTCACAGGACAGAGAGTGGAGAGCACCAGTTCCCACTGTCACAGGACAGAGAGTGAAGAGCACCAGTTCCCACTGTCACAGGACAGAGAGTGGAGAGCACCAGTTCAAACTGTATCAGGACAGAGAGTGGAGAGCACCAGTTCAAACTATCACAGGACGGGAGAGTGGAGAGCACCAGTTCCCACTGTCACAGGACGGGAGATTGGAGAGCACCAGTTCCCACTGTCACAGGACAGAGAGTGGAGAGCACCAGTTCCCACTGTCACAGGACAGAGAGTGGAGAGCACCAGTTCCCACTGTCACAGGACGGGAGAGTGGAGAGCACCAGTTCCCACTGTCACAGGACGGGAGAGTGGAGAGCACCAGTTCAAACTGTCACAGGACAGAGAGTGGAGAGCACCAGTTCCAACTGTCACAGGACAGAGAGTGGAGAGCACCAGTTCCAACTGTCACAGGACGGGAGAGTGGAGAGCACCAGTTCCAACTGTCACAGGACAGAGAGTGGAGAGCACCAGTTCCCACTGTCACAGGACGGGAGAGTGGAGAGCACGAGTTCCCACTGTCACAGGACAGAGAGTGGAGAGCACCAGTTCCCACTGTCACAGGACAGAGAGTGGAGAGCACCAGTTCAAACGATCACAGGATGGGAGAGTGGAGAGCACCAGTTCAAACTTTCACAGGACAGAGAGTGGAGAGCACCAGTTCAAACTATCACAGGACGGGAGAGTGGAGAGCACCAGTTCCCACTGTCACAGGACAGAGAGTGGAGAGCGCCAGTTCCCACTGTCACAGGAGAGAGAGTGGAGAGCACCAGTTCCCACTGTCACAGGAGAGAGAGTGGAGAGCACCAGTTCCCACTGTCACAGGACGGGAGAGTGGAGAGCACCAGATCAAACTATCACAGGACAGAGAGTGGAGAGCACCAGTCAAACTGTCAAAGGAGAGAGAGTGGAGAGCACCAGTTCCCACTGTCACAGGACGGGAGAGTGGAGAGCACCAGTTCAAACTATCACAGGACAGAGAGTGGAGAGCACCAGTCAAACTGTCAAAGGAGAGAGAGTGGAGAGCACCAGTTCCCACTGTCACAGGACGGGAGAGTGGAGAGCACCAGTTCCCACTGTCACAGGAGAGAGAGTGGAGAGCACCAGTTCCCACTGTCACAGGAGAGAGAGTGGAGAGCACCAGTTCCCACTGTCACAGGACAGAGAGTGGAGAGCACCAGTTCAAACGATCACAGGATGGGAGAGTGGAGAGCACCAGTTCAAACGGTCACAGGACAGAGAGTGGAGAGCACCAGTTCCCACTGTCACAGGACAAAGAGTGGAGAGCACAGTTCCCACTGTCACAGGACGGGAGAGTGGAGAGCACCAGTTCCAACTGTCACAGGACAGAGAGTGGAGAGCACCAGTTCCCACTGTCACAGGACGGGAGAGTGGAGAGCACCAGTTCCCACTGTCACAGGACAGAGAGTGAAGAGCACCAGTTCCCACTGTCACAGGACAGAGAGTGGAGAGCACCAGTTCCCACTGTCACAGGACGGGAGAGTGGAGAGCACCAGTTCCAACTGTCACAGGACTGGAGAGTGAAGAGCACCAGTTCCCACTGTCACAGGACAGAGAGTGGAGAGCACCAGTTCCCACTGTCACAGGACAAAGAGTGGAGAGCACCAGTTCCCACTGTCACAGGACTGGAGAGTGGAGAGCACCAGTTCCCACTGTCACAGGAGAGAGAGTGGAGAGCACCAGTTCCCACTGTCACAGGAGAGAGAGTGGAGAGCACCAGTTCCCACTGTCACAGGACAGAGAGTGGAGAGCACCAGTTCCAACTGTCACAGGACAGGAGAGTGGAGAGCACCAGTTCCCACTGTCACAGGACAGAGAGTGGAGAGCACCAGTTCCCACTGTCACAGGACGGGAGAGTGGAGAGCACCAGTTCCCACTGTCACAGGACAGAGAGTGGAGAGCACCAGTTCCAACTGTCACAGGACAGAGAGTGGAGAGCACCAGTTCCCACTGTCACAGGAGAGAGAGTGGAGAGCACCAGTTCCCACTGTCACAGGACAGAGAGTGGAGAGCACCAGTTCAAACTGTCACAGGACAGAGAGTGGAGAGCACCAGTTCCCACTGTCACAGGAGAGAGAGTGGAGAGCACCAGTTCCCACTGTCACAGGACAGAGAGTGGAGAGCACCAGTTCAAGCTGTCACAGGACAGAGAGTGGAGAGCACCAGTTCCCACTGTCACAGGAGAGAGAGTGGAGAGCACCAGTTCCCACTGTCACAGGACAGAGAGTGGAGAGCACCAGTTCCCACTGTCACAGGACAGAGAGTGGAGAGCACCAGTTCCCACTGTCACAGGACAGAGAGTGAAGAGCACCAGTTCCCACTGTCACAGGACAGAGAGTGGAGAGCACCAGTTCAAACTGTATCAGGACAGAGAGTGGAGAGCACCAGTTCAAACTATCACAGGACGGGAGAGTGGAGAGCACCAGTTCAAACTGTCGCAGGGGCATCCAGTCGTGCCCCGGTAACTGCCCCCAAAGGAAGTGGAGTGTGGGAAATTGCACTCCGCTTCCATTGAGGGGGGGTAAGGCCAATTCTGTGGCGGGAGCAGGACTTCCACGCTGGGAGCTAAAATTCCCTGCCCCAGAAGGTTGCCGCCCCCAAGATGGGAGCCTGTGCGGGGAGGCAGAGGGAAGATGAGGGGAGACGGGGGCGGGGGATGGAGGGGAGAGTGGGGGGGGTGGAGAAAGACAGGGCGGGGGACAGGAGGGGCCACATTGCAGCGGAGGTCTGTGGGGGCGAAGTGTGTTGGAGGGGCAGGTCTGGGGGCTCTGTGCCCCGGTGCGGGGAGTGTTCAGAGTGGGGTGGACGGGTTGACTGCGCAGATGGCAGTTGGTGGATGTGGTGTGGTTGGCGTCGCGGGGGCGTGGCTCCGGGGTGGCCGGGGCTGGGGGCTCGACATCCGGGGGTGTTCGGCATTTGGGAAGGGTTCTGACGGGACGGGGCGGGTTGGGTGCTGGGGGAGTGTTCCCGGTGTTGGATGGGTCCGGAGCCGGGGGTGGCACACTCTTGGGATGGGGGGGGGGAGGTGGGCTGTTTGGGGCTGGGACTGGGAGAGACTTCTTCACTCGGAGAGTTGTTGGCCTGTGGGGTTCCCTGCCGCGGAGAGTTGTTGATGCCAGTTCATTGGATGTGTTCGGGAGGGAGTTGGATGTGGTCCTTGCGGCTGGGGGGGTCGGGGGGTGTGGAGGGGGCATGGGGGGAGGTGCTGGGGTGGGTGATCAGCCATGATCTTGTTGGATGGCGGTGCAGGTTCGAAAGGCCGAATGGCCTACTCCTGCACCTATTTTCTATGTTTCTATGTTTCTAATCTACTCAACTTTTCTTCATGTCAAACTCTTCATCTCAGGAATCAACCTAGTGAACCTTCTCTGAACTGCCTCCAATGCAAGTATATCCCTCCTTAAATAAGGAGACCAAAACTGTACGCAATACTCCAGATGTGGCCTCACCAATACCCTGTACAGTTGTAGCAGGACTTCTCTGCTTTTATACTCTATTCCCCTTGTAATAAAGGCCAACATTCCATTTGCCTTCCTGATTACTTGCTGTACCTGCATACTAACGTTTTGTGTTTCATGCACAAGGACCCCCAGGTACCTCTGTACTGCAGCACTCTGCAATTTTTCTCCATTTAAATAATAATTTGCTTTTTTATTTTTTCTGCCAAAGTGGATAACCTCAAACTTTCCCACATTATACTCCATCTGCCAAACTTTTGTCTGCTCAGTTAGCCTGTCTATATCCTTTTGCAGAGTTTTTGTGTCCTCCTCACAACTTGCTTTCCCACCCATCTTTGTATCATCAGCAAACTTGGCTACATTACACTCGGTCCTTTCATCCAAATCATTAATATAGATTATAAATAGTTGAGGCACCAGCACCGATCCCTGCAACACCCCACTAGTTACTGTTTGCCAACCGGAAAATTACCCATTTATCCCGCTTCTCTGTTTTCTGTTAGTTAGGCAATCCTCTATCCATGCTAATATATTACCCCCAATCCCGTGAACTTTTATCTTGTGCAATAACATTTTATGTGGCACCGTATCGAATGCCTTCTGGAAATCCAAATACACCACATCCACTGGTTCCCCCTTATCCACCCTGCTCTTTATATCCTCAAATAACTCCAGCAAATTTGTCAAACATGATTTCCCTTTCATAAAACCATACTGACTCTGCTTGATTGAATCATGCTTTTCCAAATGTCCTGCTACTGCTTCCTTAATAATGGACTCCGGCATTTTCCCAACGACAGATGTTAGGCTAACTGGTCTATAATTTCCTGCTCTCTGACTGCCTCCTTTTTTAAATAGGGACGTTACATTTGCGGTTTTCCAATCCGCTGGGACCTCTCCAGAATCCAGGGAATTTTGGTAGCTTACAACCAATGCATCCATTATCTCTGCAACCACTTCTTTTAAGACCCTAGGATGTAAGGAATCAGTCCAGGGGACTTGTCCACCTTTAATCCCATTATTTTACCGAGTACTGTTTCTTTAATGATAGTGATTGTTTTAAGTTCCTCCCTCCCTACAGCTCCTGAATTATCCATTATTGGGATGTTTTTAGTGTCTTCTACCTTGAAGACCGATACAAAATATTTGTTCAAAGTCTCTGCCATTTCTCTGTTTCCCATTATTAATTCCCCAGTCTCATCCGATCAGGGACCAACATTTACTTTAGTCACTCTCTTCCTTTTTATATACCTGTAGAAACTCTTACTATCTATTTTTATATTTCTTGCTAGTTTATTCCCATAATCTATCTTCCCTCTCCATAATTTTTTTAGTCATCCTTTGCTGATTTTTAAATGTTTTCCAATCCTCTGGCCTCCCACTAGTCTTGGTCACTTTGTATGTCCTTGTTTTCAATTTGATACCATCCCTTATTTCCTTAGTTAGCCACGGGTGGCTATCCCTTCTCTTACAGTCTTTCCTTCTCACTGGGATATATTTTTGTTGCGAGTTATGAAATATCTCCTTAAATGTCCGTCACTGCTCATCAACTGTCTTGCACTTTAATCTATTTTCACAGTCCACTTGAGCCAACTCTGCCTTCATACCTTTATAATTGCCTTTATTTAAGCTCAGGACACTAATTGAGATCCAACTATCTCACAGTCCAACTGAATTTGAAATTTAACCATGCGATGATCACTCTTTCCTAGAGGATCCTTTACTAGGAGATCATTTATTAATCCTGTCTCATTACACAGTACCAGATCTAAGATAGCCTGCTCCCTGGTTGGTGCCGCAATGTACTGTTCAAGGAAACCATCCCAGATACACTCTATGAACTCTTCCTCAAGGCTACTTTGGCCAATTTGATTTGTCCAATCAATATGAAGACTAAAATCGCCCATGATTATTGCCGTTCCTTTTTTACAAGCCCCCATTATTTCTTGATTTATATTCTGTCCAACAGTGTAGCTACTGTTAGGGGGCCTATAGACTGCGCCCACCAGTGACTTCTTCCCCTTATTATTTCTTCGTTCCACCCAAACTGATTCTACATCTTGATCTTCTGAGCCAATATGTTTCTCACTAACGCACTGATCTCATCCTTTATTAACAGAGCTACTGCACCTCCATTTCCTTTCTGTCTATCCTTCCGAATTGTCAAATACCCCTGAATATTCAGTTCCCAGTCCTGGTCACCTTGCAACCATGTCTCTGTAATGGCTATCAGATCATACCCATTTGTATCTATTTGTGCCATTAACTCATCTATCTTGTTACAAATGCTGCATACATTCAGATAAAGAGCTTTTAATTTTGTTTTTTTTTACCATTTTTCCCTGCTTTGACCCCCACTTTCTGATACATTCTTATGTTTATACATTCTGTCCCTTCCTGTCACACTCTGGTTATCAATTCCCCAGTGTTTACAATATACATAGATGACCTGGAAGAGGGGACAGAGTGTAGTGTAACAAAATTTGCAGATGACACAAAGATTAGTGGGAAAGCGGGTTGTGTAGAGGACACAGAAAGGCTGCAAAGAGATTTAGATAGGTTAAGCGAATGGGCTAAGGTTTGGCAGATGGAATACAATGTCGGAAAATGTGAGGTCATCCACCTTGGAGAAAAAAACTGTAAAAAGGAATATTATTTGAATGGGGAGAAATTACAACATGCTGTGGTGCAGAGGGACCTGGGGGTCCTTGTGCATGAATCCCAAAAAGTTAGTTTGCAGGTACAGCAGGTAATCAGGAAGGCGAATGGAATGTTGGCCTTCATTGCGAGAGGGATGGAGTACAAAAGCAGGGAGGTCCTGCTTGAACTGTATAGGGTATTAGTGAGGCTGCCCCTGGAGTACTGCGTGCAGTTTTGGTCACCTTACTTAAGGAAGGATATACTAGCTTTGGAGGGGGTACAGAGACGATTCACTAGACTGATTCCGGAGATGAGAGGGTTACCTTATGATGATAGATTGAGCAGACTGGGTCTTTACTCGTTGGAGTTCAGAAGGATGAGGGGTGATCTTATAGAAACATTTAAAATAATGAAAGGGATAGACAAAATGGAGGCAGAGAGGTTGTTTCCATTGGGTCGGGGAGACTAGAACTAGGGGGCACAGCCTCAAAATATGGGGGAGCCAATTTAAAACCGAGTTGAGAAGGAATTTCTTCTCCCAGAGGGTTGTGAATCTGTGAAATTCTCTGCCCAAGGAAGCAGTTGAGGCTAGCTCATTGAATGTTTTCAAATCACAGATAGACAGATTTTTAACCAATAAGGGAATTAAGGGTTATGGGGAGCAGGCGGGTAAGTGGAGCTGAGTCCACGGCCAGATCAGCCATGATCTTGTTGAATGGCGGAGCAGGCTCGAGGGGCTAGATGGCCTACTCCTGTTCCTAATTCTTATGTTCTTATGTTACGCTGCTCTGTTGCTTTCTCCTTGCTCTTTGACTGTTTACATTTCCGCTCACCTGAACACCCCCCCCCCTCCACTATTTAGTTTAAATCCCTGGTTATTCAATTCTCCAGGACACTAGTCCCAGCATGGTTCAGGTGAAGCCCGTCCCAACAGAACAGCTCCCTCTTACCCCAGTACTGGTGCCAATGTCCCATGAACCAAAACCCATTTCTCCCACACCAGTCTTTGAGCCAGGTGTTTAACTCTCTGATCTTATTTACCCTATGCAAATTTGCTCATGGCTCAGGTAGTAATCCAGAGATTATTAGCTTTGTGGTTCTGCTTTTTAATTTGGCCCCTAGCTGCTCAGAATCCCTCAGCAGCACCTCTTTGTTTGTCCTACCTATGTCGTTGGTGCCCACGTGGATCACAACAACTGGATCTTCCCCCTCTCACTCCAAGTTCCTCTGCAGCCCAGAGGAGATGTCCTTAACCCTGCCACCGGGCAGGCAACACAGCCTTCGGAACTCATGCTCTTGGCTGCAGAGAACAGTATATATATATATAACAGTATATATATGTTAATAAAAATAATGTAGTAAATATATGCTTTTTATTTTTGAACAATGTAAGGAACATGAAGCAGAATATATATATATCATCATCATAGGCAGTCCCTCGAAACAAGGGTGACTTGCTTCCACGCCAAACAGGGATGAGTTCACAGGTGTTTCAATGAAGGACCTAATATTCCAGGTCCTGAACTACATGTTGAAGGGTGGAAGATGCCTGTGCGTGGATTTTTTTAACGTGTGGTGACCGTTGCACACCAGCCACCACACGGGCTTGACAGAGCTAGGTCTTGGTCCAGTGGCAAGGGTTATCCAAGACGACTGGAGACCAGCTCTGTTGCACGGACCCTAGTGCCCGCACACATATCGCAGTGTGGGCTGGTCCGTGCTGCCCCTGGGCCCTCACCTCTCCTGGGCCCCGATCGCTTCCCTCTACAAACTCTCGCCGCTCCTTCGCCCCGACCTCACCGCTCCTGCTGATATATATATCATCTTGAAGAGATATCTGCTTTAATTTTCAGATTGTTTCCTCAAGCAATGTCTGCTGGACTTTGCATTGTTGGACTATGAGCAAGCTCAGGAGCTGGATCCTGAGGACTGGCGAATACAGATCCGCATCGCTGCAATAAACAACCAGAAAGGACTCATCGAATACGAGAACAGGTAGCAGTATTGTCCCTTCACCTAATATGCTGAATGTCCCTTCTGTGCATGTGGTGATCAGGTTGCAGAATGCAACGTTTTCCACTTAGTGACAGCAATGTGCAATCTCAAGGCTACTTGAAATGTAAATCATAAGCATGTACGAAATAGGAGCAGGAGTAGGCCACATGGCCCCTCGAGCCTGCCCCGCCATTCAGTAAGATCATGGCTGATCTTCTACCTCAACTCCACTTTCCCCGCACTGTCCCCATATCCCTTAGTGTCCAAAAATTCATCTATCTCTCTCTTGAAAATACTCAACGATTGAGCATCCAGATTCAATCTATCAAATCTATCAGTCAGTGGTAATGTTCCCCTGGCAGTTACCTCAATAATACATGTTTTTATCTCTGTTTGACACTTGTTTTTGCCTTTTGCCATTCCCAATGAGATTAGCGTATTAGTGCCAAATGTAAAGGTCAGATTTTGCAGAGATATTGCCAGAGCTGGAGTGAAAAACTGCAGTGGTGTATGGTAAACCAAATTTCTCCAGAAGGAATCAGAATTTGATGGCAGCAGAATAGCAAATGGGTTTGAGTAAACTATCAGAACTTACCGTTTAAAAAAGTATGCACAAGCTTTGCTATAGGGGATAACAGTAATATGGCTTCCTAAGAGTTGCAATCCCATCTCCAGGATTGCTATATGAACTGCCTCAAATGGTGCTCTAACTAGTATTAGTTCAGTAATCTCACTCACAGTAGAAAATCATAAATGTCACACTAATAGAAAGAAAGACTTGCATTTATATAACGCCTTTTACGGCCACCAGATGACCCAAGCGCTTTACAGCCAATTAACTACTTTTGGAGTCTAGTCACTGTTGTAATGTGGGAAATGCGGCAGCCAATTTGCGCACAGCAAGCTCCCACAAACAGCAATGTTATAATGACCAGATGATCTATTCTTTTGTTATGTTGATTGAGGGATAAATATTAGCCCAGACACCGGAGATAACTCAACCTGCTCTTCTTCAAAATAGTGGCCATGGGATCTTTTACGTTCACTTGAGAGAGAAAGAACAGACGGGGCCTCGGTTTAGCGTCTCATTCGAAAGACGGCACCTCCGACAGTGCAGCACTCCCTCAGCACTGCACTGGAGTGTCAGCCTAGAATTTTTTGTGCACAAGTCCCTGGAGTTGGACTTGAACCCACGACCTTCTGGGCTATCCACTGAGCCCCAGCTGACACAACAGTTAGGATCCTAAACAGGTTGTTGAGAAACTGCAATGGGAGCGTCGCGGTGCTTAAAATCGGATGTTGCTTGCTGCTGCTGTGCAATGGCAAACCAACGTCCCACACTTCCATTCCCCCCCTTTTTCTCATGTTGATGAACATTTCTTTGCCTACGGGAACAAGATTGAAGATCCCGGGATCAGGCATTTTGTTTTAAACTTGATCACATTTCCCTTTGTTTTTTTTTGTGTACCCAGGAACTATGAGCAGGCTGAGAAGCAATTTACCAGTGCCATTGAGAGCAATCCAAACGTGTCCCACTACTACCTTCACAGGGCTAAAACACGAGAGATCCTCCAGCACATGACTGGCTCCCAGGAAGATGCAATCATGTCATTGTTGTTGGACATACGAAACAAACAGGTAAGCATTCAGGTCGGATCTGGCAATGTTAGCTGATGGTGACGAAATTACAATGTTCTGAACCATCATCATTCAGTAGCTTGACTTGGCTGGTAAACAGAACGACTTGCATTTATATCACCACCTCCGGACATCCCACAGCGCTTAACAGCCAAAAAGGCTGGTTTGCAAAATTGAGGCTGACAGAATAGGAGGGTCCGTGTCAGCTTGGATAAGGACAGAAAGCAGCGAGTCATGCTGAATGGTTGTTTTTCAGACTGGAGGATGGTGGGCAATGGTGTTCCCCAGGGGTCAGTGCCAGGACCACTGCTTTTTTGATATATATATATATATATATATAAATGACTTGGATATTGGAATACAGAGTAAAATTTCAAAATTTGCTGATGATACTAAACCTGGAGGTGTGGCAAACCATGAGGGTGATACCAATTGACTGCAACAGGTCATAGATAGGCTGGCAAAATGGGCAGATGCAATTTAATACAGAGAAGTGTGAAGTGATGCATTTTGGCAGAAGGGATAGGGAGAGGCAGCATAGACTTAATGGCACAGTTCTAAAGAGTGTACAGGAACAGGGGGACCAGGGGGACATGTGTGTTGTGTATGCCATAACTGTTAGACTGAGTATTGTTTAACTCCAAGAGGTATAACCTTGGCTCTGCTTTATTAAGGCCCAAAGTGAACAATATACAAAATGGCTGACCTTTTATACTTGGGCTGCACACTCGTGCATGCAGCCCAATGGCCTCCAATAGTGACGCCATCTAGTGGATAGTGATCCCAAAAGTACATACATGACAATGTGCATAGATCTTTGAAGGTGGCAGGACATATTGAGAGAGTAGTTAGCAAAGCATTTGGGATCCTGGGCTTCATAAATAGAGGTATTGAGTACAAAAACAGGGAAGTTATGCTGAACCTTTATAACACTCTGGTTAGGCCGCAACTGGAGTATTGTGTCCAGTTCTGGTCACCATACTTTAGGAAGGATGTTGTGTCCTTGAGAGGGTGCAGAGGAGGTTTACCAGAATGGATCCAGGGATGAGGGATTTTAGCTACAAGGTTTGGTTGGAGAAGCTGGGGTTGTTCTCCCTGGAGCAAAGGAAGTTGAGGAGAGATTTGATAGAGGTGTACAAGATTATGACAGGTTTAGATAAGGTAGACAAAGAAAAGCTGTTCCCATTAGCTGATGGTCCAAGGACTAGGGGACAGAGATTTAAGGCTTTGGGCAAGAGATACAGGGGAGATGTGAGGAAGAACATTTTTACACAGTGAATGGTAATGACCTGGAACTCACTGCCTACGAGGGCGGTGGAAACGGACACGATCAATTATTTCAAAAGGAAATTGGATAGACACTTGAGGGAAATGAACTTGCAGGGCTACGGGGATAGAGCGGGTGAATGAGACTGCTTTACAGAGAGCCGGCATTGACCTGATGGGCCGTCTGGCCTCCTTCTGTGCCATTATGACACTATGGGGCCGAAATTCAGCCCCACCGGGAACCTGGCGCACCTACCTTTTTCAAAGTGTTTTTACCGCCGTTTCGGATGAGGTTGCCTCTTTCCCGAAATTCAGTTCTTTGTCTTTTTTTTGAAGCGGCCAGGAAGTCGGTCCTAATGGGGGCGGAAGTGCGGCGGCAAGTGCTGGTGTGGGGCGGAAATGGAAACGGGACGGACTCTCCGCCGCTGTCACTCAGCAGCGGAGCGGTGGTGATGTCATCGCGTGTCTGCGTCACCTCCTATCTCCCCTCCTTTAAAAGGGGAGAGAATCGGCGAATATTTAGGATCGGGCACTGGGCCACCAGGGAGGGTTTCTGCCGTGCCAACGGCCTGGCACCCAAGAGTGGGTGCCAGGCTGCCTGTTGTCGGCCCGGCCGAACCCGGGGTCACAATATTCCGGCCGACGTAGAAGTCGGCTGGCAAAAAAAAAAAAAAAAAAAAAAATGGCAGCCGCGGCATTGGGCCCTCGCCTTTAATGGCCGCCGCGCAGCCTGGGCCGACAGAGGGAATGAAAGATGCACCGACAAAACGCCGTCGGGGGGGAGGGGGGGGGGGCACTGCTCGGCGGCATAAGATTTTTCGGGCTGAATTTCGAGGGAGGTGGGGTTCCCGGCGGTGCGCGCATTGATGACGCACTCACGGTCGCTCGGCAATGGCGGGATGAAAGTGGGGGGCAGCCAGAAAAATATCCCTGCTGAATTTAGCTTGCGGTGGCCATTCGACCAGCCGCTCGACTCTGCCACATGGCCGCCGCAGTCAGGCGGTAACTGGCCTTATTCGGGAGCTGAATTTCGGCCCCTGTGACTCAATGGAGTACTTTTTTATTTGCACTCACTGTTGTAATGTAGGGAAACACGGCAGCCAATATGTGCACAGCAAGCTCCCACAAACAACACTGAGACTATGACCAGATAATCTGTTCTTTTTATGATATTGGTTGGGAGATAAATATTGGCCCAGTGCACCAGGGAGAACGCCCCTGCTCTTGAGCACTCGCAACTCTGAGTCCGAGAGTTGTGGGCTCCAGCCCCACATCAGGACCAGAATACAGAATCAAGGCGGATATTCCAGCGCAGCACTGAGGGAATGCTGCTCTCCTGGGGGTGCCCTCCTTCACATGAGATATTAAACTGCAGACCCTGCGTATCTTTTAAGGCCGATATTCAAGATACCGTGACATTGTTTTTAAGAAAAGATCTTATGCTGTGTGCAAAATGGCCGCCAGGTTTGCCTGCATACCAACAACGATTGGACCTCAAAAGTAATTCCTGTGAATGCTTTGGGACTTCACGGAGACATGATAAGCCACGGTATTAACACAAGTCCTTCTTTCTAACAATCACATTGCTTTTTGCAGTTTTCATAATCTGTTCATCCCATATTGAAATTCCTAGAGCATTGTAAAGTACAGTTTTTTTACTATTTATATAAACAAAGACATCATGATAGCAATTAGTGTGTACAATGGCTTCACTAGGAGCTAATTTGATTGGTAAATAGTCTATTCTTGTTCCAACCTTTGTTTATTGTGTTTCACTTGAAAAATTCTCAGTACATCACTGCAATTAAAGGTACGTATGATTGATTCTTTCTGTCTGTCTATCTAATCAATCCAATCTATCTAATCTATCTATCTAATCTATTTATCTCAACTTCCACAAGCAAGCTTCTCCCTATAACCCAAAACGTGACCTATATACAAAGTATTCTGGACTATCAGGCTGCAATTAGCCAGTTTTACCATTAAGAAAAACAAAGTATTAGACACACAAGATCATGTTTTGGTTCATTTGGGAGTGAGGGCTTGCCTGTGGATTTAAAAAAATATATTTAAATGGAGATTCTTTAATATCCAAAACTGGACAGATTTTCAATTCTGATACTCTGGATATTTAAAATAATTCCAGTAAATTCTTTCTTGACCTGGATTTGTTAGATGTGTTCATTCACATTAGGACACTGCATTGATTGCAGAAAGACAGATATGTAAATTTAAATCTTGGTTAATGCGCGTCCTTTGTTTGAGTCTATCCGTACAAATTTATGGCAGTAAATGGGGTTAATTCCTCTCTATATATTGTCTTCTGTTTAGATTATTCCCCTTCTAACGCATCTCTTCCCTGGAAAATCCATTGATGAGATTATGGGCAGTCAAGTTGTAGAATCTGCGAGAACAAAGTTAAAGGCTAGCCTCCATGCCTGTACACCTTGTGTCATGAAAAGACTTCAGCAAAGGTACGGCACTGGGTTTCCTGGTGGTTACAAGTAGACCGGGGATGGGCAATTATTTGGGCTGGAGGGCCACTTGACAAGTTTTGGTGAGCTGTTGAGGGCAGCCCACCAGTGTTCCAGCAATCGTGCTGTCCCGCGCAGGCTACTCCCCAGCTCCTGCCGTGGGAAGAGATACTGCTTGTGTGCGGCTGCATAGTGGCCAGCCACGCAGCAAATTTAAAGGGACCATGCGCAAAAACAAGTTAGCGGGAACATTGCATAAACGTAAACATCGCATAAACATTAATTCAGATAGTAGTCATCATAGACAGTCCCTCGAAATCGAGGACTTGGTTCCACTCTAAAAGTGAGTTCTCAGGTGACTGAACAGTCCAATATGGGAATTACAGTCTCTGTCACAGGTGGGACAGACAGTGGTTGGAGGAAAGGGTGGGTGGGGAGTCTGGTTTGCCGCAAGCTCCTTCCACTGCCTGCGCTTGTTTTCTGCATGCTCTCAGCGATAGTAGTCAGATGCTATCTTATAACCACAACATGTATTTGATATTGCTTAGAATTGAATCAAAGATAAAAGTTGAAAATGTTATGATATTTTCTGGTCTCAATAAACCAGTGCTGTAAAATAGAACGGCACCCTCTTTAGAGCCTGTGTCAGCATTAGTTTCCCACCTCAGTCATCCTTCTATCACTCTGAAAAGATTCGTAATGCTACCCCAATTGGAGCCAGAAGGACAAGTGGAGCCAGAAGAACATAAGAATTAGGAGCAGGAGTAGGCCATTCGGCCCCTTGAGCCTGCTCCGCCATTCAATAAGATCATGGCTGATCCTTATCTGCCTCAACTCCACTTACCTGCATTATCCCCACATTCCTTAATATTTAAAAATCTATCAATTCCGGTCTTGAACCACTTGGATTTTTACAACAATCTGGCCGTTTTCTGGAGTTAGCCCGCAGATTATCAGATTTTAATTTCACAACTTGCTGTGGTGGGATTTGAACTTACGACCATCTGGGTTACTGATCCAAGACAATAAACACTACCGTACCCGCAGGTGCTTTAATCATTACATTACATGGATGGTAAGTGCACAGGCTGCTGCTCTCTGGCAAGGATTCCTGTAAGATTAGGTCATTGATGCAGGGAGTAAGGCTGCTGGTTTGAACAATTCAGAGAATTCCTTCAATGTTCAAATTTCCTATCGCCAAACTGCAAACCACTGGCACTAAAACAGAAAATGCTGCAAATACTCGGCAGGCCAGGCAGCATCCGTGGAGAAAGAAACAGAGTCAATGTTTCAGGTCTGTGTGACCCTTGGTCAGAACGGGAAAAGTTAGCGATGTAACAGATTTTAAGCAGGTGCAAGGATAGGGAATCTTACTGAATGGCGGAGCAGGCTCGAGGGGGCCAAATGGCCTACTCCTGCTCCTAATTCTTATGTTCTTATGTTGTTATGCCAGGCTGATATTCCGCAGTTTGAGTAGGTAACTTGGGGAATGAGTGAGCCATTTCAGAGAGCGTTGTTTTTCTATAAATTCAACTGTGATGCCCTTCTCTCGGGAGACTGAGTAGCACCCACCACAGCAGGGCACATTGTACAGGGGTCTTACAAAATACTTGCTCTGATGGACTGAATGACATTTTCGCATTCTATGCAACTTAAAATGCAAATTAGAATCCTTTCAAAATTTAATGCATAATGACTGTTATGTTCATAATGAAGAAATTCATATTTTAAGCAATATTTTCATTTTACTTCTCATTTAGAATTGACTGAAATGTGATTTTTTTTTTTTAAACCTGTATTTCCGTAATTCATCACTGAATATTAATTCACGTTGCCGACACACATGAAACAGTAACAGGCAAAAGAGGGGGGGGGGGGTGCGGTGGGGGAGTGGATTAGCAGCAAGTTCTGACAGAGTTACTGAGAAAAGACAACTATGATTATACTTCCTAACTCAGAAATGAGGAAGTAAATTAATTTGAGGTTTCACACTTTGCTCTGTGTACATTGCAGACAGCCCAGTCTAATGCAACCAAAGCATCCAAGCAATGGGATCTCTGGCACAGACAAAGTGGCACCAGAAGCTGAAAGTGGTTTCGCACCTTGTATCAATGAAAAAGACCTGTATGAAGAAATTGTAGCCAAAAAGAAAATGGTAAGGACAATTTGAGCAGTCACTCTTTGAGAAGGGAGCACCAGTCTGAGCAATTGTGGAAATAGGCGCCATTGACCAAAAAAGGTCATGAACCCTTATAGTGCCATTCACGCATCCCTCTGCAGCCTCATGATTGAGAACAATGCAAGTGTAGAACAGCTGGGGTAGTGTGTCCAATTCTGGGCACCACACTTGAGGAAGGACAGGAAGGCTTTGGAGAGGGTACAGAAGAGAATTACTAGAATGGTTCCAGGGATGAGGGTTACTGTTATATGGATAGATTGGAAAAGCTGAGGCTGTTCTCCTTGGAGCAGAGAAGGCCAAGAGGAGATTTGATGGAGGTGTATAAATTATAAAGATAAACTGTCTCCAATGGCTGAATGGTCGGTAACCAGAGGGCACAGATTTAAGATGATTGGCAAAAAAAACAGAGACAACGTGAGGAAAAACTACATAACGAATGGATAGGATTTGGAATGCACTGCCTGATAGGGTGGTGGATGCAGATTCAAAGTAGCCTTTGAAAGGGAACTGGATAAATATTTTAAGGAGAAAAAATTTCAGGGATATGGGGAAAGAGTGGGATTAGCTGGATTTCTCGTTGAAAGAGCCAGTGCAGACTCGATGGGCCGAACGACTTCCTTCTGTGCTGTATTATTCCATGAATCCAAGCCACACAGGTCGTAAGGTGTCAGGTTTAATTCCTGGTCTATACTGAGCTACCACATCTCAGCCAAGGTGTAATTGGGGGTGTTGCAATGAACCTCTGTTCCACTGGGCTACAGAGGGGTGCCCTCCCCCTCCTGATCGCCATCCAGCGAGCCCCCTCTGTATGGCTGTCAGGAGAACAGGACCAGAGTTGGCGTCGATGACCTCCGTGGTTGATAGCTTGTCTATCAATGTTTACTTGCACGGTGTGATCTTCTGGGATAGGTCTGTTTCTCCCTGCCGGTTCGCTCAGTGACATCCCCTGTACTGCTCAAGAGCTCAACCAGAGCACCTCATCCGTGGAAAACATGTTAGTGGCTGGACATACAGAATGACGTCATTTCAGAATAGGTCTTTTCCATGAATAGAAGCATGTTGTTTAATGTGCAGTATCGCCTGTATCTTTTAATTTATTCTTTTTTTTTTATTCATTGGATGTGGGCGTCACTGGCAAGGCCGGCATTTATTGCCATCCCTAATTGCCCTCGAGAAGGTGGTGGTGAACCGCCACCGTGTCAATCTCAATGCTGCGGGTCTGGAGTCACAGGTAGGCCAGACCGGGTAAGGACGGCAGATTTCCTTCCCTAAAGGACATAAGAAATAGGAGCAGGAGTAGGCCATTCGGACCCTCGAGCCTGCTCCGCCATTCAATACGATCATGGACTCAGGTCCACTTCCCTGCCCGCTCCCTATAACTCATTCCCTTATCAGTTAAGAAACTGTCTATCTCTGCCTTAAATTTATTCAATGTCGCAGCTTCCACAGCTCTCTGAGGCAGCGAATTCCACAGATCCACAACCCTCTGAGAGAAGAAATTTCTCCTCATCTCAGTTTTAAATGGGCGGCCCCTTATTCTAAGATCATACCCTCTAGTTCTAGTCTCCCCCATCAGTGGAAACATCCTCTCTGCATCCACTTTGTCAAGCCCCCTCATAATCTTATACATGAGTGAACCAGATGGGTTTTTAACGACAATCCGGTAGCTTTGTGGTCATCATTACTGATACTAGCTTTTTAAACTGAATTTAAATTCCCCTGATGCCGTGGTGGGATTTGAACTCGGGTCTTTGGACCATGCGTCTAGGCCTCTGGATTACTGGTCCAGTAACATAACTACTATACTACCGTACCCCTGCTAACAGAGAGTACATTTTTCTATGTTGATACAGATAACTCAAGAAATCAAAAGGTCTCTTCACCGTAGGAAACCCCTGTTGGTTGACCGACCAAGGATCAGTATGGTTTTCCAGCCTGCAGACATTGCTTCCCGAAATTCAGAAGATGCATCACAAAGTCAGCAGTCCAACTGGAAGAAGATTTGCTCCCTTTTAACAAGCGTGACTTGAGTAATACAAGTTACCTTTCATTGCTTCTTCTTCAGTCAATTCAATGAGTCAGTTTAATAAAATGGTAACATTAACTTTTGCTAATAGACTACAGCTTAAATAGATATTTAAACCTTAAATATGCTTGAACTCCCTATACGTTCAATGTACACAGAATTACAAAGTTGTGGTGAAATACTTATATAGTGTATTGTATTAAAAAAAAGCAGCATTACACAGTTACTCGAGTGAGAGATATATGTTTTTACCCAGCAGGATTTAAACACACTCAATCAGTTAGAATCACAGACGTTTACAGCACAGAAGGAGGCTATTCGGCCCATCGTGTCCGTGCCAGCTGAGAAAGGGCTATCCAGTCTAATCTTACTTTCCAGCTCTTGGTCCGTAGCCCTGTAGATTACGGCACTTCACGTGCACATCCAAGTACTTTTTAAATGTGGTGAGGGTTTCTGCCTCTACCACCCTTTCAGGCAGTGAGTTCCAGACCCCCACCATCCTCTGGGTGAAAAAAGTTCTCCTCAACTCCCCTCTACCAATTACTTTAAATCTATGCCCCCTGGTTGTTGACCCCTCTGCTAAGGGGAATAGGTCCTTCCTATCCACTCTATCTAGGCTCCTCATAATTTTATACACTCCTCAATTAAGCCTCCTCTGCAGTTCAAGGCGATTCATTCACACATATAATTCAATGGAACTGGAGATGTTTAAATGCATCTCCCTCCCCAGGCTGATGTGCAGTGTGAGCTGGAGAAATAATGGTATATTTCCTGACCTTCAAAACTGTACTTTTTAATACTTTGAAGAAATCCTTCCTCTCCCCCGTCCCTTGCCAAAATACAGTACCCAAGGTAACATGGTGCACCAACGGCAACAGGATGTTATTTGATCAATCTTTTTGGTAATTGAGGGGGGGGAACAAAAAGACATTTTGGACAGTAATCATAAATTTAGAGCATTTACAACACAAGTCTTGTGGCTGGGACACGTCTGGCTCAGTGGGTAGCACACTCGCCTCTGAGTCAGAGGGTTGTGGGTGCAAGTCCCACTCCAGGAACTGGAGCACATCATCATAGGCGGTCCCGCGAACGAGGATGACTTGCTTCCACGGGAGTTCACAGATGTTTCAATGAACGACCCAATGTTCCAGTCCTGAACTCCAATTGAGGGGGTGGAAGATGCCTGTGCGTGAATTTTTTTTAACGTGGGGTGACCGTTGCACACCAGCCACCACACGGGCTCGACAGAGCTAGGCCTTTATCCAATGGCAAGGGTTAACCAGGACGGCTGGAGACCTGCTCTGCTGCACGGACCTGGTGCGCACGCACACCACAGTGTGGGCTGGCCCGTGCTGTCCCTGAGCCCCGTACCCTCATACGTCGTATCTCCGCCACAATGTTCCAGGGCCCGGCGCTCCAGCTGTAATATAGCCCGGACCTGCGGTGGTGTTCTCACACAAGTCGGGGCAGCCCACGTACTCTAGGCTGACACTCCAGTGCAGTGCTGAGGGAGTGCTGCACTGTCGGAGGTCCCGCCTTTCGGATGAGACGTTAAACCGAGGCCCCATCTGCTCTGTCCCTATTTCAAAGAAGAGGGGAGTTATCGCCGGTGTCCTGGCTAATATTTTATCCCTTCAGTCAACATAACAAAAACAGTTTATCTGGCCATTATCACATTGCTGTTTGTGGGAGCTAACTATATGCAAATTGGCTGCCGCGTTTCCCACATTACAGCGGTGACTACAGTCCAAAAGTATTTCATTGGCTGTAAAGCGCTTTGAGACATCCGGTGGTTGTGAAAGGTGCTATATAAATGTAACAGCAGCTGTTAAAGGATTTTTTAAAAATCTAGCCAATTGACCTGGAGCCTGAAATTTACAACTCTTTTGGTTGAAAAACAAAACAGTTAAGTCAAATGCCCTCCAATCTGGGGGACACTCCAAACATTTTTCAACTGCCCTCTTTTTTTTCTTTTTTGGGGTTTTTTTTTGTATTTTTTTTGTGGGTTTTTTTGGCACTTTTTTTCCAACTGCCCCCTACAAATGGAGAGGGGGACACTAAAAACACCGGCAATTAAAACAAATTAAACTTTAAAACATAAAATCAAATTAAAATTTGGTTGCCGGGGGTGATGATGCACTCCAGTCCCTCCGGCGCCCACCTCTCGCGGAAGGCCGCGTGCTCCATCTCCAAGGTCACCCTGGACCGGATGTAAGAGCGGAAGAGAGGCAGACAGTCAGGCTGAACGACCCCCTCGACCGCCCGCTGCCTGAACTGGCTGATGGCACCCTTGGCCGTGCCCAGGAGCAGTCCTATGAGGAGGCCCTCGGACCTACCCGCTCCCCTCCGCACAGGGTGCCCAAAGATCAGGAGTGTGGGACTGAAGTGCAGCCAAAATTTCAGGAGCAGCCCCTTTAAATAATAAAACAGGGGCTGCAACCTCGTGCATTCAATAAAAACATGGAACACGGACTCCTCCAGACCGCAGAAATTGCAAGCGGCCTGGGAGCCTGTGAACCGGCTTAAAAATTTGTTGCACGGGACTGCTCCGTGCACCACCCTCCAGGCCAAGTCCCCGATAAATAGTGGGAGGACTCTCGCGTAGAGTACCCTCCATCAGGGACCCCCGCCTCCTCCGGACGGCAAGATGGTACGCCATGGCGTGTCCGGACGGCAGGCGAGGATGGCAAAGTTGAGAGTGTGCAGGAGCAGCCCGTACAGGAAACCCCTCCACGCAGAACTGAAAGGCAAGGAGGGGATTTCCCCGAGGCGGCTCAAGTTGTGAGGCGCCTGCTCCCGAGGGAGGTTCCGGGGTTTGGCGCCGATGAGGAATTCCGTCCGGACGGGGGTCAGTTCGGACGGGATCTCCTCACGTGCTTGAGCCTCCTCGACGCACCTAACGGAGTCAGGGCCCAGAGCTGTTTTTAGCGACTCGATGGCATCGGCCGCGTGGCGGACGTTGGCAGAATTTAGGCGCCGTGCCAGCGTGTCTGGCGCCATCCAGCCCGCTCCTCCGCCATCGAGCAGGTCCCTGACCCTGGTCACCTCACCAGCCACAGCCCTCTCGTCCGACTGCCACCTAAAACCTCAGTCGTGGAGGTACGGATTCCCGAGCAGCGGCTCCTGCAGGACAGCCGCCACTCCAGCCGGCGGAGAGCTGCGCTTGGTGGAGACTTTGTTCTAGACCCTGGTGAGTTCCTTGTAAAAGACAGGCAGCTCCCGGAGGGCGGTCCTGCCCCCCACACTCACAAACAGGAGCTGCGTGTCGTAGTTGAGGCCGTGCTGCTAGCGGAAGAAATACGTCACCAGCGCACGCCACCTCGGAGGGGGCTCGACGTAAAGATATCTCTGCAGGGTCTGAAGACGGAAAGTCGCGAGCTGGGTGCTGACGCACACCAACGACTGACCGCCCTCCCTAAGCGGGAGACTCAAGACCGCGGCAGAGACCCAGTGCTTCCTGTTGTTCCAGAAGAAATCCACCAGCTTCTTCTGTATCCTGGCGACAAACGCAGGGGGAGGGGTCAAAGTGACCAGCCGATACCACAGCATAGCGGCCACCAGCTGGTTTATGATTAGCGCTCGACCCCTGTAGGATAGCACTCGGAGCAGTCCTGTCCAGCGCCCTAGGCGAGCGGCGACCTTGGCCTCCAGCTCTTGCCAGTTCGCTGGCCAGGCTTCCTCGTCGGGGCTAAGGTAGACTCCCAGATAGAGGAGATGGGTCGTGCTCCAGGCAAAAGGCCTGAGCTCCTCCGGCAGGGAGTCCACCCGCCACTGACCCACCAGGAGTCCGGAACATTTCCTGGCGGAGGATGCGGCCGAGTAAATCTCCTGGCACTCACGCATCCTCCGCAGGTCAGCGGGATCCTCTACCGTGAGGAGCATGTCATCGGCGTAAGCCGAGAGGACGACCTCCACGCCCGGCCCTTGCAGAGCCAGTCCCGTCAATCTCGTCCGATGGAGGCGCAGGAAAGGCTCCACGCAGATGGCATATAACTGGCCGGACATGGGGCATCCCTGGCGCACCCATCTCCCAAGGCGAAGGGACGCCGTCAAGGACCCGTTAACCTTAATCAGATACTCCACGGCGGCGTACAAAAGTCGGATCCGGGCAACGAAATGCGTCCCGAACCCAAAAGTGCGCAGAGTTCTGAACAGATAGTCGTGATCCACCCTGTCGAACGCCTTCTCTTGGTCGAGGGATAGGAAGGCGACCGACAGACCAGCCTCCTGGGAGTGATGGATGTAGGTCCCGGACCAGATGGATGTTATCGTGGATTGTCCGGCCCGGGACCGTGTAGGACTGGTCGGGGTGGATCATGTGGTCCAGCACGGCGCCAAGGCGAGCAGATATCACCCTGGCTAAGATTTTGTAGTCCGTGCTGTAAATATTGGTCAGGACACCTGGGATAACTCCCCTGCTCTTCGAAATAGTGCCATGGGATCTTCGATATCCACCTGAGAGAGCAGACAGGGCCTCGGTTTAACATCTTATCTGAACGACAGTACTTCCAACAGCACTGCACTGGACTTTCAGCCTAGAGTTTTTGTGTTCAAGTTCCTGGAGTGGGACTTGAACCCACAACCTTTGGACTTGGGGGCAAGTGTGCTACCCATTGAGCCACAACTGACACACACTGAAATTTACAAAGGCCCTTTGATCAACCTCAGCTGTTTATAAGTAGGTACAATTACTGAGATTTTCCCATTAAGAACTATGGCCTTAAAGGGACAGGCCACGTTAGCAGCTGAACCTCACACGTGTTCCAGATCATCCATCGACACGACCAGGATCTACAAGTCTTTATTATTCTGAATAGTCTTACAATGTGAACTTCCAGGCTCTACAGATTGTGGCATATTCCTATCGCCAAACTAATAAACCACCAGCTCCCACAAATTACCCCTCCTGCCCCCCTAGTAATTAGTAATACCTATTCCCCCTCCAATCTAGAATGTTATTGAAGGAGGGTGGCAGTTTGTAAACTTTCATGTGCTCCAACAGAAGGCAGGTGGACCTTTTCCTGTTGTCACCACAGTGTATCCCCAACATGTCCATGAGTCCAAACTGAAGCAGAAACTGGTGACTCCAGATATGCCAATCCAGATTCTTGCTTCAGTTATGAACAGAGATTAACAATACAAATGTATCCCATAAACTTCTTTTTTTTTTAAAAACCCACACAGATATTGCCATCAAAACATTTTTATGAAACTGCAGCAGGTTCACAATTTACAAATTACTTGCGTTTACAAAATTTATATTACAGGGACAGAAAAATACTTGATGCATCGGCTTTTGCTGTTGATATAGACCCCATCAGTCAAAATAAAAAAACAATTTTGAACATTAAAGTATTAAAAAAAAAGTTTCAAATCAGCACACAACATATGTCAACGAGAACCGATGTTCAAATTTGTATTTTGTTTCGTGTCATAAAAATTATCAATTTACACAAGAGCAGAAATCCAGATTTGAAGTTTGGAAGATTCGGAGAAGCCAACCGTGAGCTCTTGCTTTGAAATACTTTCTGTGTGATCAATACATTAATACAATCCTACATTACAACAGAGACTACACTCCAAAAGTACTTCATTGGCTGTAAAGCACTTTTGAGACATCCGGGGGTGGTGGTGAAAAGCGCTATATAAATCCAAGTCTTTCCTTTAATACACAACCCACTCCCCCAGTCAAACCACAAAACGTTTAAAAGGGTCAACTGGAGCGGTTTGGATGGGAAAATAGGTGAAATAAGACAGATCCACCTCATTAAGAAGCCAAAAGAAAATTGGATGAACAATTTCACATTAGCCAGGATTTAATAGCGCAAGGGGGGGGGGGGGGGGTTATAAAAAGCAAAAGATTAGGGTGAGTGCAGTTTCTCCAACGTCTAAATACCATCGAAAGATAATTTCAATGGAACTGCATTTTTAAAATTAAATTTGCAAAACCAATCTGATCTACAGAGTCGACCTGGGCGACAAGATGGGGTTTGTAGCAGTCTGGGACTGGAGAAGTGCACCTGACTGACAACCAATACCTAGGATTTTATTGGCGAGGAGACATAGAAAATAGGTACAGGAGGAGGCCATTTGGCCCTTCGAGCCTGCACCACCATTCAATATGATCATGGCTGATCATGCAACTTCAGTACCCCATTCCTACTTTCTCACCATAACCCTTGATCCCTTTAGCCGTAAGGGCCACATCTAACTCCCTTTTGAATATATCGAACGAATTGGCCTCAACAACTTTCTGTGGTAGAGAATTCCACAGGTTCACAATTCTCTGAGTGAAGAAGTTTCTCCTCATCTCGGGTCCTAAATGGCTTACCCCTTATCCTTAGACTGTGACCCCTGGTTCTGGACTTCCCCAACATCGGGAACATTCTTCCTGCATCTAACCTGTCCAATCCCGTCAGAATGTTACATGTTTCAATGAGATCCCCTCTCATTCTTCTAAATTCCAGTGAATATAAGCCTAGTCGATCCAGTCTTTCTTCATATGTCAGTCCTGCCATCCCGGGAATCAGTCTGGTGAACCTTCGCTGCACTCCCTCAATAGCAAGAATGTCCTTCCTCAGATTAGGAGACCAAAACGGTACACAATACTCAAGGGCCTCACCAAGGCCCTTCCCTGTTCTTATACTCAAATCCTCTCACTATGAGTATTTTCCTTAAATTAATCCTAAGACAAAGCACCAGAGGGATTCGTGCCATAGAGTGGTCAGCCACAAACTCGTAATTGCAATTTCCCATCTCGGCTGGCTAACCGGATTGTGAGGGGAAAAAACCCCCCACAATTATTGCACAGTGCCCTGGAATGGTAGGATTTACCGTGGGATCAGCTCAGTCAACCCCGTGCTTGCAACTCTTCCCACCTTCAAACAGCCTCCTTAAAACCTAGCTCTCCAACCCTGCTTTCAGTCACTTCCCTAATTCAGGCCCAATGTCCAATCCCGCTTGGGAAGCACCTGGGAAGTTTTGCTGTATATGTTAAAATAAAAAGTGCCATACAAGTGCAAGTTGTTATTTAATTTAGTGATACCACCCTGCCGTTAGCAGGTGGAGGAACTAACTGCGCGCATTGTCCCTGGACCAATCACTGCCACCATATCCAACACTGGTCCTGGGAGACCCTGGCCGAAGATCGCCCTAGGTGGAGAAAGTGCATCCGGGAGGGCATTGAGCTCGTCGAAGCTCAACGCCGCGAGCGTGAAGAGGTCAGGTGCAGGCAGCGGAAAGAGCGTGCGACAAATCAGTCCAACGCCTGCCCACCTTTCCCCAACGAATGTCTATCCCACCTGTAACAGGGTCTGTGGCTCTCGTATTGGACTGTTCAGCCACCAAAGGACTCACTTTAGGAGTGGAAGCAAGTCTTCCTCGATTCCGAGGGACTGCCTATGATGATAATGATGGTCAAAGGAAATAAAATACTGTCCTCATCAGTCGATATTATGAAAAATGTTACATAGGAAATATTTTCAGGCAGTAACTTAATCTCAATGGTTCCGATGGTGGTTTGAAACCATTTGGTTGATTAGTAACCTTACTGCCTTGTAACCACTGGCAAATACCCATTTTTCTCTATTTAGCAGTTTTACAGTATAGAAATCCTTCAAATTCAGAATCCCACATCCATTTTCTGAATGCATGCAGGTGTGCAAAGTTAACTTTGAAAAAATCAAGCCGTATAATAAAGACATTTTTGCACCAACAAAAGTGCTCAGCCATTTTATCTCCAGGACCTGTGCAATACAAATGGGGTCACTTTTAATTTATGTATTTCAAAAATTGTCTTTCTGCAGGCGAGGGATTGTTAAACCGTCACTATCAATGACTGGGCAGCAAGAATCTCAATTTCCAGCATGCCAAATCAAACAGCATTCCCCCCCCCCCTCCTCCCACCACGAGAACATACTTCACTTTAACACTCACCCAACTGCTCCAGGCATCCTGAGTGTGGGGCAGGCTTGATGGAGCAGTTGGTCAGTTCCTGTCTGTTATTTTCAGACGTTACTGCATTAGAGGCAGCCCTGGGGGGGGGACTCTCGCTCATGATTTTAATGACTCGGGTTGCAAGTCAAGTGCTCTGTCCATCCGTGGGATTTGGTAAGACAGCGATGACCCTCTGCCATCGTCCATCTGTCTTTTGGACGAGGCACGATACCGAAACCTTGCCCTGCCTGCTCGAGTGGGTGTAAAAGGTTCCACGCCGCGATCTTGTGGTGGCGTGGCCAATGTCCCTCCCTTCACCATCATTGGAAACAGATTATCCTGATCAGGGTTACAGCCAAAACACTTCTACAGACGCCAACGGACTGATTTGGTTTCAGATTGCCAGCACTTGCAGTTGTTTTTTTTCAAAACTTTTCATCTGGTCATCCATTCATTTGCTCTTTGTGAAGTCACTAGTTTGTATTCAAAGCAAACACCGCTGTGCACAACTTGGCTACCACGTCAGCCGCATAATAACACGGACTCCATTTTAAAGTAATCCGTGGGTGGGTGGGAGGACTGAATGAAGAAAGGAAGGGAAGGGAAGGGAAAGGAAAGGAACACGGCTGTGCACAACTTGGCTACATTTATATAGCGCCTTTCGCAACCACCGGATAGCTCAAAGCGCTTTACAGTCAATGAAGTACTTTTGGAGTGTAGTCACTGTTGTAATGCAGGAAACACGGCAGCCATCTTGCGCACTGCAAGCTCCCACAAACAGCAATGTGATAATGACCAGATAATGTTTTTGTTATGTTGATTTAGATATAAATATTGGCTAGGACCCTGGGAATAACTCCCCTGCTCTTCTTCGAAATAGTGCCATGGGATCTTTTACATCCACCTGAGAGAGCAGACTTGGTTTAACATCTCATTCAAAAGACAGCGCTGCACTGGAGTGTCAGCCTAGATTTGTGTGTTCAAGCACTTGGCGTGGGACTTGAACCCACAACCTTCTGACTCAGAGGCGAGATTGCTACCCACTGAACCACAGCTGACACAGGTTAGACTAGCACGTTAGAACATCCTGGGGAACGGAAGTGAAAGTCCATCTTTCACTTTCCACTCCTGAGTGTCTGCAGAAACTCATTCTGAACAGATCTAATCTCAGATTCAAAGTGGAACCTGTGTTATTCCCCAGACCCTTAATGACACAGGATATTACAATTTTTAATTCTTTTGTGAAACAATTAAATATTTATATACACATTAAATGCTTCTTTAAAAAAAGTCCAGTAAATTAAATGATTTTCTTTTTCTGGCCCAATAATTTATGTCCCTAAAACAGGACACTAATCCGAAAGCTAATTGTAAATCATCAAATTATTTAAGCTAGCAACACGGTGAGCAGATCCCCATTCTACCCCAAGAAACAATGGTGCTGCTCACTGATGTACGATTGCACTTTCTTACACAAACATTTAAACAAGATTCCCTTGCAGTTACAAACAAAAATCCAATTTGGCAGACACCGTTTTGCAGCCCGTTTGAGAAAATAATTTATCGTCCTCCGGGATAAAGTTCATGGAATTGGCCACTTCTGTGATGATATCATTTCTAGGCTTTATGCCTCTGGAGACCATCTCGCTTCTCACGCACTCCTTGACATGCTTGAACTTCAAGGGTAGAAATGGGACAAAGTAATCGACAAGCTCTTCATTTATAATGTCGGAATTCCAGAACCCACCTGCAAACCAACACAGGAACACAAGTTAGTGGGGCAAACGAGGCTTGCAAGTCTAAAAACAAAATAATCCATTAGGCCAATTATAGGATTCTGTGTGTTTATTAAAAAAAAATTTAGTTGTCCAAAATTTATGTTATATCAGTGCTTTCCACAAAAGTAAGACACAGCAGTGTAATTCTACAAGCACCTAACCAACCAGTTTACAGGAGCAAATTAGTGACCTTGATCATCATATCAGTTGTTCACATGAGCAGCATGTCCAATACCAACCCGACCGGAGGGGAAACAGGACTTGGGAGTGGAATCATGGAATGCTACAGCACAGAAGGAAGCCATTCGGCCCATCGTGCCTGTGCCGGCCTTTTGGTAGAGCTATCCAATTAGTCCCACTCCCCCTGCTCTTTCCCCATAACCTTGTAATTTTTTTCCCTTCAAGAGCGCGGACACCCTGAGAGAGAGAGAGTGAAGGATTGGAGACGGAGGGAGAGACTGACTGAGGGGTTGGGGACAGTGGGAGAGACTGAGGAATTGAGAACAGGATCGACTAGGCTTGTATTCAATGGAGTTTAGAAGAATGAGAGGGGATCTCATAGAAACATAAAATTCTGACGGGATTGGACAGGGTAGATGCAGGAAGAATGTTCCCGATGTTGGGGAAGTCCAGAACCAGGGGTCACAGTCTAAGGGTAAGGGGTAAGCCATATAGGACCGAGATGAGGAGAAACTTCATTCACTCAAGAGAATTGTGAACCTGTGGAATTCTCCACCACAAAAAGTTGTTGAAGCCAGTTCATTAGATATATTCAAAAGGGAGTTAGATGTGGCCCTCACAGCTAAAGGGATCAAGGGGTATGGAGAGAAAGCAGGAATGGGGTACTGAGGTGAGTGATCAGCTATGATCATACTGAATGGTGGTGCAGGCTCGAAGGGCCAAATAGCCTACTCCTGCATCTATTTTCTATGTTTCTAAGGACAAAGGGAGAGACTGAGGGATTGGGGACAGAGGGAGACTCACTGAGGGATTGGAGACAGATTGTGTACCTTTTGACTTGAGGAGACTTATTTAAATGGAGTGTATTAGTGCTTGGTGAGGGTGTTTTTCCAGTGAAGTTTGGCACCTGTGGGCTGACAGTTGGTTAATGAGATATTGTATAATTTTATTGTAACATTAAGGTACTGAATGCTCTGAGTGTAACAATATTTGATCCATCAGGCACAAAGCACCTGGAGTAAGAGGAAAGATTCTATGTTTATGACCAGGACACTTAGTAAGTCTAAAAGAGGGAAAGGAGATTTTTTTTTTAGGTGATGAATGACCTGTTGCTTGCAATTCCTGTGCCATGTGGGAACTTCAGGACACATCCGGTGGGGACCACGTGTGCAGGAAGTGTCTCCAGCTGCGTCAGCTCGAGCCCAGCGTTTCCGAGCCCGAGGGGCAGCTGGAGTCATTGGGGGGGTGGGCATCAGGGAGGATGAGAGTTTCCTGGATCATACGTGCCCAGCAGGAGGTGGCCACCCCACAGACAGAGTCCAGGACAGTAAATGGGCAGCCACCCAGAAGGGAGGGAAGGGCAGGAGTCTTCAGGGTGTGTCACTCATCACACTCAAACTTTAGGAAGGATGTGAAGGTCCTTTGAGAGGGTGCAGAGGAGATTTACTAGAATGGATTCAGGGATGAGAGATTTTAGTTGCAAGGTTAGGTTGGAGAAGCTGGGGTTGTTCTCCTTGGCAACAAAGGAGGTTGAGAGGAGATTTGATAGAGGTGTACAAGATTATGACAGGTTTAGATAAGGTAGACAAAGAAAAACTGTTCCCATTACGAAAGGACATACTTGCTTTGGAGGCAGTTCAGAGAAGGTTCACTAGGTTGATTCCAGGGATGAGGGGGTTGACTTATGAGGAAAGGTTGAGGCGGTTGGGCCTCTACTCATTGGAATTCAGAAGAATGAGAGGTGATCTTATCGAAACGTATAAGATTATGAGGGGGCTCAACAAGGTGGATGCAGAGAGGATGCTTCCACTGATGGGGGAGACTAGAACTAGAGGGCACGATCTTAGGATAAGGGACCACCCATTTAAAACTGAGATGAGGAGGAATTTCTTCTCTCAGAGGGTTGTAAATCTGTGGAATTCGCTGCCTCAGAGAGCTGTGGATGCTGGGACATTGAATAAATTTACGACAGAGATAGACAGTTTCTTAAACGATATGGGATTAAGGGGATATGGTGAGCGGACGGGGAAGTGGACCTGAGTCCATGAGCGTATTAAATGGCGGAGCAGGCTCGAGGGGCTGAATAGCCTAATCCTGCTCCTATTTCTTATTAGCTGATGGCACAAGGACTAGGGGACACAAATTTAAGGTTTTGCGCAAGAGATACGGGGGGGGGGATGTGAGTGGTAATGAACTGGAACTCGCTGCCGACGAGGGTGGTGATTGGATAGGCACTGGAGGGAAATAAACTTGCGGGGCCACGGGGATAGAGCGGGGGAATGGGACTGATTGGATTGCTCTACAGAGAGACGGCATGGACTCGATGGGCCGAATGGCCTCTTTCTGTGCTGCAATGACTCCTTTTATTCAAATCTGCTTTGAAAGTAACTACCCTTTCAGGCAGCGCATTCCAGATCACAACTCTCTGCGTAAAAAGAAATGTTCTCGTGTCGCCTCTACTTCTTTTGCCAATCACCTTAAATTTGTGTCCTCTGGTTACCGACCCTTCTGCCACTGGAAACAGTTTCTCCTTATTTACTCTCATCATAGAAACATAGAAAATAGGTGCAGGAATAGGCCATTCAGCCCTTCGAGCCTGCACCACCATTCAATATGATCATGGCTGATCATTCACCTCAGTAACCCACCCCTGATTTCTCTCCATACCCCCTGATCCCTTTAGCAATAAGGGCCACATCGAACTCCCTTTTGAATATGTCCGACAAACTGGACGCCACAACTTTCTGTGGCAGAGAATTCCACAGGTTCACCACTCTCTGGGTGAAAAAGTTTCTCTTCATCTCGGTCCTATATGGCTTACCCCTTATCCTTAGACTGAGACTCCTGGTTCTGGACTTCCCCAACATCGGGAACATTCTTCCTGCATCTAACCTGTCCAGCCCAGTCAGAATTTTATACGTTTCTATGAGATCCCCTCTCATTCTTCTAAATTCCAGTGAGTATAAGCCTAGCCGATCCAGTCTTTCCTCATATGTCAGTCCTGCCATCCCGGGAATTAGTCTGGTGAACCTTCGCTGCACTCCCTCAATAGCAAGCATGTCCTTCCTCAGATTAGGAGACCAAAACTGCACACAATACTCAAGGTGTGGTCTCACCAGGGCCCTGTACAACTGCAGCAAGACCTCCCTGCTCCTATACTCAAATCCCCCTCGCTATGAAGGCCAGCATGCCATTTGCTTTCTTTACTGCCTATTGTACCTGCATTCCTACCTTCAATGACTGATGTACCATGACACCCAGGTCTCATTGCACCTCCCCTTTTACTAATCTGTCACCATTCAGATAATAATCTGCCTTCCTGTTTTTGTCACCAAAGTGGATAACCTCACATTATACTGCATCTGCCATGCATTTGCCCATTCACCTAACCTGTCCAAGTCCCCCTGCAGCCTCTTAGCATCCTCCTTGCAGCTCGCCCTGCCACCCAGCTTAGTGTCATCTGCAAACTTGGAGATATTACATTCAATTTCTTTGTCTAAATCATTAATGTATATTGTAAATAGCTGGGGTTCCAGCACTAAACCCTGAGGCACCCCACTAGCCACTGCCTGCCATTCTGAAAAGGACCCGTTTATTCGCATTCCTTGCTTTCTGTCTGCCAACCAGTTCTCTGTCCACGTCAATACATTACCCCCAATACCATGTGCCTTAATTTTGCACACTAATCTCTTGTGTGGAACCTTGTCAAAAGCCTTTCAAAGTCCAAATACACCACATCCACTGGTTCTCCCTTATCCATTCTACAGTTAGATCCTCAAAAAATTCTAGAAGATTTGTCAAGCATGATTTCCCCTTCATAAATCCATGCTGACTTGGACCGATCCTGTCACTACTTTCCAAATGCACTGCTATTTCATCTTTAATAATTGATTTCAGCATTTTCCCCACCACCAATGTCAGGCTAACCGGTCTATAATTCCGTGTTTACTCTCTCCCTCCTTTTTTAAAAAGTGGAGTTACATTAGCTACCCTCCAATCCACAGGAACTGATCCAGAGTCCATGGAATGTTGGAAAATGACCACCAATGCCTCAACTATTTCTAGAGCCACTTCCTTAAGTACTCTGGGATGCAGACTATCAGGCCGTGGGGGATTTATCGGCCTTCAGTCCCTTCAACTTCTCTAACACCATTTCCTGACTAATAAGGATTTCCCTCAGTTCCCCCTTCTCGCTATACCCTTGGTCCCCTAGTATTTTCGGGAGGTTATTTTCATGTCTTCCCTAGTGAAGACAGAACCAAAGTATTTGTTCAATTGGTCTGCCATGTTCTTGTACCCCATTATGAATTCACTTGATTCCGACTGCAAGGGACCTACATTAGTCTTCACTAATCTTGTTCTCTTCATATATCTATAGAAGCTTTTGCAGTCAGTTTTTATGTTCCCTGCAAGCTTACTCTCATACCCTATTTCCCCCCCTCCTAATTAAACCCTTAGTCCTCCTCTGCTGAATTCTAAATTTCTCCCAGTCCTCAGGTTTGCTGCTTTTTCTGGCCAGTTTATATGCCTCTTCCTTGGATTTAACACTTTCCCTAGCCACCTTCTCTTTTTTATTTTTACACCACACAGGGATGTACAATTGTTCCTGTCCAAAAACCGTTCATGACTTTGAACATTTCAATCACATCTCTTAACCTTCTCTGCTCCAAGGAGAACAACCCCAGCTTCTCCAGTCTCTCAACATAAGTGAAGTCCCCCATTCCTGCTATCATTCAATTTTCTGCACCCTTTTCAAGGCCTTGACATCCTTCCTAAAGTGTGGTGCCCAGAACTGAACACAATACTCCAGCAGAGGCCAAACCAGTGGTTCATAAAGGCTTAGCACAACTTCCTTGCTTTTGTACTCTCTGCCTCTTATTAATAAAGCTAAGGATCCCGTCTGCTTTTTTAAAAAAAACAGCCTTATCAATTGTGTTTTTTTCCAAAATAACAAAGTTCACCCTACGGTCATCTCCAAAAGCTCATGGAAAGCGGTAAGCACGTTTAGGTGTCTTAGCAATGTTATGGAATAAACACAACGTTTTTTCAATCGGGTGGGAGCTTTTTGAACTGGAAAGCCGAGGTGCGAGAGCTCTTGGAATTCACTGTCACATTCAGAATAATAATGGTAACACACTCCATTTCCACCCAACTGCATGCATCCTTGTGCAGTGCCAGTGTTGGAGGACGATGCAGCTCTTCTTTAGCTATCAGTGTTGGATTTCTCACTTGCACCTATATAGTTATACAGATCCAAGTTACAAGTTTATAAAATATTGCAAGAGAAAAAGATTTCATTTCACAACAGTGGTAGTTTTACATTGCCGTTATCAAATATTTTTGCATTAAAACTAAACAAAATCTCGAGGTTTATCAAAGAAACACATTCTGTATGAAATTCATACCCTCCTCCACCATCTATCTGAACACAATTTCCAGCAATGCTTCTCCCTGGTGGTTTTGCCATTTTAGTTCTCCCTTGCATCAAAACCCATTCTGATGCTGAAGTTATGCGTGCACTAGAGAAGGGGGTCTATTGGGACCTGCCCACATCTACACTTACCCAATCCAGGAAATGTCAGAGTGCAAAGCAACAACATTTGTACAGTATTTCATCACCATTGGTTTTCTAAAATTCATTTCGGGATGTGGGCGTTGCTGGCAAGGCCGGCATTTATTGCCCATCCTTAATTGCCCTAGAGAAGGTGGTGGTGAGCCGCCTTCTTGAACCGCTGCAGTCCGTGTGGTGAAAGTACTCCCACAGTGCAGTTAGGGAGGGAGTCCAGCGATGATGAAGGAACAGCGATATATTTCCGAGTCAGGGTGGTGTGTAATTTGGAGAGGAACTTGCAGGTGATGGTGTTCCCATGCGCCTGCTGCCCTTGTGTGGTAGAGGTCATGGGTTTGGGAAGTGCTGTTGAAGAAGCCTTGGCGAGTTGCTGCAGTACATCTTGTAGATGGTACATACTGCAGCCACGGTGCGCCGGTGGTGGAGGGAGTGAATGTTGAAGGTGGTGGATGGGGTGCCAATCAAGCGTGTAAATGTGATCATCACCCAACTAATATAAATGGGAATTCCACAGTGGAACTGTATCATGTTCTCAATTGGAAACATGTTGTGCATGGTAAACACAAGGTCACAAACGTTTTCCTTTCGTGCAGCAAGAGATCACTGGAACAGGGATGGGCGCCTTAGAACTTGCACTTGGTGGTCGCTGGGAGCAGAGGGGACAATGTCCAGGGTACCAGTAGCAAGACACACGTTTTCAGAGCACAATGGCTGCACCAGCAACCTTACTTTGCATGGGTTTTCTTGCAACACAGATATTGTAACTGCAGTGCCAAGGCCTTTAACATGTTGCTTTACAGGCCATGTTAGAGTGGAGGCAAGTCCTCCTCGATTCCGAGGGACTGCCTGTGATTTACAGGCCTAGCTCTAGGATGACAGAACTCGGGGAGGACACATACTTCCAACTGAAGAAAACACATCAACAATACCGGCAGCTTATCTGAACACCCTTCTTCGGGAATAAAGAAAGACTCACTGTGTCTGTTATTGAAAACGGCCACGGATATTTTGGACTCCAAATCTTCCAACTGGATTTCCTCCCTGTCTTTCTGGTTCCTCCAAAAATCTAGCACCAACTGGTTTATCTGCTCGCCTCCTGCATTGCTGGTTACGAGACACAATAATGTACACAAGAGGCAGTGAGATGGGTGAACTTTGCCATCAACAGATACACATTACAGAGCCAGCAACTATTTATGGTAAAGAAAGAAAAGACTTGCATTTATATAGCGCCTTTCACGACCACCGGACATCTCAAAAGTGCTTTACAGCCAATGAAGTACTTTTTGGAGTGTAGTCACTGTTGTAACGTGGGAAACGAGGCAGCCAACTTGCGCACAGCAAGCTCCCACAAACAGCAATGTGATCATGACCAGATAATCTGTCTTTGTTATGTTGATTGAGGGATAAATATTGGCCTGGACACTGAGGGTAACTCCCCTGCTCTTCTTCGAAATAGTGCCATGGGATCTTTTACGTCCACCTAAGAGAGCAGGCGGGGCCTCGACTTAACGTCTCATCCGAAGACGGCACCTCCGACAGTGCAGCACTCCCTCAACACTGCACTGGAGTGTCAGCCTAGATTTTTGTGCTCAAGTTCCTGGAGTGGGACTTGAACCCACAACCTTCTGACTCAGAGGCGAGTGTGCTACCCCCTGAGCCACAGCTGACATTCCACTGAGCAGTTTGTTATTCACTGTTGTTAGGTGACCAAGTTACACTTTCTTCAGACACTACATTAATATCTTTTGTCACGAGAGTCTCCTCGTGACTCTGCAGAAAGATGTTCAACAATCTTTACTGCGTTCCTAAGGACTTAAAAAGTATTTAAAAAGCGATCGCAAAGATTATGTTACTCCAAGCAGTTTTCACAATGGACAGCAATTGAGGATTATCAGGAGCAAGACCGTGCACGCAAACTAAAAATACGAGATTAGAGTCAGCTGACACTGTATGACTGGCAGAATTTTATTTAAATCCAAAAGACTGCGGATGCTGGAAATCTGAAATTAAAACAGAAAATGCTGGAAATACTCAGCACATCAGGCAGTGTCTGTGGAGAGAGAAACACAGAGTGTGACATCGGTCAGAACTGGAAGAAGTTAGAGATGTAACAGGTTTTAAGTAGGGGCAGGGGAAGGGGAAAGGGATGGGGAGGAAAGAACAAAAGGGAAGATCTGTGATAGGGTGGAAGGCAGGAGAGATTAAATGGCAAAAGGTATGATTGGACACAGCAAAAGGAGATGGTAATGGGACAAGTAAAGGAACAAAAGATGAGTCTAGAAGATCATCATAGGTGGTCCCTCGAAGCGAGGATGACTTGCTTCCACGCCAAAAAGGGATGAGTTCACAGGTGTTTCAATGAAGGACCTATTTTTTCCAGGTCCCGAACTACATCTTGGAGGGTGGAAGATGCCTGTGCGTGGATTTTTTTTTAACGTGGGGTGGCCATTGCACACCAGCCACCACACGGGCTTGACAGAGCTAGGTCTTGGTCCAGTGGCAAGGATTACCCAAGACTAACTGGAGACCTGCTCTGCTGCACAGACCGAGCGCGTACACATATCGCAGTGTGGGCTGGGCCCGTGCTGCCCCTGGGCCCTCGCCTCTTCTGGGCCCCGAACTCACGCCTCTCCTGGGCCCCGGTCACTTCCCTCTACGGACTCTTGCCGCTCCTTCGCCCCTCCTGCTGTGCCTGCCCGCACTGCAATCAGCGACCCGGCTTCATCGCCCTCCTGCAGCAGCACGCGCTGCTCCCGGCAGTGGTATGCCGTCGCGCGCTGCTCCCGCCAATGGCCCCGGCCTGCTGATGGTCTTGCAGGCTGGGACCTCGCCGATTTCCAGGCAGAAGATGCGTAAATGGGAACGGCAGAAACATCAACAGCTGCCATCTGAAAAAATAAGGGCGAAGATTATGGTCTGAAATTGTTGAACTCAATACTGAGTCCAGGAGGCTGTAAAGTGACTATTAGAAAGATGAGGTGCTGTTCCTTCAGCTTCATTGGAACAGTGTAAGAGGCTGAGGACAGAGAGGTCAGAGTTGGAGTGGAGCGGAGAATTAAAAAGTAACAGGCGACCGGAAGCTCGGGGTCACTTTTACGGACTGAACGGAGGTGTTCCACAAAGCGGTCACCCAATCTGCGTTTGGCCTCCCCAATGTGGAGAAGACCACATCGTGAGCAGTGTATACTAAATTGTAGTAAGTACAAGTAAATCGCTGTTTCACCTGGAAGGCCCTGGACAGTGGGAAGGGAGGGGGTAAAAGGGCAGGTGTTGCATCTCCTGCGCTTGCACGGCAAGGTGCCGTGGGAAGGGGAGGGGTTGCTGGGGGAGACTGCGGAATGGACCAGGGTGTCGCGGAGGGAGCAGTCCCTTCGGAATGCTGGGAGGGGAGGGGAAGATGTGATCGGCGGTGGGATCACGCTGGAGGTGGCGGAAATGGCGGAGGTTGATCCGTTGAACGTGGAGGCTGGTGGGGTGAAAGGTGAGGACAAGGGGAACCCTGTCATGGTTCTGGGAAGGAGTGGGGGGGGGGGGCGCAAGGGTTGAGAGCAGAAGTGCAGGAAATAAAACTGACATGATCGAGGGCCACGTCAACCACGGTCGAGGGGAATCCTCGATTGGTACACAATACTCCAGGTGTGGTCTCATCGGGGCCCTATATAATTGCAGTAAAAACTGATAGACGTGTATTAAAAAGGGCATATTTTAAACTAAATATAATTTGAAACTTGCCTGACAAAGGATTTCCTAACCACATATTTCATGTGCACGGCCAGTAATGCTTTTTTCCTTCCTCCAAACATTTGTTCTACTAAATCAGGAAGATGCCCAATTCTTTGATTAAAGTACCAAGGTACAGACTCTCCCCTCCAGGTCAGCATTCTCCAATGAACAACACATTACACTTGAAACCACAGCACAAATGAGAGAGTCTGAACTCTGCTTCTCAGTCGCAAATCCAACATCTTAACACTTTATCTAATGCGCTGCCCGAGTGCTTGTGTATTAGAATATTATCAACGTCGACCCAGTGACTGTGTCCGCTGTAATCCCCCAAGCACTCACCTTACAAAAATAAATATCGCCTTTCGATAATTTGTTCCGTACATAACATGTGAATGTCCCAAGAAGGGCTTGATGGCATCTATTAAGCCGGGGTGCATTTTATCCATTTCATCAAATATAAAGACAGATCTGCTGCAGTCACTAAGATTACCACTGATCCAACTTCTCAACTGCTCCTGAAAAGGCGAGAAAAATATATCACATGTGCAGCACCAGGCTGCTACACCACTGTTTCACTTCGACTGCAATAACATCAAACGCCCTAATGTAAAGGAAGGGTTGGTGGTCAATTTAGAGACTTAATTACGGAATGTTACAAGGGCAAAGTTACACATGTCCCAGGTTGACATTCAAAGGACAGAAACCAAGTTGAGCTATCTAGAAAAGTCGGCCCCATTGAAAACCAATGGAGTTCGAGATTGGGAGCATGTTGCAAGTGACACTACATGCCCTTCAAAATGAAATCCAATTCAACAACAACTTGTATTTATATAGCGCCTTTCATGTAGGAAAGTGTCCCAGGGTGCTTCACAGGAGTGTTATAAAACAAAATTTGACACCGAGCCACAAAAGGAGATGTTAGGGCAGGCTTGGTCAAAGAGGTAGATTTTAAGGAGCGTATTAAAAGGAGGAAAGAGAGATAGAGAGGTGTCTAGGGAGGGAATTCCAGAGCTTAGGGCCTAGGCAACAGAAGACACGGCCACCAATGGTTGAGCGGTTATAATTAGGGATGCTCAAGGAATTGGAGGAGCGCAGACACCTCTGGGTTTGTACGGCTGGAGGAGATTCATCATCATAGGAGTCCCTCGAAATCGAGGAAGACTTGCTTCCATTCTAAAAGTGAGTTCTTAGGTGACTGAACAGTCCAATACAGAGATTACAGAGATAGGGATAGGCAAGGCCATGGAGGGATTTGAAAACAAAGATGAGAATTTTCAAGTCAAGGTGTTGCTCAACCGGGAGCCAATGTAGGTTAGTGAGCACAGGGGTGATGGGTGAGCGGGACTTAGCGTGTGTTTGGATACGGGCAGCCGAGTTTTGGATGAGCTTAAGTTTATGTAGGGTGGCAGTCAGGATTGTGCTGGAATAGTCAAGTCTAGAGGTAACAAAGGCATGGATGAGGGTTTCAGTGGCAGATGAGCTGAGGCAAGGGCGGAGACGGGCGATGTTACGGAGGTGGAAGTAGGCGGTCTTAGTGATGGAGCGGATGGGCGTTTGGCAGCTTATTCCGGGTTCAAATACAACACCAAGGCTGCGAAAACTCTGGTTCAGCCTCAGACAGAGATCAGGGAGAGGGATGGAATCGGTGGCTTGGGAACAGAGTTTGTGGTGGGTACTGAAGACGATGGCTTCGGTCGACGAAAAGTTTGCTCATGCAATACTGGATGTCGGACAAGTAGTCTGACAATTTACACGGTCAACTGTGATAAACAGCAATGTGATAATGACCAGATAATCTGTTTTTTGCTATGTTGATTGGTGTCCTGGCCAATATTTATCCCTCAGAGATAACACTCCTGCTCTTCCTCAAAATAGTGCCCTGGGATCCAGCCAGACCATAAGACTATTCCAGTTGCCCTTTGGTATCATTAAAATATGACTAGCATTTGGACACCTGTGAGCCGGGCTCTGTGTGTGTGTGTGTGTGTGTGTGTGTGTGTGTGTGTGTGTGTGTGTGTGTATACGTGTACGTGTATATATGTGTGTAAATGCACATGTGCAGAGCTCTGCTTGTCTGACCAGAGAATGGGATGGAGCCAGCAGTATAACTCAGAACCGCTCGGAGGCAGATATCAATCTCCAACAGAGTACATGCAACACAACAGTGCCATTAAACAGTATCAATCCTCACTAACAAAACCTGAAAAGCTCAAGCCCTGTGCTGGCTGGACTTGAGTGTGTTCATTCACTTGTATTTTTCCCTCCTAGACCAATAAATAGCTAACTTTTTTTTAAAAAACCAAATCCTTCAAACTGCACAAACATTTAAAAAAAAAATTCCTTTCACAAAGAATTGCCTTACCTTGTATGCCTCAATTTGGCTGGCATGGGGAAAGTGCAAGGTAGGTACAAACTGGTGCACATAAGAGCTTTTCATTCCATCCCGGTACAAGTTTCTCATCAACAATGAGGTGACATAGCTTTTCCCAGTCCCTGACCAGCCATGGAATGATAATACCAGGGGCTTCACCGGTGTGCGGTTTTCCGTAAACTGTTTTATGGCATTAACGATCACTTCTTTGGCCACGTGCTGTCCGTACACATGACGGCACAGATCCAGCTCCAAATCTAGGAGGGAGAAAGAGAGTTCAAATGGAATGTTAAATCATCAGGTCACATGCCCACATTTTGTATTTTACTGGTCCATGTCACCATTAATAGAATTTTTATATTAAAAAAAAATCAAAGAGAATGAGAATACCGGAGGAATATGAGTGAATTTGCAAACCATGCAATCCCTGAATGGTCTGTCGCCAGTTTATATACAACTGGCACAGTCATGGATGGGCAATCAAGATCCCCAAACTACAAACACACATCTAATTCATCTGATCACCAGCCATTATTTTGTATATAACATATAAAAAGGTCACTTTTCCCCATTTTTACATTCATGAATATGATCCGTGGTATGCTGATGCAAGCAGATTTCACAGGGACGCATGTCTATACGATATAATAATTGCTAAAACACAAGCAGCACAGGTTTGGAATTTACAGAAGCAGGACTATTTTAAATAAGGGAACGAGCTCCACCAATGGCTCAGGAGGTTTTTCCGATGAGTGGCTCGGTCACACGAAGCAGGAAAGTCTCAGGTTTAACTCTGATCTGCGCCGAAGAATTTCCCTATAATCAGCTTCGGTGCCCTTGGGATTGGAAGCAAGGGTTCTTGCTCCTAATCATCGTGCGGTGATCTGTGCTGGAGGTATGCTGAAGCCTATTAGCCTTGGCTCTAGCCGCCTACAGTTGAATAGCATTTAAAATTGGACCAGCGATAGTGAAAGAGGAACCAGTCTGGCAGATGTGTGCATGGATTAAATCGCACGTTGACTTTACAGCCCCGTAAAGATTTATTTCATTTCTTTTTCATTGAAAAACACCTCGATGAACACAAGTGTGGATAGAATATTTTAAGCCTCCACACAGTCCACAAACTTACACCGTTAACTGGTATTGGACTATCAGAGATCGGGAGTTCAAATTCCACGATGGCAAGTTGTGAAATTGAATTCAATAAATCTGGTATTTAGGGTTCGGGAACCACAAAAAGAAAAGAAAAGAATGCATTTATATAGCGCCTTTCACAACCACGATGTCATCATAGGCAGTCCCTCGGAGTCAAGGATGACTTGCTTCCACTCAAAGTGAGTTCTACAGTCTCTGTCACAGGTGGGGCAGACAGTGGTTGAAGGAAAGGGTGGCTGGGGAGTCTGGGTTGACGCATGCTCTTTTCGCTGGTTTCTACTTGTTCTCGGCGATGGGACTCGAGGTGCTCAGCGCCCTCCCGGATGCTTTTCCTCCACTTTGGGCGGTTGTGGGCCAGGGATTCCCAGGTCCCGGTGGGGATGTTGCACTTTATCAAGGAGGCTATGAGGGTGTCCTTGAAGCATTTCCTCTGCCCACCTGGGGCTCGCTTGCCGTGTCGGAGCTCTGAGTAGAGCGCTTGCTTTGGGAGTCTAGTATCGGGCATGTGGACGATGTGGCCTGCCCAACGGAGCTGATCGAGCATGGTCAATGCCTCAATGCTGGCCTGAGCGAGAACACTAACGTTGGTGCGTCTATCCTGCCAATGGATGTCCCAAAGTGCTTTACAGCCAATGAACTACTTTTGTTTTGGCGTAGTCTCTGTTGTAACGTAGGAAATGCGGCACCCAATTCACAGACAGCAAGCTCCCACAAACAGCAATGTTTGACCAGATGAACTGGGTTTTTTTCAGTGACAAATTTTGGCCAGGACACCAGGGATAACTCCCTTGATCTTCCCTTCGTCAGAAGGCGAGGACGGGTGGTGACTGCTGACAATTCCATAATGTTCAGCTCCATTCGCAACTCCTCCGACAATGAAGTGGCCTATGCCAGTCTACAGCAGCACCTGGATAGCATCCAGGCTTCGGCTATGAAGTGGCAGCTAAAATTTGCACCACATAAGTAGCCGTCAATAAGCATCTTAAACAATGGCAAGTCCAGCCTTAAAGGGCACCACTATCGCTGAGGTCCTCACCATCAACATCTTGGGGGTGGGCATTGACTAGCAGCTTAATTGGGTCAGCCATAGCGACCTGACCCCTCAAAGCGAATCCGCCATCTACAGTTCAAGGCAAGAGCATGGTGGAATATTCACCATTTGCCTGCATGGGTGCAGCCACAATAGTGCTCAAAAAGCTCGACATCATCCAGAACAGAGCTGTTTGCTAGATTGGTACCCCTTTCACTTGATTTAACGTGCACCCATCTACCACTGCCGCATTGTGGCTTCAGTATGTATGATCTACAGGATCCACTCGGTCAACTCACCATGGTTACTTCAAGAGCAACTTCCTCCCCTATGAAGTCTACCATTGAGAAGAACAGCAGCAGCAATATCTTGGAAACACCATCACCTCAGAGTTCCTCTTCAAGTCACAGACCATTTTGACGAGGACATATATTGCCGTTCCTTCACGGTCACTGGGTCAATATTCTGCAATTCTCTCCCTAACACCATTGTGGGATCACCATCACCAGGTCAGGTGTAAGTGGCTTACTTTAGATCAGCGGGAAGGTGGCGGTGGAGAAGCCAGTTTGGAGGACATTACAGAAATGACGAAGAGAGGTAATGAAAGAATGAGTAAGGGTTTCAGTGGTGGCAGGGCCGAGGTACGAGTGGAAAATGACCAATATGTAAAGTTTGAAGTTCAGCTTAGGACTGAATAGCGCAAATCAAATCTAAATAGGTTCCCTCTTCCTGGATGTTTGGAAGAGGAATCCGTAATGGAGTTGCCTGGAAAATAATATCTCAGGAAGTTACTGCAGGCTTCTTTCTGAAGACTGGTATTCCTGAGCAGTAGAGTAACTTCTTAAATAAACCTTCATCATCATAGGCAGTCCCTCGGAATCGAGGAAGACTTGCTTCCACTCTTGGCATGAGTTCTTAGGTGGCTGAACAGTCCAATACGAAAACCACAGTCTCTGTCACAGGTGGGACAGATCGTCGTTGAGGGAAGGGGAGGGTGGGACTGGTTTGCCGCACGCTCTTTCTGCTGCCTGCGCTTGATTTCTGCATGCTCTCGACGACAACGAGACATGAGGTGCTCAGCGCCCTCCCGGATGCACTTCCTCCACTTAGGGCGGTCTTTAGCCAGGGACTCGCAGGTGTCAGTGGGGATGTTGCACTTTATCAAGGAGGCTTTGAGGGTATCCTTGTAACGTTTCCGCTGCCTTCCTTTGGCTCGTTTGCAGTGAAGGAGTTCCGAGTAGAGCGCTTGCTTTGGGAATCTCGTGTTTGGCATGCGAACTATGTGGCCTGCCCAGCGGAGTTGATCAAGTGTGGCCAGTGCTTCAATGCTGGGGATGTTGGCCCGGGCGAAGACACTAACGTTAGTGCATCTGTCCTCCCAAGAAATGCACCAAAGACAGGGTAAAAGCTGTCACATTCTGACGGTCTTACAACTCGTTTTCAAAATACATCCCCCAAAATTGTTAGAGGTTACACCAGTAAAATGAAAAACCACATGAAAGGAGGGGAAAGGCATGATTATGCTGCAGTTAAGAGAGCTAAAGTATTTACAGTCCACATTTCAATCGACAAAATAAATGTCAAGCGGACGTCAGTGACTCCCTCCCCACCCCCGACACAAATCCTTGCAACTTTAAAGATTACTGACCATCAATTTTAGACTGGAAGGCGCAACCGCAGGAGTCTGATAGCTGACAGTACATGGATCGAAAGGGAAAAGTGATCTCCCAGCACAAAAAACTGGGAAGAAAGGAAAAACAGAAGAGCCAAAGCCGCGGCTTACATTTCACGAGCTCCATCGCCTCGCAAACTTGTCACTTCCGCGTCGCCTAATGCGCACGCGTACGTCGGGGGGGCACGTCGCTTTCCATGACGTCACAATAGAAATGTAACAACATTAAACAGATACAGTGTGTCACTTGGGTCACCCCCTCCCCCAGCACAGGAATGGCTGGTGAACTTGGTCCATTCATCTCAGCGTCCCCTCAAAAACCCCGCAACCCACTAATCCACACACCATTTACACCAGATTCTTTGCATTTCAACCTTTTGAGCTCGGCCAAAGTTTGGGTTACGTGTCCTCAAGAAATGCAAAGGTTAATTTTTTTTTTCAATCATCCATTGAAAGATTACGACAATTAAAAAAAAAATTGCCCCTGGCTTAAATATGTTATTTACCATCGATGGCTTCCAACAGCTTTGAAATCGATTTGATCCAGATTGATCTTAATAAACGCCAGGTTAGGGTTTCTAACCCTCCAAGATTGTCCTGGTCACTTCAGTAATTAACAATTTATCTCAAAGCAACCCTAGAAAAAAGCATAAGAGCATTTAAAAATTGTTTTACATTTGTTTATTAGTTATAAAAATATTGGAGATGGGGGAAAGTGGCTGTTTGACTGGGCAGAGCAGTTCAAGGCTGCAGGATTGCGTCCAAAAGCAATTAAGTTATGCTAAACCTTTATAAATAACTGCTAGGCCTCAGCTAGCGTATTGTGTCCAGTTTTGGGCACCACACTTCAAGAAGGATATCAAGGCCTTCGAGAGCGTGTAGTGGAGATGTATCAGAATTATACCATATTTACGATTTCCATATTTACGAAAGGATATACTTGCTTTGGAGGCAGTTCAGAGAAGGTTCACTAGGTTTATTCCGGGGATGAGGGGGTTGACTTATGAGGAAAGGTTGAGTAGGTTGGGCCTCTACGCATTGGAATTCAAAAAAATGAGAGGTGATCTTATAGAAATGTATAAAATTATGAGGAGGCTTGACAAGGTAGATGCAGAGAGGATGTTTCCACTGGTGGGGAAGACTAGAACAAGAGGGCATGATCTTAGAATAAGGGTCCGCCCATTTAGAACTGAGATGAGGAGAAATTTCTTCTCTCAGATGGTTGTAAATCTGTGGAATTCACTGCCTCGGAGCTGTGGAAGCCGAGACATTGAATAAATTTAAGACAGAAAGAGTTTCTTAAACAATAAGGGGATAAAGGGTTATGGGGAACGGGCGGGGAAGCGGAGCTGCCATGATCGGATCAGCCATGATCTTATTGAATGGCGGTGCAGGCTCGAGGGGCCGTATGGCCTCCTGTTCCTATTTCTTATGTTCTTATGAAGGATCTCAGTTATGTGGAGTGACTAGAGACGCTGGATTGTTCTCTGTAGAGTAGAGAAGGTTAAGGGAAAATTTAACAGAGGTGTTCAAAATTATGAGGTTTTTTATAGAGTAAATAAGGAGAAAGTATTTAGACTGGCAGATGGTTCACTAATCAGAGGACATAGATTTAAGATAATTGGCAAAAGAACCAGAGGTTAGATGAGAATATTTTATGCAGCGAGTTATGTTCTGGAATGCACTGCCTGAAAGGTTGGTGGTAGCTGATTTGAAAACGGAAAACTTTCAAAACGGAATTGGATAAGTATTTGAAAAGAAAAACTTACAGGGCTATAAGGAAAAAGTACAGGAGTGGGGCTAATTTAATAGCACTTTCAAAGAGCTGGCACAATCCCAGTGGGCCAAATGGCCGCCTTCTGTGCTGTAAGATTCTATGATTCTAGCCATCCATCTCCGGATCTGGCTAGACTACATCAAGCACTATCGGCCTTGCTATCCTCTGCCAAAACCGCCCACTACTCCAGGATTATGCTGGAAACCAAAGATAACAGTCAGCTTCTTTTTCCACTATCAACCATCTCCTTAAACCCCTGAAAGGGTGGTGAAAGCAGATTAAATTATTAATGATCAAGAGAGAATTGAATAGGTATTTAGAAGGAAAATATTTACGGGGCTATGTGGTTTACATGGACTTCCAAAAGGCGTTTGATAAAGTGTCACATAATAGGCTTGCCAGCAAAGTGGAAGCCCATGTAATATAAGGGACAGTGGCAGCATGGTTACGACATTGGCTAAGTGACAGGAAACAGAGTAGTGGTGAACGGTTGTTTTTTAGACCGGAGGAAGGTATACAGTGGTGTCCCCCAGGGATCAGTACTAGGACCACTGCTTTTCTTAATATACCTGTATACTAATGACTTAGACTTGGGTGTGCAGGGGACAATTTCAAAATTTGCAGATGATATAAAACTTGGAATTATAGTGAACAGTGAGGAGGATAGTGATAGTAAGAAGGCTTAGAGAGGCTGGTGAAATCGGCAGACACGTGACAGATGAAATTTAAGGCAGAAAAGTGCAAAATGATACAGTTTGGTAGGAAAAACAAGGAGAGGCAATATAAACTAAAGGGTACATCTAAGGTGGTGCATGAACAGAGAAACCTGGCGAATATATGCACAAATCATTGAAGTTGGCAGGACAGGTTGAGAAAGCAGTTAAAAAAGCATACAGGATCCTGGGCATCATAAAAATAAACATAGAGTATAAAAGCAGGGAAGTTATGATGAACCTTTATAAAACACTGGTTCGACCTCAACTGGAGTATTGTGTCCAAGTCTGGGCACCACACTTTAGGAAGGCTGTGAAGGCCTTAGAGAGGGTGCAGAAAAGATTTACAAGAATGGTTCCAGGGATGAGGGACTTCAGTTACATGGATAGACTGGAGAAGCTGGGGTTATTCTCCTTAGAGCAGAGAAGGTTGAGAGGAGATTTGATAGAGGTGTTCAAAATCATGAGGGGTCTGGACAGAGTAGATAGATAGAAACTGTCCCCATTGGCGGTAGGGTCACGAACCAGAGGACACAGATTTAAGATGATTGGCAGACGAACCAAAGGCAACATGAGGAAAACCCTTTTTACGCAGCGAGTGATCAGGATCTGGAATGCACGGCATGAAAGGGTGGTGGAGGTAGATTCAATTGTGGCTTTCAAAAGGGAATTGGATAACAATGTGCTGAAGGCAAAACATTTGCAGGGTTACGGGGAAAGGGCGGGGGAGTGGGACTAACTGAAGTGCTCTTGCAGAGAGCTGGCACGGGCTCGATGGGCCAAATGGCCTCCTTCTGAGCTGTAACCATTCTATAATTCTAAGAGCAGAGGATTGGGACTAATTGGATAGTTCTACCAAAGAGCTGACACAGGCACAATGGGCTGTATCATTCAATGAGTTGCATGCAGCACCTTCGGGGGGCAGAGAGGAATTTCACAATTTTGTTTCTTAAGGGTTTTTTCTCCTCTTCAAGGAGATTGCATGGCTGGGGTGGAAGGTTCATGTTGTATGTAAGCTGTTGTATGTAGCCTGCAGCATGTGTTAATGGGGCAGGCTGGATGGACCAGTTTGGCTTTTTCTGTCCATTTTTGTATGCATTCAATTAATTTCAGTAAGTATAAACTTTTTCTAATCCAGCAATTTCATTGATCCAAAGCACACTGCTGACAAAAGTAGCCTCTCTCAGAGATTAATTAAATCGATCAATAATACCAACATTGGGCAAAAGTGCTGAGAAATTGCAGTTTCTTTGTGTGGATGATGAATTAATTTTGTTTCTGAACTGAACGTTTTAAATGGAAGAAGCGTGATGGAAATGTCTTTCCCCTCGCCAATTCTGCAGAGGAATGCTTATATTATCTTTAAATTTATTGACAATGTCACACCCAGTTCATAATTCCAGGACTGCAGGTACGCTAATAGCAATAGCTACGGTCTTGTTTATGGAGAGATTTTATTAGAGATTAATACTGAATTTGTGAATGGTGTGAAATGGCGAGACAGGCTCTATTTCCCATCGCTGATTAAGGCAATCATGGTTTGTATGAGCCAAGTCACATTCTCTCGTTTGAGCAAACGCTAATATTGTTTTGCATACAGAATTTTCTTCATATGCACTTGTGTTTAGGCAAAGTCTTGGTGAGCAGATGTCGATGAACTTCATTAGATTCATTACCAGACTGTTTGTTTTCCTTGCACAATTTTTCAATTCAATTTTGTGGGGAAATTTTCAGCGCTATGTAGGAACCTGGTCTTAAGTGGGTGCTGCCCTTAAGTGTTCTGCCCCAGCATGAACTATGGGGGAAAGAAAAATGGAAAATGACATTTCCTTAATAAGATGCACAGACAAAGGAGGCTATTATGTTGGCTCCAATTATGTTTTTCTGGCTTGACAAACAACTAATATCCCCAGAGATTATAGCTTTCCAAGTAAACACTTCATCGCCTCTGTCAGGAGTTGAGGATTGATTTAGAAGTAGGTCCTTGCAGTTTGAAATGAAGGCTATTATCCTCCGACATCTTTCAGGCCCCTATTATGTTACTGCACCCTGCCAGACCACCATATTTAATGACATAAACCAGCTGAAAGCTGGATTATATCTGCTTTTATGTTATCAAAGTAGCAATAACAGAAAACACAGGATTGTTATGCATATTTTTCTCTCTGACCCACAAAGATAAGCAAAACTCCAGAATATCTCTATATCCCCACATCTCCAATATTCAATCATAACCACTTCCACAGGTGGCGTTCCAAGTGCCAGCAGCGCATGAACCAGTCTTCCATGGAATGATAAGTCAGTATACTCAATGCCTGTAAACTGGGCCACACAATTGTTTATTTCACTGACTTCAATTGTTCCTCAGACCTATGGCCTTGAGTTTGTGTGTTATTTTAACCAGATTACTTTGGTGTGTTGAGTAATATTTATGCAACTCTTCTCGAGGCAGCAGAACATAAGAAATAGAAGCAGGAGGAGGCCATACAGCCCCTCGAGCCTGCTGAATTCAATAAGATCATGGCTGATCGTCTACTTCAACTCCACCTTCCCACACCATCCCCATATCCCTTGATTCCCTTCGTGTCCAAAAATCTATCGATCCATTTAGGTAAGTTCATTTTTAACCCTATTAAACACATTTTTTTTTTAATTCCCCAAAATATATTGTTTTCGGAAACATTCAATTTAAATTAATTTTAAATATGTGAGATGTTTTTTTTAATTTATTGTGTTATGTTTCTCGTTTTAGGGAGGTATTCTCATTGATAGTAATGGGAGCTCATAAAATCAAAGTTACCATTATTATCAATATACTCAACGATTCAGCATCCACAGCCCTCTGGGGTAGAGAATTCCAAAGAGTCATAAACCCACTTGAGTGAAGTCATTTCTCCTCAGCTCAGTCCTAAATGGCCGCCATCATATCCTAAAACTATGACCCCTAGTTCTAGGCTCTCCTAGACTCTAGAAGCCACAATTGGACGATGGCCAAATATTCAGTGAGATAATTACAAAACAAATAGTGGATATGTGCTGGGGATTGGTGGTCTATGCAAAATAAATCATGAAGTGGTGCCAGACATACGATTCCTGTGTGCAAAGAGGCACAAGTGAGTATGGCAGCCATGACATAAAGGGATTGGGGAGAAAATTGTGGTCGAAGGCTTCCTTCGGATGAACGCTTCTGACCCCAAAAAAATCTACTAAAATACCTGGTGGTCCCGGAGGAATGTAGGATTCCGGTCTGAGGCTTTCATACGCTGCACTACATACAGGAACATGTTTTCCACGTACATAAGTCTAGATTGGAATCACATGGGCCTGGACCACCAATCAAAATGTAGTATTCTCATTGATAATAATGGTAGCTTTGATTTTATGAGATCCCATTACTATCAATGAGAATACCTCCCTAAAACGAGAAACATAACACAATAAATTAAAAAAAACACCTCACATATTTAAAATTAATTTAAATTGAATGTTTCCGAAAACAATATATTTTGGGGAATTAAAAAAAAATGTGTTTAATAGGGTTAAAAATGAACTTACCTAAATGGACGGGGTTTTTAATATAAAAATGAATGATTAAATTTAATTTTTCTATGTTTTCAAAGTCTTACGCTGGTAAAAGTAAGCTATTCACCTGCTTTTATCAGGCATAAGGGTTTGAAGGACATTCGCTGGGCAAATAGCCCAATCTCTACCCCGCGGATGTCCTTCCTGCAGATAGGCGTAGGATCCGTCTAAAGAAATTTTGACAGATCAGAAAAGCCGGTTCTTGGCACAAGGCCTCGCCGGGCGTGTGCGCACATCGTAATTTTGCCCATAATTTTGCCTCACCCATCAGTCAATCTATTAAAGAAAGAAATAAGAATGACTTACATTTATATAGCACCTTTCACGACCTCAGGATGTCCAAAATCACTTTACAGCCAATGTAGTACATTTTTGATGTGTAGTCACTGTTGAAATGTGGGAAATGCAGCAGCAAATTTGTGCACAGCAAGCTCCCACGAATAGCAATGTGATGTTGATTGAGTAATAAATGTTATCCAGGACTCTGGGGTAACTCTCCTGCTCTTCTTCGCAATATTGGCCATGGGGTCTTTTACATCCACTGGAGAGGGCAAACAGGGCCTCTGTTTAACATCTCATCCAAAAGACGGCACCTCCAACAGTGCAGCACTCCCTCAGCACTACACTGGAGTGTCAGCCTAGACTTATGTGCTAAGTTCCTGGAGTGGGACTTGAACCCACAACCTTCTGACCCAGATGTGAGGGTGCTACCTACTGAGCCCCGGATGACACATTTCATAAGCATTTTCTAACTGAATTTTCATTGATTTCAGGCAGATTTCCCCGCGTGGATTTAATGAGAGGTGGCAGAGTGACACAAGCAACGATGTCATGTGAAATAGTCGGAACTTCGTAAGATTTTACAATTGGTTAAACACATCAAAATAAACAGGACACTCGGACAGCAGGTGGTTTACAGGAAAAATAGACAATACTGACAGATTATTTTTAAGTTACATAAATCACTGAGTGTGAGCATAAACAACATGCTATATAAGTAAAAATTGTGTATGCCTGGATTATTTGTTGCAGTAATCAATTATGGTCACTAGATGGAAATTGTACAACTGTAAAATGTCTTGTACTCAATTTGACTCAAGCTATATATACAATATATTTGAGTGTAGTTGTTTGATTATGTCCCAGTGAAGCACTGAGGGTCATTTTTTAATGTTAAAAGTGCTATATAAATGCATGGTTGTTATTGTACTCTATCTGGAGATCTTTGCATTAAGCGAAGGAGTGCTATAGTGCTTTTTATGTTATATTACTCATCCTATACCTGTTAAAAAGTACACTCTTGGACCTGCTGTTCTCCCTATCTCCAACCTCCATTTCCTTTTGCTTCATGGGTTCTTTGCTTAAGAATTCATAGCAACACATTGCTATTAAGAACTAGTTGGTTTATTAGCAAAAGTTTAACAATCACACTACACATTACCATTCCATCCACCAGACTCACAACCACCTGCCTCATCGTGGACCCCCTGAACCCAACTGGCTGGGGTTTTATTGAGTCTTGTGAACATCATGTGACTGGCTAAGCCATTCACAGCTCAACAGCCCTACCAACCTGTGAGCATACATTACACCTCTCTACGTTTCTGTAATGCATCATCACCATCTTGGGGTGGTGTAGAATGTTTCCGTATAAGGGGTGTCGTAGTTGTGTGAGGTGGACTGGTTGGGCTGGGTGCTCTTTGCCTATCCGTCATTGTTCATAGGTTTATATGTAACCTTCAGGTAGGGCTGCTGACCGAGGGCCGCGCGGCTCTTTGTCGGCCGGCGCGGACACGATGGGCCGAAATGGCCTCCTTCTGCGCTGTAAATTTCTATAGTTCTATGTTTCTATCTTGCTCTATGCCCACCTCTTCCACCAAGCCCTGTTTGAATCACTTCAGTCTGGCTCCAGTCCTGCCCACAACCCGAGTGATCATCCTAGTCAAAGTCACCCATGACATTTTGTGTGACTGTGATTCCTTCCTATCCTTCTCAACCTTACTGCAGCTTTTTGCACCGTTGATCACATCAGTCTCTTCCATTGCCTCTCCTCCACCTCTGTGGCACTGTCCTTTTATGGTACAGTCCTACTTATCTCAATGTCACAACACATTTTGTACATTAGGAATATAGGAACAGAAGTAGGCCATTTAGCCCTTCGCGCCTGTTCTGCCATTCAATGAGATACTAGCTGATCTGAGACCTAACTCCATATACCCACCTTTTCCCCATAACCCTTAATACCTTTGGTTTACAAAAATCTATCAATCTCAGATTTAAAATTAACAATTGATCTCGCATCAATTGCCATTTGCGGAAGAGAGTTTCAAACGTCTACCACCCTTTGTGTGTAGAAGTGTTTCCGAACTTCACTCCTGCAAGGTCTGGTTTTAATTTTTAGACTACGTCCCCGAGTGCTAGCTTCTCCTTCCCTGCCTGCATGATCATTAGCAGTGTGCGCCAAGTTTCTATACTTGGTCATCTATATATTGCCCCTTGGCAACATTATCCGTAAGCATGGGGGTCAGCTTACAAAAGTATGCCAAAGGTTACTGATACGTCCTTACTACACAGTATAAATGCACACGAGGCCCATGCTTGAGAGAAGGTCAGTCTGTGACCTGTCCTTTATTCCTTAGCACTCAAGTGATGAAGGTGGGTGGAGCTTCCCCTTTTATACCTGAAGGTCCAGGTTAGGAGTGTCTCCCACCTAGTGGTCAGTGTTCTCACGGTGTACAACTTAGGTCAGTTTATACATGGGTTACAATGCTGGTTGAATACATGACATCACCTCCCCCCCCAAAGTCTTATTGGGATCACAGGTTGAGTCTCTCTGGTGGTTTACGCTCCCTTGTAGAGCACCTGAGTTGGGGCTCCGGTTGTTGGGCGCTGGCCTGAGTGTCAGCTGTTTGCAGTGCCTCAGGCCTGTCCGGACTGCCCACAGTGACTGGGCTCTCCTCCCTTTGGTTCCGGTGTTCGGATACCTGTGGTGGAGTGAACTCTATATCGTGTTCTTCCTCTGCTTCTTCTATGGGTTGCTGAACCTCCTTTTTGTTTGATCCACATGTTTGCGGCAGATTTGTCCATTGGTAAGTTTAACTACCAGAATCCTATTTCCCTCTTTGGCAATCACAGTGCCTGCGAGCCATTTGGGCCCTGCAGCATAGTTGAGGACAAAAACAGGATCATTTACATCAATACATCGCGCCCTCGCATTCCTGTCATGGTAGTGATATTGTGACTGGCGCCTGCTCTCGACAATTTCTTTCATGGTGGGGTGTATAAGGGATAATTGGGTTTTGAGCGTCCTTTTCATTAGTAGCTCTGCGGGTGGAACCCCTGTGAGCGAGTGTGGTCGGGATCTATAGGCCAACAGGAGGCGTGATAAGCGGGTTTGTAGGGAACCCCCTTGGAATCTGAGCATCCCCTGTTTGATGATCTGCACTGCTCATTCTGCCTGGCCGTTTGAGGCTGGCTTGAACGGTGCCGTTCTAACATGGTTAATTCCATTGCCTGCCATGAAGTCCTGGAATTCAGTGCTTGTGAAGCACGGGCCATTGTCGCTGACCAAGATGTCCGGTAGACCGTGGGCGGCGAACATTGCCCGTAGACTTTCTACCGTGGCAGAGGATGTGCTTGAATTTAAAATATCACACTCGATCCATTTGGAGTAGGCGTCTACTACAACCAAAAACATTTTCCCCATGAAAGGACCTGCGTAGTCCACATGGATGCGTGACCAAGGCTTGGCGGGCCATGGCCAGGGGCTAAGGGGGGCTTCCCTGGGCGCATGGCCCAGCTGGGCACACGTGTTGCACCTGCGAACACAAAGTTCCAGATCTGCGTCTATCCCTGGCCACCAAACGTGTGACCTGGCAATTGCCTTCATCGTGACAATGCCCGGGTGCCCATTGTGGAGTTCTCTAATGAACACCTCTCTGCCCATCTGGGACATGACTATGCGGTTTTCCCACAGTAGGCAATCGGCCTGAATCGAGAGTTCATCCTTGCGCCTGTGAAATGGTTTAAATTTCTCAGGGCATGCCCTGTACGTGGCTGCCCAGTCCCCATTCAGGACACATTTCTTGACTAGAGACAATAGCGGGTCTCTATTTGTCCAGACTTTAATCTGACGGACTGTCACGGGTGAGCCTTCGCTTCCGAAAGCTTCAACAGCCATGACCATCTCAGCACCATGCTCGGTAGCCCCCTCAGTGGTGGCTAGTGGGAGTCTGCTGAGTGCATCGGCGCAGTTTTCGGTGCCCGGTCTGTGCCGAATTGTGTAGTCATAGGCAGCTAACGTGAGTGCCCACCTCTGTATGCGGGCCGATGCGTTTGCATTTATGGCCTTGTTGTCGGCCAAAAGGGACGTTGGGGGTTTGTGATCTGTCTCCAGCTCAAATTTCCTGCCAAACAGGTACTGGTGCATTTTCTTTACCGCATATACACATGCGAGCACCTCCTTTTCTACCATCCCGTAGCCCCTTTCTGCCTGGGACAGACTCCTGGAGGCATAAGCTACCGGCTGTAACTGACCCTTGGCATTGACATGATGCAACACACACCCGACACCATAGGACGACGCATTGCACGTTAACACAAGTTTCTTACATGGGTCATATAGCGTTAACAGATTGTTGGAACATAACAAATTGCGTGCTCTATTAAAAGCCCTTTCCTGGCTGTCCCCCCAGACCCATTCGCGACGTTTGCGTAGGAGCACGTGTAGTGGCTCTAGCAGCGTGCTCAATTTGGGAAGGAAGTTACCAAAATAGTTCAGGAGCCCCAGGAACGAACGCAGCTCCGTCGTGTTACGGGGTCTGGGTGCTCTCTGGATCGCTTCCGTCTTGGATGTGATCCCGTCTGCTGCTACCCTCATCCCCAGGAATTCTACCTCTGGAGCTAGGAAGATGCACTTCGCCTTTTTCAGTCGCAGACCTACCCGGTCCAGTCTGCGTAGCACCTCCTCCAGGTTGTGGAGGTGTTCTTCAGTATCGTAACCCGTAATGAGGATGTCGTCCTGAAAAACCACCGTCCCTGGAATCGACTTGAGGAGGCTTTCCATATTTCGTTGGAAGATCGCGGCGGCCGAGCGAATCCCGAACGGACATCTGTTGTACTTAAACAACCCCTTGTGTGTCGTGATGGTGGTCAGCTTCTTCGACTCACTCGCCAGCTCCTGGGTCATGTAAGCTGAGGTCAGGTCCAATTTTGAAAAAAGTTTGCCACCGGATAGCGTCGCACAGAGGTCCTCCGCTCTCGGTAGCGGGTACTGGTCTTGGAGTGACACCCGATTGATGGTGGCCTTGTAATCGCCACATATCCTGACCGACCCATCCGCCTTGAGCACCAGCACGATCGGGCTCGCCCAGTCACTGAACTCGACTGGCGAGATGATGCCTTCCCTCAGCAGGCGGTCCAATTCGCCTTCTATCTTTTCCCGCATCACGTACGGCACCGCTCTGGCCTTGTGGTGTACTGGTCTGGCGTCCGGGTTTATGTGAATCACTACCTTGGCCCCCATGAAAGTGTCAATGCCGGGTTGAAATAATGAGTCAAATTTGTCCAGGACCTGTGAGCATGATACTCGCTCCACAGAGGAAATTGCATTGACATCGCCCCATTTCCAGTTCATGACAGCAAGCCAACTCCTCCCCAGTAGTGCGGGACCGTCCCCTGGGACAATCCAGAGTGGCAACCTGTTCTCCGAATCTTTGTGGGTCACGACTACTGTGGCGCTGCCTAGCACCGGAATGATCTGCTTTGTGTAAGTCCGTAGCTGTGCGTCAATCGCCGATAATTTTGGCCTCCTGGCCTTGGATGCCCACAATCTTTCGAACTGTTTGATACCCATCAGGGACTGGCTGGCACCCGTGTCTAACTCCATTGATACTGGGATGCCATTGAGGAGCACTTTCATCATTATCGGTGGTGTCCTGGTGTATGAACTGTATACGTGCTCCACATGAACTCGCTGAACTTTAGCTTCCAGCGATTTCCCCCAGTGTCCATTTCTGCAATTTCTGCAGGTATTTTGCTCATCTCTGCAAACTCCGGCTGAGTGTGTGCCTCCACGCCTCCAACATGAGTTGCGGTTTGATACAAAAGGTCCCTTGCCAGTCGATCGTCCCTGACTGCCCGTTATTGTCCTTGAGTGCACCATTAACAGGTGTTGATGGCCCCATTACTGGCCGCATTGTCCCTTGCAATGGCGTGAATCGCTGTTCAGCTTGCCATTGTCTCTGTCGAACTCCCCCTCTGGGTTCGACTACATGTTGGGGCATGCCTGACTGCCCTTGTCTGCCTGGAGAACTGTGTGCTGCTTTAACAATGTTGAATCTCTGTCCCAACCATTCCTTAACACAGTACCTCTTGCCTGTTCTGCTAGTGGCCATGCTCGCGTGGTTTAAATCCCAGTTTCTTGTCGCCATTGATACGTCCTTACTACACAGTATAAATGCACAAGAGGCCCATGCTTGAGAGAAGGTCAGTCTGTGACCTGTCCTTTATTCCTTAGCACTCAAGTGATGAAGGTGGGTGGAGCTTCCCCTTTTATACCTGAAGGTCCAGGTTAGGAGTGTCTCCCACCTAGTGGTCAGTGTTCTCACGGTGTACAACTTAGGTCAGTTTATACATGGGTTACAATGCTGGTTGAATACATGACAGTTACTTCTGCACTATCACTCTTGATTCCATGGCTGACTTCATGCAGGGTGACTGCCTATTTGACATCAAGCTGTGAATCAGCCACAACTTCTGGCAGCTCAACATTGGTAAGAAGAAAACTATCTTGTTTGACCTTCACCAGAAACTCTGCATTCAAACTCAAATCAACGTTGCCCTACCTCGGTGTCCTACTCAACCCTGTTTAACTTCAAATCACACATCCGATCCATCATCAATGATTGCATAGAATTACATTGACTGCTTTCATCTCCGTGGCATTGCCCCACCTCTATCCGTAGCTCACAATCCTACTGCTGCTGAAACTCCCAGCTATGCCTTTATGATTTCCAGACATGACTTTTTCAATGCCATTCTCACTGGTCTCCTACGATCCACCCTATATAAGGCCGCTCAACCAGAACTTTGCATCTGTATCCTATCCCACACATAACCCAACTCACCTATCTTCCTTATCCTTGCCAGCCTCAACTGGCTCTTTATTCCTCAATACATTCATTTCAAATTCTCATCCTTACCTTCAAATCCATCCATAGCCTTGCTCCTCCACGCCTCTACAACCTCCTTCTGCCCTACTTCCTTCTTCACCCAATATTCCACCATTTGTGGTGGAGGCTTCAAACATCTTGTCTCCAAACGGTGGAACTCCCTGCCCAAACCCCCTGCCCCTTTGTTATATCTCTCCCCACATTCAAACGGAAACGCTCCCTTTTAAGCAGTGCCTTCAGCCACCTCCCCTAATCCCCATCCTAGTCCTGCCTGGGACTGACCCACCCCACCACACTTTGTGAAGCATCTTAGGACATTTTGCTACGTTAATGATGCTAGGTTGGGGAAGTCCAGAACCAGGGATCACAGTCTAAGGATAAGGAGTAAGCCATCTAGGACCGAGATGAGGAGAAATTTTTTCACCCAGAGAATTGTGAACCTGTGGAATTCTCTACCACAGAAAGTTGTTGAGTCCAATTCACTGGATATATTCAAAAGGGAGTTAGATGTGGCCCTTACGGCTAAAGGGATCAGGGGGTATGGAGAGAAGGCAAGAGTGGGGTACTGAAGTTGCATGATCAGCCATGATCATATTGAATGGTGGTGCAAGCTTGAAGGGCCAAATGGCCTGCTCCTGCACCTATTTTCTATGATTTTCTATGTTATTGATTTGAAAGTTTGGCTCCAGGCAATACAACACTCATATTTCAGTTACGTAGAATTATATAGAATTTACAGCACAGAAACAGGCCATTCGGCCTTACTCAGTTACACACAAGTGATCGATCCGGAGGAACTCCCAGGTATTGGCTTGGCTTGGCTTGTACTGCTGCAATTATACTGCAACTACTCGTCTGAGACTGGTCTCTGCAGTATTGGTTCCAGCCAGGCAAAATTGTGCTGATAACATTTGGCTGTAACTCCAGCCGACAGTGTGTTTGGAAGCTCCGCACTGTCTAAATGTTTAAACCGACTCAAAATAGGTTTTTAAACCGGGAGATCACTTGAATATTTTAAAAATCTGGTAGTGCTCTCCATGCAGCATTAAACACAAATGGGTGCGATTCTGCCTCTTCTGGGGTGTCTCACAGTACTTCGCCCCTGAGTCCGGTCGGGCACATATCCCAAATTTATACTGCTATCTCAGTCTTGCTGCGAAGCAGAAATTACTTTTCAGTAAGGCTAAAATTGTAGAGTTTCCTAAATATTTGTATTCACTACAGGCCAGTTTCACCATGTCCCATTATTGAATGGAAATAGATGACAGAGAAGGATCACTCTTGGGTCTGGTTGGAAAATCAATGTTGCTTCTTCACATCTTGCTCTAATTCAGTGCAGCAGTTCCTTTGGCAGCCCTGTCTTCCCCTTGCAGGCTGTATGATCTCCGATCTGCCATCTCCCTTTCTGGAGCAACCCACAACATCTCTTGATGGGGGAGAATGGAGACATTTATTTTCTTGGTTACTCTAAATCCCTCAAAAAGAATCTCCCGAGTTCTGAAATGTGGGACAATCCAGTCACATGGATCTCTCTCTTCGGTTACGTGGATAGCCTAGCGAAGCTGAGAAGATTGAGAGGAGGTATGATAGAGGTGTTCAAAATCATGAGGGGTCTAGACAGAGTGGATGGAGAGAAACTGTTCCCATTGGCAGAAGGGTCGAGAACCAGAGGACACAGATTTAAGGTGATTGGCAAAAGAACCAAAGGCGATATGAGGGAAAACTTTTTCACGCAGCGAGTAATTAGGATCTGTAATGCACTGCCTGACAGGGTGGTGGAGGCAGACTCAATCATGGCTCTCAAAAGGGAATTGGATAAGTACCTGAAGGAAAAAAAAATGCAGGGCTCGGGGGAAAGTGGGTGGGAGTAGGACTAGCTGAAGTGTTGTAACCATTCAATGATTCCATGATTCTTGGATCGGAGGGAGAGGACTTTTCTAATAGCTCCAGATCTACCTCTGTCGAGACAGTCTGGTAGAGTCACATTGATTCCACTGGATTTGCTCTTTTCTGCTAACAACGTTGGGGATCGTTTGATACATACAACGTATTTTGTCCATGAATATGGTGAGTTGCGGTTCAGTCACAGCAGCCTGGAGGGGAATTGAACCCAGGTCGAGAGTTCTGAGCAGCGCAGTACAGCAGCTGATAAAATATTAACTGATACCCAACTACAATTCAGAAACCTTCACCCAAAATAAGATTAGAAATACTATTGGTGACATCAATAGATGAATGCTTAGCATGTTTGTATGCATTCCTGTGCTATTTTAATGCAGACATTTACCCATTCAAAGTAAGCAGATTAGACTTCAACACAAAACCTCGGCTGACACTCCAGTGCCATACTGAGGGAGTGCTGCACTGTCAGGGATGGCATCTTTTGGATGAGACATTAAATCTCTCCAGTGGCTGTAAAAGCTCCCACGGCACTATCTTGAAGAAGAGCAGGAGTGTTCTCCCCAGTATCCTGGCCAATATTTATCCCTCAACCAACATCACTAAAAAAAGGATTATCTGCTCATTCTCATGTTGCTGTTTGTGAGAGCTTGCTGTGCTCAATTGGCTGCCGTGTTTGCTACATTACAATAGCGACTACACTTCAAAAGTACTTCATTGGCTGTAAAATGATTTAGAATGTCCTGTGGTCGTGAAAGACGCTATATCAATACAAGTCTTTCTTTCTTTAAAGCCTGTATGAAAACAATGGATAATATCTGCTGATATTGGCAACTATAATTTCTAGGCTATACAGTACTCTGGCTCCATAAATGGACTGCCAGGGTACCAAGAAGTGCTGGAGGAGATACACAGTACCTTCTGTCCCCTCGATGAATAAGATATCCAAATTGAAGATCTTATGAATACCATGATTTATACAATGCTAGTGTTAGAAAGACAGTAAATGTTTTATTAAGTTGATATTCCTGCTTTTTTGCAATCCCTTTGTTATCTCAGGGCTCTACAACATTCAAAGAAGAAATTATTGATGCAAATTTGATGTACAAGAAATAATATTGCTGACTTTAAGATACCATCCTATAAGAGATATAGAAACATAGAAAATAGGAGCAGAAGTAGGTCATTCAGCCCTTTGAGTCTGCACCGCCATTCAATATAATCATGGCTGATCCTCTATCTCAACACCATATTCCCGCTTTTTCCCCATACCCCTTGATACCTTTTGTTTCTAGAAATCTATCTATCTCCCTCGTAAATATATTCAGTGACTTGGCCTCCACAGCCTCAGAGAATTCCACAGGTTCACCACCCTCTGAGTGAAAAGTATTCTCCTTATCTCGGTCCTAAATTTCCTACCCCATATCCTGAGACTGTGACCCCTTGTTCTAGACTTCCCAGCCAGGGGAAACATCCTCCCTGCATCCAGTCTGTCCAACCCAGTCAGAATTTTATACATTATATAGGATGATGTGGCAGAACTTGTAAAATTAATCTGGTAACTCTACAAGTAGATAGCAAAAATATTACCCATCACATCTACAAAGGTTAATGTGATTTATAAGACAACATATGGGAGCAGTAAACCCCCAAACAGTAATTAAATCCAGAGGTTTTATGATACTATAATCAATGTTCTCAATAAGCTGTGCGACCCACAGCGGTCTGGGGCGGGGGGTCTCACGCAGGCCGCTTGCTAGATTTACAATGGAAAAACGCGCAGGCACGGAAACTTGAATGGGGCCACGCACCTAAAAAACATTTACAACAACAACAACTTGAATTTAAATAGCGCCTTTAACATAGTAAAACATCTCAAGGCGCTTCTTAGGAGTGTTATAAGACCTCCAAAAATTTGACACCAAGCCGCATAAGAAGAAATTATGGCAGATGACCAAAAGCTTGGTCAAAGAGGGAGGTTTTAAGGAGCTTCTTAAAGGAGGAAATAGAGGTAGAGAGGCGGAGAGGTTTAGGGAGGGAGTTCCAGAGCTTGGGGCCCAAAACAGCTGAAGGCATGGCCACCAATGGTTGTGCAGTTATAATCAGGGATGCTCAAAAGGCAGAATTTGAGGAGTTGAGGAGCGCAGATATCTGGGGTGGGGGGGTGAAGGAGATGACAGAGATAGGGAGGGGCGAGGCCATGGAGGGATTTGTAAACTAGGATAAGAATTTTGAAATCGATGCATTACTTAACCGGAGCCAATGTAGGTCAGCGAGCACAGGAGTGATGGGTGAACGGGACTTGGTGCAAGTTAGGACATGGGCAGCCGAGTTTGGAACATTGAATATAATCTGTGTGTGCAAAGGTTGACCAGGGTTCCTTTTCATGAGCATCCACCGAACTCAAAGACTGAATTAATGTTTCGGGTACAGACGTTTCTTCAGAAGGTTACACACCCAAAACATGAGCCTGTCTTTTCGTTTTATGGATGCCGGCTGATCTGCTGTGTAATTGTAGCATTTTGTGGATTTTCAACATTTGAAGTTCTTTTTATTTGTATATCAAGACTGAATTACTACCATAAATTCACTCCCATTCGACTACTAATGATAGAAATTGGAACTATGCTGTAAAAAAAACATATAAAACGTAACATCTGCAATTGCACAGTCAATATCGGTAAAACTTGGGCATGGAATCATCACCGGGTTCTGATGTGGTGCCCCATAACCTGGTATAGCAACCTAACTGTCTCTCTGATCTGCTGTGTATTTCCAGCAATTTTGTTGGTAACTATATCTGCTGCTTTTTTTTTGTAATGTAAACAAAAGGAAAAGACCAACTGGTTTATCAAGTCTTGTCGTATTCAGCCATGGTGGCCCCATCAAACCATCAATGTTGGAAGAGGAGAGAAATAAAAACCTTAGGCCAATTTAGGGGGGGAACCTCGTCCCAGATAAATGTCATTATTCACATTTTAAGAATGACCATAATACAACAACAACTTGGATTTATAAGGCGCCTTTAACATGGTAAAACGTCCCAAGGTGCGTCACAGGAGTGTTATAATACAAAGAAAACTGACACCGAGCCACACAAGGAGAAATGAGGGCAGGTGACCAAAACTTGGTCAAAGAGTAGGTTTTAAGGAGCGTCTTAAAGGAGGTAGGGAGGTAGAGAGGCGGGAGAGGTTTAGGGAGGGAATGCCAGAGCTTAGGGCCCAGGCAGCTGAAGACACGGCCGATAATGGTGGCGCAATTAAAATCGGGGATGATCAAGAGGACAGAATTAGAGGAGTGCAGGTATCCCGGGGTGGGGGTGGGCGGGGGGGAGGTTGGAGGAGATTAGAGAGAGAGGGAGGGGCAAGGCCATGGAGGGATTTGAAAACAAGGGGCAGTTTTTCAAAATTGAGGCGTTATCAGCTGACTGCAATTTTTTTTTAAACACTCTCAGCAGAATATAGAAAAAGAAAGTGGGATATCACCCATAGAATGGTTACAGGGCAGAAGGAGGCCATTCGATCTGTTGAGCCTGTGGCCGCTCTCTGCAAGAGCACTTCAGCTAGTCCCTGTCCCCATAGCCCTAAAAAATTATTTCCTTCGGGTACTTATCCAATTCCCTTTTGAAAGCCACTGCCTCCACCATCCTCTCAGGCCGTGCATTCCAGATCCTAACCACTCGCTGCGTAAAAAAGTATTTCCTCATGTTGCCATTGGTGGTTCTGCCAATCACCTTAAATCTGGTTTCTCGACTCTTCCAGCACTGGGAAAAGTTTCTCTCTATCTAC